>NW_022103916.1:4143755-4174699 GCF_000313985.2 Echinops telfairi | reverse complement strand
CTGATAACCCTTAGGGAGAATAACCCCTGACCTACTTCTGTTGACTTCCAAGTTTACAGTCATTTGCCACATGTAGCAAGTAGCTATGTTTGGGATATATTTGGGGGAAACATCTTGGGAGAAATCCTTCTGTTTCCCACAGATTTTGATAGTCATGATGGCTTCAAACTTGTGCAACCAGAGATAATTTTGCTGTTCTAACTGAAACTTTCTTGAACATGAAACGGATTGATAGGAAGACTTACATATACCAGGACATAAGATGCAAACATGATTTAACCTAGACTCCATGAAGCTTAAACTATGTCAATAAAATATTTTGGCACGTTTGCACAAAAAAGACAAACCATATGGAATGCTTTTCACTCTTTTTCTATATACTTTAACGTTTCTAAGTGTAACCTTAACATGTTAGTTAAGACATAATTCAAAGACTATTTCATGAGGACTTCCATTAAGAAAGAGCGTGGAACATTTTAAAGAAGAGTTTTATTCATCTTTGGCAGGTATCGAGTTTAAGTGTGAGGAGGTGTGACACGGGGACCCGCGGGCTTCGGGCAGGTCCGCCCGCAGTTTCCAGGAGGAAGATCCCCGGAGCCTCTGTGCGCCGTGGCTCTAGCGGTCTGTGGAGGGGCCAGGACCGGGGGAGATGTGCGCAGTGGAGGGGCGGAGTTGCGTTAGGTAAAGATGGCACTGAACCGAGGGGCATGTGTGGAGGTGTCTGATCGCTGGGGGCAGCTGGAACTGCAGACAGAGCACAGCCTTCAAAGCCCTAGGGAGCTCAGTGGGAGAGGGCGGGGCCTGGGGGTGGGACACGTCACAGCACTTGGCCTGAGCGTCCCTGTGCTTGCCCACGTGTGCCCCCTCTGTGCTGACCACTGGTTGTGCCATTGTGATGCTGTGCCCGCCTCAGACGGGGGCGTCCAAACCCGTGGCTCTCCGGATCTCAGATTCAGCGGGTAGGAGTGCCCCTCAGGGCTCAGGGCTCCTAAGAGAGGGAGTGTGAGCGCCAGAGACTCCCGGGTCAGGTCCACGGGGTTTGTGCCTTTGAAGGGGGCAAGTCTTCCCATGTGGTCCATGTTTGCTGTCCCAGGCTTAGCACCACCGGGGCCCTGTGGGGAGTGGCGGCCCCCAGGGAGGGAAGGCGGTCGGGCTGTGGAGGAGAAGGGTGGATTGGAAGGTGGGGGCAGTTCTTGGGAGCTCTAGTGGAGGTTTCTGGGACCCGGGGCACCTGGCACCCAGCCCAGAGCCCCCGTTCCCGAGTCTTCAGTGGGCACCTGGGCAGGGGAGCGGGCTGGTTTTCAGCAAAAGTCGCTTCATCATGGAGCCCCCTATTGGGAAACCGGTACCCTTAGGAAAGGCTGCTGGTTTCTGGTCAAGTAGGTGAGGGTGAGTCACGGACCAAATCGGCTGTGAAAGAAATAGAGGGATTTGCAGACAGCCTTTTTGCATGGGATTGGAAAGCAGACAGTGATTCCCTTAGGATTCCTTGTCGAAATAGTCACAGGTGCCCAAAGGGTAGAATCACTCACTGTCCCTAGAAAGCGTTTCAGAGCCCTTACTGTTCATTCTCTCGGTACCCCATTTTCTACTTTTAGAGCGAAGAATGCCGAAACGCAAGCGAGGCCAAGGCCGAGGCCGAGGAAGACCTGGAAATGGTCAGACACGTGCTAACCCGGAAGCTGGTCCTGTGAGTGTCTTTAGCATCCTATTTACATTGGCAGAATTCTGTTTGGTGGCAGGGTGCGGGAGAAATGAAAAATCTGTGAGGCCATACATGTCTGTTGTGTAAGGAACCTTCGTGCCAAACATGGATGGAGACTAAAGCTTAGGAAGGACATAGTATGATAAGGAGAATGGCATTCTGATATGTCCTGGATGTGGATGCCATGTCCCTGGAAGCAGCCCCCGTGACATGACGATCATGATTATTTGTGAATAAGTAAGTGCATTTACAGAGAAGAATATTTGGAAAAACCTTTTATTTGTGATTTTCAACTAGTATGTATAGATGTGCCTTCCGTTCCTGTCACAATATTAATGGCTATACTCCTTATTTGTACTCCCAAGACCCAGCAACCCACCGCTGACCCACGCCCTGAAGAAGATGCTTATCCGGGGCCACGTGGAGGAATTTCCGGCTGCTCGTCAGCTGAAGGTGAAGGGGGGGAGCAAGGAACATTTGAGATCTCTCCTATTAGGTTCCACTGGACATTAATTCGGTAAGAGGGCAAGAGGGCATAGTTTGTGTCTCCATACAGTTCGACAATATGAGATGTTTTTCCACGTTTAATATTTGACCAGTCTTATCGTGTAAGGCTTATTTGTATGATAAAGCCCATGTCTAAGCTCTTCGGTAACAAAAAATAGAAACTACATTAAATTAATCCATGATATCATACACTATTTCCCTAGTGAAAACTTGTCTTCTGTGCTTCTGAAGCCACTCATTGCATCAAGGTTGAGCATATCTAGAATACTATGACTCCTGGATGATAAGAGAAATTTTAGAGCTTTTCTGAGTATTAAAGTCTTCAATATATATTGTTAGAAGACTAATCTAGTTCAGTCTTTGTTTTAATGTTTTACTTGGAAAAGAATTCCAAATTTTAGAAAAGCTAAAACTACAGATAGTGCTTTACCTGTACAGATGAACTTTACCTTGATTTACAAATTCAGTTTTACCACGTTTGCTTTGTTTTCACTCTCCTCACCAGACTATTAACAGAACTACTTGTATGGGAAAAGCATTAGGGTTGTTCACACATCCTAATGTAGTTCGGTATATACAGTATTTCTGAAGCACAAGAATATTGTCTTATGTAAACCTAGTATAATGTCAAAATGCAGGAAATTCACTCTTGGGAAAATATTTTATACTGTACAGTCTGTCCCAGTTTCATCAGTTGTCTCAATATTATGCTTTATGGCGCATTTTATCTGTTATCCAGGATCGTATCAGATACCTCTTATAAATGTCTCTTTGGTCAATTAATCTGGAAGTTTTTCTTACTTTTTCTTTGTCTTTCATGACAATGACATGGTATATTTTTGGAATCCAAAAAAGTTGTTTTGCACAATGTTCTTCAATTTATGCATGGATGTTATTATTTTCAGAGACCTTGTCACTCGTTTTGTGGGGTCTAATAGGTGCTGGGATGTAACGGAAATGTGAAGGATACCTGTCTTGATCTCTACTCAGAGAAATTCATGTATAGAAATGACTGCTTTGATTATATAAGTGCAATAATACAAGTATATCTATCTAGCTTATTAAGTGACAATTGAGGTTGTCTTTATAAAGCTGTCCTGAACAGTCTCAGGGAAAGAAAAAGTCATGGATGAGCTAATGCTTGGGAATCTAATTCCCCTGTTTATTCCTACGTGGGCCTCCAAGAAGCCCTGGTAACATTGCGGTTGTATTTGGGCTCCTGACTGCCAGTGTCACAGTTGAAAACCGCCAGCCTGTCCGGGGGATAAAGACAAGGCTTTCTACTGCCCCAAAGACTAACAGTCTTGGCAAACCATAGGGGCAGTTCTGTCCTGTCCTGTGGGGTCGCTGTGAGTAGGATGGACTCAATAGCTGTGAGTGAGTGAGCCTACACAGCTTCATTTCATAATACCAATTTATGCCTGATTGCCTACAGTAATAATTATTTACTTATAGAAGGGGCTGGACAAGAAACTGACAGCCTGGAAAAGGTTATCAACAAGCCTGACGGTGATCAAGGAATTCATCCAAAGGTAAAGGAAAGAATCCCACTACACTGTAACCTAGTATAATGCTTGAAGCAGGTACGTTATTCATTAAGAATGAAAGTTACAGTGTTGCTGTTTTCTACAACACTGCCTTTCAGTGACACATTTCACAGACATGAATTATTTTAAAGGTACTTCAGGTACCAAATATTTGACTTACAGACACTGTCAAGGACAAGAGTAAATTAGGCCGAAGTCATATTGTTGAATTCTAAAACATAGATGCATTTTATTACTTTGGGACATAAGGTTTTTTTACATCAAAGGCAACCCAAATGCATTATTTAACATACTACCTGAACAGCACACTAGTATTGGGTTTATTTTGCCAGAACTGTTTCTCAAAAAGTGATGTTCTCTTAGAGACAGCAAAATATAAAGCTTTTCCAAGCTGCTTTTTAATTTTGATGCAGTCTGTGGGAAATGCTAGCATTTCCCTTCTCTTTGTCATTCCGTCCATGAGCAGGAGGTAAGAGGTCTATGCGATGCCAATGGCTTGCATTTAACGAGCAACTAAAAGCTGGGCAGTACTGCCGCAGAAAGGCCTGGCAGTCAGCTTTCATAAAAATTGCAGCCTAGACAACCATAGGGAGCATTTGTACTTTCAGTAGATGGGCTTGTCATGGGGATTGTCAGGGATTTTTGTGGTCACATTGGCGTCAAACTAGTGCGACCCATGATAATTTTGTTGTTCTAACTGAAAATTTCTTGAGCGTGAATCAGATTGATAGGAAGACTTATATATACCAGGACAAAAGATGCAAATAGGAGTCACGCTAACACGATTTTACCTAGACTCCCAGAAGCTTAAAATATGTCAATAAAATATTTTTGCACATCTGCGCAAAGAAGACAAACTGTATGGAATGTTGTTCGCTCTTTTTCTATTTAACATTTCTAAGTGTGACCTTAATATGTTAGTTAAGACATAATTTGAATACTACTTCATGTCAATAGTTCTTCATTTCAATTAGTTAGGTCCTTTTTTTTTCAACGAAAATCATGGCCTATTTTTTCAGTCTTCCTAAAATTTTCTTTAAATCGGCTCAAAGAATTTAACTTCTGTGCTTAAGTCACCTTATTTCTTCATAACACAAGTAAAAGCGAGTGTCTTTAAACATATGGCCATGGGCCTGAAAATGTACCTTAGATTACTAGTCTTTGCAAGGGTTAGGAATCCTCATTTAGCTGCATTTCAGAGAACCAAATTCGTAGGGCCCTTTGTGTGACTTTCTGATTGATCTATTAAATTTTTGCTAATTAAGGGATGTTGCCCACTCTTCTGCTTATCTTACAGGGGATGAAGAGAATCATAACACAAGTACACAGCAGAAGGCTTGCAAATTTGATGCCTTAAGTTCAATAAAGCACTACCTGTTCTAAGGACTCGTGTACCTTCTTTGTTACGTCTATTCCTAGGAATTTTATACCAGGTAACTGGTATCAAGTTTTAAGAGGACGATAGTCAATTTAGAGTTGACACATCGAAGTGATAATTGTTTGATGCATGGATTTTGTGTCTGGCAAACTTGTTAGACATGATCATTGGAATTGTCTTGACCACCTGTTGAATTCTCTACATACGTAATCAAATAATACACAAATATGGCTTTCTTTTCTCATTTTGAATCTTTATGCATTTTGTGTCTAGCCCCTTACCCTAGGGCGCTGGCCAGATAACCCAGGACTGTAGTTATTTAGACTGTGTTCTCGAGAGAAACAAAAGCAGGGCACTTATGATTTTACATATATAGATATGCCATACATACTCGTGTATAAGCCCAGTCCCCCGGCACATTTTTAATGCAGTTTTTATGGTGGAATGAGGTGCCTGATATTTGGGTCCGCTTAGACTAGCATATATACAGCCGAAGATATATACAACATAAGAAATAAGCAGCTCATTAGTCCACAGAGCAGCAAAAATGGTTCAGTTCCACTCACTCCCATGAGACGGTTCGTACACTGGCAGTCCTTAGTTCACGGGGGCTGCTGAATGCAAGGGGAAAAAGCAGACAGCTGAGTCTTCTGTGGACCAATAAAGGCAGTCCGGCCACATGCAGCAAACAACAGAGCAGGTCACCAACAGTCAGCCAGATGACCGGGTCCCATGGTCCCCAGCTCAAGTGATATATACACCAGCAATGTGGCGAAATGGGGCTTGAAGGAACCGCCAACTATAGTGACACCATCCACGGGTTGGGTGTCCCAAAGGTAGTGTAGCTCGCAAATTGATGCAAGAAGCTAGTTAAGGTAGCTGCACACTGGTCTGATCATCAGAGAGCAAGAGACAGACAGGCAAGGCTCGCCGAGCCATTTAGCTATTTGGCCTTCAATTAAATTGCAACCTTCTTAATCCCACATTTGTTCATAGGCCAGGTTGGCACAATAAACATACCCATCAGACATGGTAAATGGAAGTGATAATATATTCCCGATGGACATCACTCTGAGGCACACTCCAGTTTTAAAATATGTGCATCTAGACCACAGTCCTCTCCCTGTGTAGGCCAGGAGAACTCTGTTGTAATAATCCAGCAGCACTGAAGTACAAGCTGGGCAGTGCGTGCTAGGCCAAGACAAGCCAGCGCCAGGACTCTCGGAGGCACACTGTGTCTGGAACAGACTCCCTGGTCCTCCAACATTGGTGGTTTCCTCTGAAGTCTGTGTACATGCCCGTCCTGGGCTGTCATCCCTAGCACCAGCACCAGCAGTGGCTTTCTAGCAATTCCCAGCCAAAACCAAGACCTGAGCCGCTTATTCTGGGCTGTAGCTCCATGGGCTCCATTGTGCGACTTCCCAGTGCCCCCTAGCTCTCACAACCGGATTGCTATGAAGTACCTCAGACCCACCCCTACTACACCCTGGCAGCTCCACAGACCAAAGCTGCTGGCCTTTCATTCACAACTGCTGCCCAACCCTAGGACTCTGCTAGGGCTTCAGGGTCTTGGGATTGTGTCCTTGAGCTTAGGCTGATGACGAGTCATAGGGGAAGGGCCAGCCTAGAGGATGGTTTCACTGTGCCTTGTCCCTCCCACTTGCATTGGAAATAAGAGTTGGCCCACTCCCCATGTTACTCAGCAACATCTGCAAGGTCAGAAGGCTGCCTGGCAAAGGGATGTGCCTTTGCAGGTCTAGCAGCCCTTGCTTCTCTGGCCCTCAAGGTCTGGAGTCTCAGCCTGCCCTGGGGAGAGCTGGGGCTCCATCCTCCAAGTGATGGGCAGAGTTTGAATGAGAAATCGCACCGGGATGGTGGCCGTTAGGAGAGACAGTCTCCAGGGCAGTAATCATGGTCCATCTGATCTCCAGGCTGTGTTTCTTAGAACTGGGCCTCTGAGTTGACGGTTCAGCACCTCGCAAATGCCCTGGACTTGGCAACCTCTGGGTCCCCACCCCGCAGTGTTGAGGAAAGTCAGCATGATGAAGGGAAGGATGACAAATTAGGACTACCATAGGGGATGGGCAACCTTCTACTCCACGAATTCTAAGCGTGATCTCTTCAAGGGGATCTCTTCCCTCTCAGCCATTGGCGGAGTGCCCTTCCAAGTACACTGGCTGTGAGTGGAAAGAGCTCGAGCCATCTCTTTTCTCTACTTAAAACCTGTGTGTACCTTTCCTATGTTACTGATCATTTTTGAGACTTAGGTTTTTAAAAAATCATTTACTTGGTGGCTTATACAAGTCTTATCACAATCCATACATATGTCGTGTGAAGCACATTTGTTCATTTGTTGCCCTCATCATTCTCAAGCCATTTGCTTTCTACTTGAGCCTTTGGTATCAGCTCCTCATTTTCCCCTCCCTCCCCACTCCCACCTCCCTTGAACCCTTGATACTTTATAAATTATTATTATTTTATCGTGTCTCACACTGTTGGACATCTCCCTTCACCCTCTTTTCTGTTGTCCATCCCCCAGGGAGGAGGTTATATGTACAACTTTGTAAATGGTTCTCCCTTTTTACCCCATCTTCCCTCCACCCTCATGGTATCGCCACTCTAACCATTGGTCCTGACGGGTTCATCTGTCTCCTATTCCCTGTGTTCCTGGTTCCTATCTGTACCAGTGTACATCCTCTCGTCTAGCCAGATTTGTAATATAGAATTGAGATCATGGTAGTGGGGGGAGGAAGCATTTCAGAACTAGAGGAAAGTTGTATGTTTGATCGTTGCTACACTGCACCCTGACTGACTATCTTCTCCCTGAGACTCTTCTGTAAGGGGATGTCCAGTTGTCTACAGATGTGCTTTGGGTCCCCTCTCTGCACTGCCCCTAATTCTCAGTGATATGATTATTTGTTCCTTTATGCCCGATACCTGATCCCTTCAACACCTCGTGATCACACAGGCTGGTGTGCTTCTTCCAGGTGGGCTTTCTTTCTTCTGAGATAGATGGCCGGTTGTTTACCTTCAAGCCTTTAAGACCCCAGATGCTATATCTTTTTGTAGCTGGGCACCATTAGCTTTCTTCACCACATTTGCTTATCCACCCCCTTTGTCTTCGGAGATCATGTGGTTTATAAATTACATGTAATTTCTGCCTTGCAGGATTTCCGTAGAAATTAAAAAGAATATATGACTGATCAAAGTGAACAGTTCATCTTTTTATAGAGGAGACTGGTGGTGGTGGTTTTATCAATTGTTACCCCAAGGTCAGCAGTTTAAAACCACTAGCAGCTCTGCAGGAGAAAGATAAAGCTTTCTACTCCCCCAAAGATTTACAGTTTCTAAAATCCACAGGGGCATTTATACCCTACCCTACCAGATCACTATTGGTCAGAATTGAATCTAGGGTAATGAGTTTGTTTTTGGGATGCATACTCTACTGCTATTGTTACGTTCATTGACTGATTATTTGGTTTAATATTGAACCATGTGGTGAGTTCATTTCCAGACCTGAAAGGTGACTAAGAACAATAGTTTCAGGGGTTCCAATGGATTTTTATCTGATCAGTAAGTCTAATACTTTCTATCATTTTGAGTTTTGTTCCACATTATTCTATAAATTTATCTAAAATCTATTTCTCATATGATCCCTTTCAGAGACATTGGTAATGATAACCATTTACCATGTAGTTCTTCTGGTCTCTGGGCCATGGAGACTGGTTTTTGTATGATTCATTATTCCAATGGATTAATTGTTCCAATGTATCTTTAATTCTCTTCATTCCTCTTTTCTCCGGATAGGGAGAGACTAATAGTTTCTCCTTAGATGGCTGCTCTTGACCTATTAAGAACTCACTCGTTACTCAATAAAGTAGAACATTGTCTTTGTGGATTATATTACCCCAATTGACATTGGTGTCCTTGCAAACCATGGTCCTGAACCTCAGGCCTGTGTCTCATTAACTCAAAATTCTTGGTTAAGTCCAGGAAGTTTATATAAGTTTGTCTCCTGTGGGAGTTAACTAACTTTTTGTCAACTTGAAGATATATAAAGGTGTAGGGTTGAAGTCATACCTGTAAAGCAGGTCATAGCCTGATGATGCTTCTTAGGGGTGTGATTTCTTATGAGGAGTGTGCTGGGAGCTTCTCTTTCTCTCTGCTATTGATCTTGAAAGCTGCTGGTGCCCCCCCCCCCAACCTGTTTCCAGAGATCTTAGATCTATGAGACTTTGCACCCACCAGTCTGTGTGATCTTGCTGCTATCTATATCATTGTATGTGGCTGTGTGAGTTCAAAGATGGGCTTAAGGATTAGTATCAGATTTATAGAATTGAGTTGGATTGGGCTGGGATGTTTTCTTGTTATGTAATTACTTCTTGATATAAAGTTATTTCTTTTAAAACATTTATTTATATCTTACACCATCCAATGTATCTGTTTACCTACATTTCTGTTATTTACTCCCCTCAAGTGGGGCTATACTGTCATCATTGCTATTGGTTCCCCTTATTCCCCTTTCCTACATCTCTTCCCTTGCCCTCAGGGAATTATTACTCCCATTTCTATTTCTGAAGTGTTTATCATGCATTGAACGACCTTAATTATACAGATGAACATATACAGGCCTCACAAGATTAATGAGGTGCAACTAAACTATAATAGTAAGGGGAAGAAAAAAATTAAAGAACTAGAGGATATTCCGGTGCTTCATCAGTGCTACACTGCACCCTTGATATATCATCCCTTCCATGTGGCCCTTTTGTGAGGGACTGTCCAATTACCTTACAAGTGAGTTTTGTGTTTCCACTTTGTCTATGCTCTGTCATGTCAATTTGATTGCTCATTTAAAAAATTTCTGATACCTATTCCTGCTGACACCTCATGATCGCACAGAGTGCTTTGTTTCTTTCATGTGGGATTTGTTGCTTCCCTGCTGGATGGCCACTTGTTTGACTTCAAGCCTTTAAGACCCCAGATGCTATATCTTTTGATAACCGGGCACCATCAGCTTTGTTCATCACATTTGCTTATGCACCCATTTTGTCTTCAGCAATCATGTCAGGAAGGTGAGTATCATACAATGCCACATTGTTCAAACAAACCGTTCTTGTACTTAGGTAAGATTTAAGTAGAGGACCAAAGTCCATCTGCTTCATTATTTATTTACATATATGTATGTGTGTGTATATACACACATATATAGACACATACACCTATCTTTACGTTTATATATTTACATATATACATATCTATATTTATACCTATATATGTAATTTTTGCTTTCTTATTCTTTCCTTGTTTCCTTTCCTCCTGCCCCACTATCATGTTTACCCATCGTTCACCTTTCAGTAATTCCTCTTGGATACATTTCAATTGATCAAACACAACCAGGAATGCTATACCCTCCTCACCATCAAATTTAGATCACTTGCTATTCTCCTGTCCCTGTCATTACGTGCTCATCACTCCCCTCCCATGCCCCCCATCCACCCTGGAACCGTTGATCCCATTGCTGTATTTTTGGGTGTGATAGTAACATAAACTGGTGTCTATTTGAGACTTGAGAGGATTATGAGTGAAGGGGTGGAGTCCGGTCTGTCAGTCAATCAAAATATAACCAATGAGGTGTTTATGTGTGTATGGCCTTCTCCTGAGAATTCTGGGGATCCTGGATTTCCTCCTTGGAGACAGAAGAGACTCTCTCTCTTCTGACTTCCTGTGAGACATCCCTGAGGAGAAGCCACATGGACCTACCCTGATGCAGCCCTGGGTGCTGGAGAAACCATGTGGAGACCCCTCCCAGCACTAAGATGCTTACACCACTACTCGGTCCAAAGCCTTTCTACCCACTGGCCTGTGATTGTCTTGCATTCAGCGTCATTGCATGTGTTTCATAAGTCTGAAGAGGACTTTATAGATTGATATCGGACATATGGGTCAATGTTGGACTTATGGGCTTAGGACTGGGTTGGGATGCGAGAATACAAATAGTTCCAAGTCTAAGTGTGGCCAGTCTGAACTACCAACATGGGGGCAAACCAAGAGGGGAGTGCAACAGAGCATCAATGGGAGCAATGTCATGAAGTCCTGGAGGAATCTTCATTATAGACTTCTGACTTGGGAGGCAGCACTTGGCACCTCATCTGAACTGGTTGGGGGATAGTCACAAGGGAGCCACACTGAAATTTTAAAGGTGCAACGGAATTGGGGTCTTGTAGAAGCCACAGCCTTTGGACAGGAATGCTGAAGACTAAAAGGGTACAAATGCTGTTAGGTAAGTGGGTCCTGGGTTACGGATCCCTGGAAGAAAAGGGGATTGAACCAATGGTTTATAGCAGGGTCTGTTCGCTGGTTAACAGAGAGATACAACATACATACAAGCATGCCTGATTCAATTGATGTATGGATTGTGGTTAGAGTTGTACGAGCTCCCAATAAAATGATTTTTTTTAAAAAGCAAACAGAGGGATACTCATCTACTCTGGGTGAGGACAGCAGTTAGACTTGGAATTATTTGTAAATTCTTTCTTATATGTGCATGAGTGTCTTTGAGTTTGTTGCTGTAGTCAACTCGGCCTAACATATCCCCTGTATATGTGCAAATATCCTCTGCAAAACCTGTATATGAAGATATTTCTGCATCTATAGATATGCATATTTATATATGTGTGTGCACACACATGCATATGTATATGCATATATATCTATATTTGGGTTACTGCTCTTATTTTATTATATATATATCAATATGTACACTAGAGGTAATACTTATTCATATGATATTTCTGTTTCCAATTTTTTTTTCATTTTTATTGGGGGCTCTTATAACTCTTATAACAATCCCTACCTCAATTGTATCAAGCATGTTTGTACATATGTTGCCATCAGTATTTTTTAAACACTTACTTTCTATTTGAGCCCTTGATAGCAGCTCCTCTTTTTTTCCCATCCTCACCCCTCTCCCCACTCGTGACCCCTTGATAAATTATAAATTAATATTATTTTAATATTTTATACCGACTTTTATCTCCCTTCCCCCACAGTGTCAGTTGTTCATCCTCAGGTGGGGTGGGGGTTGTGGTGGTTATGAGTCGATCATTTCTATCAGTTCCATCTTCGTTCTCTCTTCTCCCCACCTTCCCCCAACCCTCCTGGTATCGTTTCTCCAATTTCTGTTTCTGTGGGGTTTATCTGACCTGCATTCTCTGTGTTGTGAGCTCTTATCTGTACCAGTGTACATGTTCCAGTCTAGCCAGAACTGAAAGGCAGGATTGGGGTCATGATAGTGGGGTGTGTGTGAAGAAGCTTCAAGGAACCAGAGGAATATTGTGTGTTTAATCAGTGCTATACTGTGCCCTGGTTGACTCATCCCCTTCCTTGTGACCCCTTTGTCAGGGGATGTCCCATTTCCTACAGATGGGTTTTGGGTGTCTGATCCAACCCCCTTATTCTGAACAATATGGTTTTTTGTGGATTTGTTTGTTTGTTTGTTTTGGGTCTTCTGATGCCTGTTACCTGATCCTGTCGACACCTTATGTGTTAGTCTGGGTAGAATAGGGAAACAAATCCATAGACACTCATATGTGTATAAGAAAGAGCTTTATATACCAGAGCAGTTGAATATTGAGAAAGCATCCCAGCTCAGTCCAGATCAAGTTCATAAGTCTGATCTTAGCCTACATGTTCAATACCAATCTATAAAGTCCTCTTCAGACTCACAAAACACATGCAATGATGCCAAATGCAGGAAGATTACAGGCCAGTGGGCGGGAAGTCTTGTGGATCCAGTGCTGTTGTATACATCTCAGCGCTGGCAGGGGTCTCCACGTGGTTTCTCTGGCTCCAGAGGTCTGGCTGCCATCAGCCTGTCTCCATATGTCTTCTACACAGGATGTCTCGCGGGGAGTAAGCATTGTCCCTCCTCCAGCAAGCTATTTATCTCCTTAGCTCCTCCAAATGAGGTCATCAAGCTACTACCTGATTGACAGGCTAGACTCCACCTTTTCACCCTGAATGCTCAAACTGACACCAGATTATGTAACTACAACACCTCATGATCACACAGGCTGGTGTGCTTCTTCCATTTGGGCTTGTATCCCACTCTATTCATGAGTTGCTCCATGTGGTTACATTGTCCTCAAGGTTTGGTGCACAGTGGTGGGGTCTGCATGCACACTCCCATAACTGTAGAGACATAAACAGTGCTCTCCCCCTGTAGGGGTTAGTGCCCTGCTCCCCCAGTGCCATCGTCTCCCTATTTATCCCCCTTTCTCCCTCCTTCTCCGTTTTTGTGTTGGAATAACATGTATATACTTGGGTTTGGCCTGTCCCCACCCAACTGCCTGGACCTGAACCCATATAATGTGAGAGAAGTGTTTTTTCCCCTCTATACCTTCCGTGCTGATTATACTTAGCTCAGTGGACTGATGTTGTATGTACTTATACTTTTTAATTGGCTAAATTCACTTAGCATAATTTTCTTCAACTCTTCCCATGAGATGACATCCTTCCTGTGATCATCAGTGCTTTTTAGTGATGCATAGTACTGCATTGTTGTATGTGCCAGAATTTTCTAATCCACTCATTATCGATGGAAATTTAGGTTGTTTTCAATTCTGTGATTGTGAATTGTGCCACAATAAACATTTGAGCTATTTCTTACCTCTTCTGGGTATATACCAGTAGAGGGATTGCTTGGTCATAAAGTAGCTCAATTTTCATTTGCTTTAAATCTTGCCAGACCACTTTCCACAGTAGCTGTATGTATCTACATGACCACCAGCATTGGAGGAGGGAGTTCCTATCTCACTACATCTCCTGCAACATTTGTTGCTCTCCGATTTTCTGATTTGAGCTATCCACAAGAGTGTTAGGTGGTATCACATAGTTGTTTAAATGTGCATTTCTCCGGTGGCTAATGATCGGGAGCATTTTCTCATGTTTATTGGCCATTCAGGTCTCCTACCTAGTGAAACTTCTGTTGCCCATTTCCTCAAGGGGTTAACTGTTTCTTCTTTTTGCAGGCTAGGAGGGTATTGTAGATTTTAGTAATAAGCCCTTTGTCTGCCATGTCATTGCTTAAACCAGTCTGTGGGTTTTCTTGTACTCTCTGGGTGAAGTCTTTCAACACACACAGGTATTTTATCCTTAGTATATCCCACTTGTCGATTTCAGCTTCATCTGTGTGTGTACCCTTCCCTATTACAGTTAGTCTATGTATTCCCTGAGCCAAGGTTCTTAGGCTTGTCCCTATTCCTTAATTGATGGTCCTGATAGTTTGGGGGTTTTACTTCTAAGTCTGTGATCCACCTTGAGTTTGTTCTTGTGCATGGGGTGAGGTAAGGGTCTTGTTTCATTTTTCTAGAGGTATGTATCCATTTTTTCCAGCACCACTTGTTAAAGAGGGCATCCACCTCCAAATCAATACTTTTGGGGACTTTGTTGTGAGTTATCTATATGCTTATGGCTTTATTTCTTGGATTTCTCTTTTTTTCCCATTGATCTGAGTATCTGTTATAATTCCAGTACCATGCTGTTTTGACCACTGTGGTTGTGTAGTAGGTGGTAAAATCAGGTAAAGCAAGCCCTCTGACTTTGTCCTTCTTCTCGAGGAGTTCTCTGCTAATTCTGGGCTTCTTTCATCTCCATATGAAATTGGTGGTCAGTTTTCCAATTCTTTGAAAAGGTTGTTGGTATTTGAATTGGGAAAGTATTAAACTTATATAGTGCCTTGGGTAAGATTGATATCTTTACTATATTTAGTCTTCTAATCCACGAGCATGGGATATTCTTCCATTTGTGGAGGTCACTTTTTGTTTCCTGCAGTAGGGTCCTTTAGTTTTTCTTGTATAAGAATTTTTTGTTTGTTAAATATATCCCTAGATATTGGCTATTGTGAAGGATACTGCCTTCTTGGTCTCTCCTTCCATGGTCTTGTCCAATGTATACAGCAAACCAATAGACTTCTGTTTGTTGATCTTGTATCCTGTCACTCTTCCAGATTCCTCTATTGCTGCCAATGCACCTGTTGTGGAGTTTTTAGGATTTTCTTCTTTTTTATTTTTTATTTTGATGAGGGGGTTGGGTGTGGGTGTTCAATGTATGAATCATGTCATCTTCAAATCACAGTAGTTTCACATCCTCCTTCTCCAGATGGATACCTTAAATATCCTAGTGCTTCCTAATGTTGTTAGCTAGAACTTCCAGTATGATGTTGAATAGAAGTGGGGACGAGGGGCAACCTTGTCTGGTTCCCATTTTCAGTGGGATTATTTTCGTCTTTTCTCCATTGATTATGATGTTGGCAGTTAGCAATTAACTTGAGAAAATTTCCTTCCATTCCTATTTTCTTGAGAGACTTAATTAGGAATGGGAGGAGGTTGAATGTTGTCAAATAGTTTTTCTGCGTCTATCAATATTATTATGTGATACTTATCCATTTTTATTATCAGTGTGATGAACATTGATGTACATTTGGATGTTGAACCATCCCTGCATCTCTGGAATGACTCCTACCTGATCATGATGGATGATATGTTTTATATTATTGACCAATATTTTGTTAAGAGTTTTTGCATCCACATTCATTAGAGATATTGGTGTGTAGTTCTCTATTACTGTAGGACCCTTGCCCCATTGGGGTATGTAAGTTATACTGGCTTCATAGAATGAGTTTGGGAGTTTGCCGTCTTTTTCTATGCTTTAGAATAATTTGTGGAGGATCAGTGTCAGCTCTTCCCTGAATGCTTTGTAGAATTCTCCTGTGTAGCCATCTGGTCTGGGAGCTTTATGCATTGGTAGTTTCTCAATAACCATATTTATTTCTTCTTTTGTTATGGGTCTGTTAAGGTTCTTGACCTATATCTGGGATAATCTAGGGAGGGATTCTTCCCCATATATTTATTCATGTCTTCCATGTTGTTGAATTCATTAGAATACAGACTTTCATAGTACTGTGTGATTATCCATTTAATAACGTTGGGGTCCATTGTGATTTCCCCAGTTTCATCCCTCATTCTGGCAATTGATGTTTGCTCTTTCCTTTGCTTAGTTAGGCTTGCGAGCAATCTGTCTGTTCTGTTGATCCTTTCAAAGAACCCAGCATTTTTGCTGCATTATTTTTTGCGTTTTTCTAGTGTCTAACTATTTGTGTAACTCTGCCTTGATTTTTATTATTGCTAATCTTTTGCTATTGGAGGTGTTTTTTCTGTTGACTCTGTTGTAATTTCTGGAGGTTTTGTGATAGCGTATCAGTTATAAGTCTCTCCTTTTTCATATATGCACTAATCGCTATCAAAATTCCGCTGATAACTGCTTTTGCTGCTTTTGCTCACTGGCCCTAGTCTACTGATCCTTTCAGCATTGAAAACTGCCCATCCTTGTTTATTGTTATGGTTAGTACCTTGAGATCAATTTTGTCAGAGATTAGGATTGCAACCCCTGATTTTTTTAAATTGCCGTTTGCCTGGTAAATTTTCCGCTAATTATTCTTAGTATATATTGGTTTGCAAACTCAAGATGCATCTCTTTCAGGCAACAGATTGATGGATTATGTTTCCTGAGCCAGTCTGCTAACCTTTGTCTTTTAATGGGTGAGTTGAGGCTGTTGACAAACAGTTATTATGATTATCTGTGGTTTCATTGCTGTCATCTCATACCTTTTGAGTTGGGTGTTTTCCTATCTCCATATAAGTGTGCTGTGTTTATGTGGGGGGGCTTCATTCTTGCCTTATTTTCCCTCTGAGTCAATGTTATCTTGGCAGTTGTTTATGGCACTTTGACTTCTGGATGGATTTGCGCAATATGGTGATCTCCTGCCTGTGCTTGGTAAATGTTGGTCTTCTGACCACAGTGAGTCAGCAAAGATTTTCCATTGATAATTTAGCTGTTGACTTATTCATTGTGTCTTGTTCTGGAGACCAATTATTCGAATATTGTTCATATTCATAACATCTGTCATTGACCTCAGGTTTTCTTCAGCCTCTTTGATTATCTTGTTTGACTGTCTTTGCCATTTATTGAAGTCTGCCTGAATGTCCGGGGAGAGGGTGATTGTTGCTGGTACAATTCTCTGCCTCTTCTAGTCTGTTGGTGAGGTCAATGATCTTGTATTTTGCTTCTGTTACCTCATCCATTAGTTCTTGTATTTACTTTTGGTGCGTGGACTTTATCCGCTCTGTTACGGACTTCATCTCCTGTATCATTGTGTCATAATTCTGCGTTGCTCCCCTCATATCTTGTATTATTCCAAGCAGCATTCTGAAGATTTGTTTCTGTGGCAGTCAACATCTGACTCTGATATTAGCATAATTAGGTTCACAGCCTCCTCTGCTGTTGCATCTTGTTTTTCTTATTTTCTTGTTGAGGATGTTGAGGTATGTTGCTGTCTGCATGCCATTTTGGAAGAACTAGGTGCCACATTCCTGGGAAAACAAGGAGTCCTGATCTCATTCTCTGTGTGACTTATAAGAGTGTTTCAGAGGGCTACCTGTGGCCTACTATGGTGGTGAGTCAGACTGCTATGTAGGCAGGGTTCTGCAGTAAATCAGTCACCAGGGTCGGTGAGGGATTTTGGAGGCTGTGCTGAGGCACACAACTGTAGGTATGCTTTGCTTGGGTTGGGGTGGGCCTACAGTGCAGACCTGGGCCTGGTCTGTACTGTCTGGCCACAATTTGCAGCCTTTTAAAGGCTCTCTGTGTAGCCCCAAACTGATAGAACCAGTTTTTGGCTTGGATTGTGGATGTCAGAACCTGTTGACTTTTCCTGTTTTGTTATGTTAAAATTGTAGGCTGTGCTCTTGGGATTAGCATTCTGGGTGTCTGGTTATGTTAATGCTATGCTCAAGGCCAGAGTTCTAGCCGCTTACATTCAAAGTTACACAAAGGAACACAGTCTGAAATTTAAAGCCTTTTAAAGAGAAAATTTTTTTCCTTTTTATAATGGGCTTGTGGGCTGACCTTGTGTGTAGTTACATAATCCGGTGTCAATTTGTGGAGGGGTAGAGTCTATCCTGCCAATCAGGTTGCAGCTCGATAACCTCATTTGGAGGTACCTGGGAGATAAATAGCTCACTGGAGGCCAGTACACTCATTCCCTGTGAGACATTGCTGTAAACAAGTCACCTGGATCTACGCTGATGCAGCCAGAGCCCTGGAGCTGGAGGGGCGATATGGAGACCCACACCAGCGCTGAGATGCTTCTACTACTACAGAATCCACAAGAATTTCCACCCACTGGCCTGTGATCTTCCTGCATTCAGCGTCATTGCATGTGTTTCATGATTCTGAAGGGGAATTTATAGATTGGTATCGAGCATATGGGCTAATATCACACTTGATCTGGGTTGCTGTCTCAATATTCAATTGGTCTTATATATAAATTTCTTTCTTATACACATATGAGTATCTATGAATTTGTTTCTCTCTAGTCAACCCAGACTAACACATTATGGTACCAATAGTGGGGTACTAGAGAAACAAATCATTAAGATGGAGAGTGGATATTTGTTTGGCCTCTGCCTCAAGGTAATTCTTCTTTTTTGATGAGCCGGAGGTCAGATATGTCTATGTAGTTTACTGAGTTGTTTTCTGGAAAGAATACTGGAAGTCAAAGCTTTGATTATTTTGTTGGGTTTTTGTCTTTGGTTATTCCTGTGTGAAATGGTGAAAATAAATATGATTAATGTATATTTTCAGCTCAGGGTTAGAAATTGTTCCTTGAATTTCCCAGAGATGCTTAGTGAAAATGGCTGACAGAAAGCCTGGCTCTGGCTTGATGCTGTCAGAGGCATAATCCCATATTTTATATCAATAGAATATTTTAGATAAGGATTAAGATAAAATAGATATGGATTGAACTTTACTGTTTTAAGAATTGAATTTAGGATCTGACTCTACTTTATTTATTCTGACTTCTTCTGATTATTGTTATTGACATAATGATTGATAGAAATGATTATTGGCGAGCATTAGAGAGCTTGTGAGCCCACTTATCTTCAGCCATTAAAATTGGAACTTTAAATGGGTTTAGGACATTCCTCCAAAGAAGACTCTTAAAAGAGAAGTCCCACCCAGTGTCTTCAGTGCTCATGACATTCAAAGGTGAAGAGACTTGTCTGGGGGTTGTTGACAGATTGTAAAATGAAAGGAACTCTCTGGATTTTTGAATTTTGAACAAGTGGCTTTTGTCAGAAGCTGGAAAAAATCTGGAACCACAAAGAAAACTCCTTTCTAGGACTGAACGTTAAAGGGAGCCTATGGCAGCCTGAAATGCTTGTTAGGTGACCACCTGGTTCTACTTGTTGAGTGGAAGTGGGAGAAAATCAGTAATAGAGAGATGGGTGGAGTTTGGCCACTGACACCATGGACCTGTTTCACAGGGACTAGAGGATGGGTTGACTGGTCTGAAGTTCATGACCAGGGAGCTAGAGTTGTTGAGAATTTGTGGTGGACTTACGGTCTAAAGGCAAGGCAACCAATGGGCACCCTGGTGAGTCTAAATGAGGCAGCCCACCTGGAGTTGACCAGAACCTTACCAGATGGAGAGAAGATATTTCAGTCTGTGAACGAGTGCATGTTGCTGCTAACTTTATGGATCACCAGCCCTGATTTGACTTTGCTTATGGATGCAGACATCACAAGGTTTTAACTGGGATGAAGATTCTTAACATCAAAGACTATGATTGTTCCCCAGAGCACTGGGTTGATATAAGTGGGCAGTATAAAAATTGGAAACCCAAAATGGGGAGAATAAAGGTATGAAGTGGCTGGCTTACAAATTTTCATAGGTGCTGCAATATATTCATAGGATTATAGGATTAAGGCATAGGTGTTACTTAACTGCAATTGTTAGGTATAGAATATTGTTGCATTGTTCATTTACAGAATATTGTGCTAATATAGGATGACACATAATGAATTAAATGCTTGTTAGTTTTATCCTGTTAGGTAAATATATGATTTTTATTATTGTTTTGCTTAAAATTATGTATGGTTAAAATTAGGAGAAATAAATTTGAAACAAAAAAATTATGTATGGCTAAGGAGTTGTGTAAAAGTTTCAAGTAGACAGGGGGTGGTCTCAGGTGGTTACATAATCTGGTATCAACTTGTGAAGGGATGCAGCTTGATGACCTAATTTGGAGGTTCCACGGAGATAAATAGCTTACTGGAGGCTAGATACACTCACTTCCTGTGATACCTTCCTGAAAACAAGCCACATGGAGCTACATTGATTCAGCCAGAGCCCTGGAGCTGCAGGAGCCACGTGGAGACCCACGCCAGCACTGAGTTGCTTCTACCACCATATGATCCACAAGACTTTCCACCCACTGGCCTGTGATCTTCCTGCATTTGGCACCATTGCAAAAGTGTTTCGTGAATCTGAAGAGGAATTTATTAAATTGGTATTGGACATATGGGCTAATATCGGACTAATGGACTTGATCTGTACTGGGCTGGGATGTCTTCTCAATATTCGTTTGGTCTTGTATGTAAATCTCTTTCTTATACACATATGAGTATCTGTGAATTTGTTTCTCTAGTCAACCCAGACTAAAACACGTGGTATTGGAGCTGTGTCCTTTTGTCCCCCAGGGAAGGGGGACCAGTTTAACAGAGTGAGCTTTGGGCTGAATGGATCTGACTTCTCCCTTGACTGCACTCCTGTGTCACTCCCACCTCTGTCCTGCAAGCACTTCAGGTTATGCTCTGGGGAATCAGTGTTGTCACAGGTAAATATCCTAGCAGCTCTTCAATTACTGCAAATTAGTGTCAAATGATCTATCCTTACCCATGCTGGCAGGTGTGGAGCTGGGGAAAGGGGGAAAGCAGATGGCCTTTGTAGTCACTCTTTTCCTGGCTGGGGAGGGGAGCAGGGGAGATCTCAGAGAAGGGAACTATGGTGTTAGTTCTTATAGCTAGCTCTCAGAGGCTCTCCTTGAACCTGGGATTATGACCACTTTTAGACAGCAGCCTGGGAAAATTACTGCTTGCTGGGTTTCTCAGCTATTGGGTGCAGGAAGGGGTGGCAATGTGTTAGCGGAGCCCGTGAGCAGACCTACTGAACTTAGAGTGTTTCAGCGAGTACTCATATCACTTTGTGGGTGAAAATCACAGGGGGAGGTCTGAACCAGACCCTAGTACATTGAATCTATTTTTAGCACCCAGCCTTATCTCTTAATTTTTTTGGTCTAACAACAGGAGTATCAGGCATGCATTTCTATCTGGACACCATCTTAACAACTCCTCCTTTTCCCAATTTACAGGAATCACCATATGGTTTTCCAACAAGTTTTTCACCATTCTTTAGTTCCAACAACAGTGTATGAGGGTTCTAATCACTCCATACCCTTGTGAGCATTTGTAGTTTTCTGTTCTTGGTTTTGTTTGTACTTTTCTATCAATTTCTAGGGTAAGATGATAGCTTATTGATTTGATTTGCATCACTCTAAAAACGAATGATTGGAAGCACTTCATCATGTGTTTGTTGGGTGCCTGAATATCCTTTTTAGTGAAGTGTCTTTTCATGTCCTGTAGCCATTTTTAATTGAATCATTTGTCTTTTTGGTGTTGAGGTTTTAAAATTCTGTATAAATTTCAGAGATTCATCCCTTGTTTGATTCATCATTGCCAAAAACTTTTCCCATTCTACAAGTTCTCTTTTCACTCTTTTGTTGGAAATCATTTGATTCACATAAGTGTTAAAATTTTAGGAGCTCCCAGTTGTTTAGTGGGTTTCTATGTTTTCAGTTGTGCTTGATAAGGAATTTATATCATGCATACAAGAAGAATCACAATATACCCAGAAATGAATCCACATATAGAAGTCTCAAAAATAAAATAAATCAAAAGACTGAGAAATAGGAACTAGACACTTCAAGTGTCTAGTTAAACAAGTATAAAGCAAAAAAGATAAAATATATGGTTTAGTTACACAACTCCAGAATGTAAAGTAAGTCAATGTAGAACTAACCATTTCAAAAGTTGGGTATATAATAATAAATAGCAGGGCAACTTCAAAGAACACTAAGAAGTCTCAAAAATTTTTAAATCTTAAACACTCACTAAACATTAACACAGCAACAAAGGAAATGAGAAAATCCAAAATTAATTGAGCACAGAAAGTTTACATGAAATAAAGAAATACTTGGTCACATACACACACAGCCACAGCATAATGTCAGTACTAATTCCATATCTTGATCAAACTGTTGGGCAATATGGCATGTGTATTGACTCCCAAATCACAGCAAATGAGTTAAATAAATAAAGAAAGGCATAGATTCAGGAATGGGTTTTGGGCTCACACTAAACCCTAGCCCTTATTTAAGAATAATCAGTCATTGCCCTGCTTGATATTCACTGTGGTAGTTACATACTATCATGTCAACTTGAAGATATTAAGAATGAAGGAGTGTTGTCTAGCCTGTCAATCAGGTCACAACCTGATGATGCTTTCTTGTGGGCATGGCCTTCTCATAAGGATTCTGGGAACTTTCTCTCTCTGCTTCACTTTCCTGTGAAGGAGACACTCAGAGAGCTGGAGGAGCTATGTGGAGGCCTGAGCCAGCATTCAGATGCATTTAATGACACTGGGTCCACAAGACTTTCCACTCACAGGCCTATGGTCTTCCTGCATTCAGCATCATTGCATATGCTACATGAGTCTAAAGAGGAATTTATGGAATAGTATCAGATATATTGGCTAATATCAGATGTTTGGACTTGATTTGGACTGGGCTGGGATGTTTTCTCAATATACAATTGCTGTTTGATATAAAAACACAGTCTAACATATTATGGTACCTTGGGAGTGAGGTACTAGAGATACAAATCATGAAGATGGAGGGTGGATCCTTGTCTGACCTCCACCTTGTGGTAGCTTTTCTTTGGCCAATCAGAGGTCAGATAGGGGCACACTGTTTACTTGACTGTTTTCTGGAAAGGACATGGGAAGTTACAGTTTTGGTTCTTTTCTTTGGTGGTTGTTTTTGGTTATTCCTTTTTAAATGGCAAAAATGAATGTGATAAATGTAAATTTTGAGCTCAGGAGTGGAAATCACCCTTTGAAACACTTCTCTGAGACCATACAGCTTAGTCAAAATGGCTGACAGAAGTCCCTGGCTTTATGAAAACAGAGGCCTCAGGCCATATTTCATATAAGTGGAATAGTTCAGAAAGGAATTAAGATTAGTTTAGATAAGGATTGGATTTAAATATTTTAAAAATTGAGTTTACGATCTGGCTGTACTAGATTTATAGTTTTCTTCTTCCTATTATTATTGATAAAATGTGTGATAGAAATCATTATTGGGAAGTAAAAATGGAGAGTTTGTAAGCTTACTTGCCTTCAGCCATTAAATTGGATCTTTAAATGGGTGTTGGACATGCCTGCAAAGAAGGTTCTGAAAAGATAAGTCCCACCCAATGCTCAGGATATTTGTACGTGAAGATACTTGTGTCTGTATATGTGTTTTATATATAAATATACACACATATGTAGTCATTAAAACGTTTGTGGGGGAAATTTCATTATCTTTCAAGTCCATATTCGACTAACTTTTTTGAATCCCTTTTGTGGGGTTTGTGTGTGTGTCTGTGTGTTTTCACATATAATGCGAAAAACTTTGAACTGCACAAGGGCACTGTAGATACAGAAGGCAAGATTGTTCATATTACTATGGCATTTCACTATAAAAAGCCAAAGTGAATTTTAATTTTCAACATTCTAGCTATAATCTAAAACAAATTTTTGGACA
Source organism: Echinops telfairi (assembly GCF_000313985.2). Taxonomy (NCBI): domain Eukaryota; kingdom Metazoa; phylum Chordata; class Mammalia; order Afrosoricida; family Tenrecidae; genus Echinops; species Echinops telfairi. The sequence goes on along the minus strand of NW_022103916.1, from coordinate 4,150,798 downwards.
CTTTGACCAGACTATGGGATCCTATGTGTATTTTGAATTTAAAAAATTATTATTTATTTTAAATGTACAAAGGTTTGATTAAGGTAACATAAGTATGCAAGAAACTGATGAGGGATTAAGATGATGTTGGGGAGCTGTCAGACCACAATCTAAGTCTGATCATGAATGAAGACTAGACATTGAGGAAAATATTGGGCAAAAGTAAACAATACCTCAGTGAGACAACATCAAGTGGTTTAACATATTTGTAATCGATAACCCAGAAGAAGCAAAGAGAGGAAGAGATAGGATAAATAGCTGAATAAATAATAATTAATTTTTTGGTTTGTATTGTTTTCTTCAGTTTTTATTTGTTCATATTAGAGTATATCTCAGAGGTGTATGTCATGGAGGTAACCCTCTTGAATCTGTGGCATATGTTGTGATAGGTAGGTTTATTGTGCCAACCTGATCATTAGGAACACATGGGATTAATATGGTCACAGTTTGATTGGAGGGCAAAGAGATAAATGGCTTGGTAAGGCCCTCCCTTCTCTCTCTTGCTCTCTGGTGATCAGATCAGCGTGTGGCTGCTTTAGCTAGTTCTCTACCTCAACTTGTGAGCTACACTACCTGTGGGAAAGCCAACCTGTGGTTCCTGTCGCTAGAGCTTGAGGATGGCAGATCCTGTAGTCTTGCATTGCTTGAATTTTATATCCCATCCAGGCCTGCTTTACTAAGCTCCTGAACTGCTGACTGTTGGTGACCTGCCCTACTGCTTGCTGCCTGTGGCTGGACTGCCTGCATTGCCCGAGGGAAGGCTGAGCTGTCTGCTTCCTTGACCTTGGACCCAGCAGTCCTCGTGAGTTGAAGGACTTCCAGTATATTAACTGTTCCACGGAAGTGAGTTGAACTGAGCCTTCTGTATTGTACTGTGTGGACTAATTAGCTGTTATATTCCTTTGTACTGTATAAATCTATAACCATAAGTTTACTAGTTTTGTTTCTCTGGAGAACCCTGTCTAACACATATGATTTTCCATTTTTCGGTATATGAAACCCAGGATTGATGAACCTATAGGGACAGCAGGTAGAATAAGGAGGATGGGGGAGGGGCAAACAGTGGTGGTGGTAGGGCAAAATGGAGACAATGTCAAGGAGTCCATGTGGGAAAAGAAGGTTTGGAAACTGTTGTCATTACAATTGTACATTCAACCTCACGTGATTGGAATATGAAATGATATGACATATGTATTAAATCCCAGCTAATAAATTTTTTTCTCTATTTGATGAGGAATAAAAATACACAGATCCAGGAATTCTAACAAACTTCAATTGAAAAACCCTAAAGAAAACCACATTAGAGTCAGAATCAATGCACATCAGAGTTAGCTTACTGAAAATCAGTGAAAAAGAGATAACTTAAAACCATATAAATGAAATATATTGTGCAAAGAGGAAAAAACATAGGAATTAAAACAGATTGGTGTGTGTGCATGTGTTACAGAAACAATGCAAATGTGGGGACAATGGAATCACAATTTTAAAATTTTGAAGAGGATATCTGATAAACCAGAATTCTATATCCAGTAACAAAGCTTTTTTATTTTGTGATGAAGACATAATGAAGATTTCTTTTTTTCCAGAAAAACTCAGAAAAATCAGAGACTCTCACTAGCAGACAAAGAAGTCTCACTGTTCCACTAGAAGAAAAGAAAGTTTTTTAGGGTGAAGAAAATGTATATCAGATTAAAAATGATACAAAAGAAAAAGGAGTGCCAGAAATGGAAAATGTGGGGAATATATTTTTAAATGTTTCCTTTGTTTTTAAGTTGCTTTAAACTATGTTAAAGTAACTGGTGCGAGTCCTATTTCCTGACTGGACACTGACTGACACACAACCTTATTTTTTCTATTCTTTCAAACCAGGTATCTGCAAAACATGTTACTCCCTTGGTTGGCTTCCCATATTTCATTAAAAACAACAATCAGTAAGAAACTACTTTTGTAACTCTGTACCATTAACAAAACATTGCACTTTTTTTTCCGAATTATTTTTAAATTCAGTCTTCTTACCTTCACTGTTTCAGCCTTTGAAAACTTCTTTGACTTCATCTATTATCCCTGTCCTCTTGCTGTGTTATTCCCCCTTTTTCATTTTTAACAGTTTAGGATATATCTAGGACATAATCTATATATCATACGATTTAATAGTTCAATCATAACAAGAAGTGTTGTACAATCATTAACACAATCCATTTTAGAATATTTTTTCCTGTACTCCTTGTTATCAGCCCCGTTTCCCTCCAACATCCCCTGCTGTACACCCAAGGGACTACTAATTCAGTTACTGTCTCTATAGATTCACTCATCCTGCATTTCATATACCGAAAAGTATACAAAAATACAAATCAAGGAGTCAAAAAAGCTAACAGAAATAACAAAATAAAACAGAGGGGGAAACCCGGTTGTACTGAAACAAAATACTAAAATTAGAACAACTTTAAAATGAATCAAAAGGGATATCAAATGATAAGGTGCTAAATTTTAACCTAGCTATATCTGTCATAAGGAGCCGTAGTGGTGTAGTAGTTATGCATTGGCCTGTGATCTGCATGGTCAGCAGTTTGAAACCACCAGCAGCTCTGTGGGAGAAAGACTTGGCTTTCTAGTTCCATAAACAGTTACAGTGTCAGAAACCCACAGAGGGTCTATATGAGTCAGCATTGACTAAATGGCAGTGCATATCTGTCATATTACACTTCCCAATGTATTCTATATGAAAGCAAGGCTATTCACATTCCTGGTACATGCTCAGAAGCGATTCACTGGAGGTTTTATCCACATGGATTTACCTCTCACTTTTTTGGGGAAGCAGCTAGAAATTTTAGATGCGTCAAAAAGTGGGTAAAATCAGATGTTATTTTTAAATTTTAGTTTTTTAAAAAGCTATTGCAACTTTTTAGCACTCATTTTCCTAACAATAGTTATTTGCTGCCTAATTTAATCTAAAATTCTTCTGGTGAAAATACAGAATATGCAAACAAGTAGCTAAATACCTCTACAAAGAAATAATCATATGTAGTTTTAAATCGCTTGTTGAAAAGGCACCAAAAATAGGTTCATTTAGTACTGGTATTTGTGAGAGAAATTTTAAGCAGCTCAATATTTCTATGTAGCAGAGAATTCCAGCTGTGTATCAGGCATTGAACACATGAAGGCAGAGTTGTGTTTGATTTTGTTTGTTATGCTAGCACAATCACTAGTTTACTATTCTGGTAGGACAAAACCATCATTATTTGCATGGTTTCCAGTTTTAGCTGTCCCAAAACTCGATGGCACCTAACAACAAAGGCAGCCAAAATAATAAAAGGATCAGGTGACTTAAAGATATCCAGAGAATAAATGTTGTTGTTCTTAGGTGCTGTCCAGGTGTCTCTGATTCATAGTAACCCAGTGTACAACAAAACACCACCCTACCTTGGGTTATCCTCAAAATTATTCTTACCTTTGAACTCATTGCAGAAACAATTGTTTGAATCTGTCTCCTTAAGGATGTTCCTCTTCTTCACTGCTCCTCCACTCTACCAACCATTATGTACTTCTCCAGGGATTAGTTTCTCCTGATATGTCCACAGTAAGTGAGATAGCATTTCACCATCGTTGTCTCTAAGGAGCATTCTGGCTGTACTTCTTCCAAGATAAATTTGTTTATTCTTTCATGATACTTCCAATATTCTTCACCAACACCATAGCTCAAGTACATCAATTTTCTTTGACCTTCCTTATTTAATATCTAATTTTCACATGCATATGAAGTGATAAAAATATGATGACTTGGATCAGATGTACCATAGTCCTCAAAGTAACAACCTAGCTTTGCAACACTTTAAAGAGGTCTTGTGCAGCAGATTTACCCAATGCAAAGTGTCTTTTAATCTCTTGACTTATGCTTCCATAAGCATTGATTGTGATCCATGCAAGAGAAATCCTTGACAACTTTACTCTTTTCTCTGTTCATCACAATGTTGCCCTACTGGTCTAGATGTGAGGATTTTGGTTTACTTTAACTTGAGTGGTCATCCATAGTGAAGGCTACAGTCCTTGGTCTTCATCAACAAGTCCTTCAAATCCTCCTCATTTTTAGCAAGGAAGATTTTTGTCATCTGGAAAAAAAAAGATTGTGTCATCTGAATATCACAGGTGGTTAATAAGCTGATGCTGCATTGTTCTTTATATAATACAACTTCTCTGATAATTTGCTCAAAATAAATGAGTAGTGTATAACAGTATGCCAATAACAGAAGACTAAGGTACCTTTTAGATTGCAATGAGAATTTTCACTCTAAAATGTGGACATATTGGGGTCTTAAAGACTTGATGATAAACAAGCGGCCATTTAGCTGAGAAGCAAACAAAGTCCACATGGAAAAGCACACTAGCCTGTGTGATCATGAGGTATCATGGGATCATGTATCAGACATCAAAGACTCAGAACAAAATTTCATATCAATGCGATTGAGGAGGAGTGCAGAGTGAGTGGAGACCCAAAGCCCATCTGTAGACAATTAGACAGCCCCTCACAGAAGGGTCAGAAGGAGGAGACAAGCCAGTCAGACTGCAGTATAGCACCCATGAAACATACAACGTTCCTCTAATTCTTTAATACTTCTTCCCCCCACTATCATGACCCCAATTCTACCTTACAAATCTGGCTAGACCAGAGCATGTACATGGGTACAGATAAGAGCTGGAAACACAGGGACTCCAGGGCGGATAAACCCCTTAGGACCAATAATGAGAGTAGTGATACCAGGAGGGTAAGTGGAAAGTCGGGGAGAAAGGGGGAACCAATCACAGTGATCTACATATAACCCCCTCCTAGGGGCACGGACAACAGGAAAGTGGTGAGAGGAGACATTGGAAAGTGTAAGACATGAAAAAATAATAATTATTTATAAATTATCAAGGGTTCATGCGGGAGGGAGGATGGAGGAGGTAGAGAAAAAATGAGGAGCTGATACCAAGGGCTTAAGTAAAAAGAAAATGTTTTGAAAATGATGATGGCAACAAATGTGCTTGATAAAGTGGATGTATGTGTGGAATGTGATAAGAGCTGTAAGAGTCCCCAATAAAATTATTTTTAAATGTTGACATAATAGGTGAATCATAAAACAATGATTAAAGTACATCAATCTTGATTCCAATATAATTGTTCTTTCAATAGGATAGAACATTTTAATTTAAACTTACCTAATAAATCAGTATATTTTAAAAACAAGAGTGAATTTTAGAACTTTCATGGTAATGATTTGTTTGGCTTTTGTTACATGTAGAGAGAGAAGTCTAATAATCTGTATTTATAACTAAGACACCGAGTCTTTAAAAGAATCTGACTATTTGTACTTATAATTTTGTCTTCCTTTCTCTCTTTTCCTCCTCAAATGTCCTTTCAGGAACTAAAGTAACACGTCCTTGTTCCAAACTTAACCTTATGATTTTGGATGGCATAATTAATTACCTTCTCTCCCCTCCCACCCTAAGCCCACTCTACCCCCACGTTTCTCCCGCCCCTAATTGTCTCCTTCATTTCGCAAATACATTTCTGTACACATTTTAATTTTAACTCTAGGTTGTTTCTTTTAAAAAATCAACTCCACCCCTACCTCTAGTGGCAAAAAATATGATAACTACTGAATTTGCAAAATTTAAAAGTTTTTCTTCTCCCTTTGCCCATTCCCTATCACCCCCAATTTAATGAAGAAAAATGTTTGAGGCTAGCAGACTAGTGTGGGAGACTTGAACCTTTTTGTTGTTGTTGTTAGGTGTCATTGAGTAAGCTCAGACCCATAATGACCCTATGCACAACAGTGAAAGGCTGCACGGTCCCTGTGCCATCCTCACAATTGTTCTAGGGCCCTTTGATGCGGACACTTTGACAACCCATCACATCTAGGGCCCTCCTCTATTTCACTGCCCCTCCACTTTAACAAACATGGTGTCCTTCTCGAGGGACTAGCCGCTTCTGACAATATGTCCAAGGTCTGTAGCACAAAGTCTGACTATCCTTACCTCCTTGCCTCTAATAAGCACTCTGGCCTTACTTCTTCTAACAGAAATTGGTTTGTCCTTTTAGCAGTCCATGGTACTTTCAATATTCTTCTCCAGAGCCACAATTCAAATGCATCGACTCTTCTATGGTCTTCTTTTCAAAGACATATGATGCAAAGGAAAATGCTATGTTTTGGGTCAGGTGCACCTTAGTCCTCAAAGTAACATCCTTGCGCTTCAATCATTGAAAGAAGTCTTATGCAGCAGATTTACCTAATGCAATATGTCTTTTGATCTCTTGACTGCATTGATTGTGGATCCAAGTAAGACAATATCCTTGACAACTCCAACGTTTTCTCCATTTCTCATGAGCTTATCTCTTGGTCTAGTATTTGCCTATATTTTGGTACACAGAAATCCAATTAACTAAATGGCTTCACTTTTCTCTTCAAATTTTATATTGTCTTTTATTTTTAATTTGATCCTGTTCTATTTAATTGTTGAACTGACATTAAATGCTGTATTTGATTACTTTACTATGTAAGTTTGTTCTTTTAAGTATAGAAATAAACTTGTAAAAATGTTTGAAATGAATAAGTTTATTGAAGCTTTCCTGTGGCCTAACATATATTTTATTCTTGAAAATGCACCATGTGCCCTGGAAAAGAATGTATATGATGCTTATGTTAAAGTTTGAAGTATGTGTTTTGAGGCTCTCTCACTAGGTATGTAGATATTTATTTGTTTATTTATTTTTAAATAATTTTATTGCGGGCTCATACAATTCTTATCCCAATCCATACATCCATCCATTGTGTCAAGCATATTTGTACATTTGTTGCCATCATCATTCGCAAAACATATGCTTTCTACCTGAGGCCTGGTCCATTATCTTTAAAAAAAAATCATTTTATTAGGGGCTCAAACGACTCTTATCACAACCCGTACATACATCAATTGTGTAAAGTACATTTGTACATTCATTGCCCTCATCGGTCTCAAAACATTTCTTC
>NW_022103916.1:4141016-4142460 GCF_000313985.2 Echinops telfairi | reverse complement strand
AATAACATGCACAAAACCAAGACAGAACAAAACCAAGCAACAATATACAACGAAACAACAACAACAACAACAACAACAACAAACCACTGACAAAGAACAAAACAATACACGACAAGAAAGAAAAGATTGTAGTTAGTTCAAGGATAGTTTGTTGGCCTTTAGGAGTGTTTTCCTTCCAGTCTGTTGGGACACCATGCCCTGGCCCCAAAGTCCACCTTCAGCATTCCCTGGAGACCTTGCCGCTCCATTCCCTTGATATTCTCCTGCACTCCCCTAGTGCTTTGCCTCTGTGTGATGGGATCAGATCGGGCGCAATTCCCACACTGTGTCTCAGGTGCTGTCCCCCGCAGGGCCATGGGTCTGTGAGAGGTGTCATGTTTCATACTGGGGCTGGCCATGTGGTCCTCTCTGTGGACTGGCTGCTCTAATTTGGGTCATCGTCCTCAAAGCCTGGTGGGCCAGGATGTGCTCCACTCTCTCCTACTCCCCCTTCATCTGCTTCCATATGCTCCAATCAGATATGTCCCTCTCCCAGAGCTGCATATTCAGTGCCACCCTTTGAAATAAATTCTTCTGGGGTGAGGGGCAGGCATCCACTTAGTATTTGGCACTGGGGCCAGCCCCCCAGACCTCTCCACTGGTTCCCTACTCCATGCCGGAATGTTGCATTCACACCTTGGGGCACTGGGTTGAAGTCTGTTTCCTCTTTCCCTGTGGAGACATAAACAATACCCTCCCCTTGGGTGGGTTAACGCCCCATGCCCCCACTACCCATTTTATCCTTATTTTCATCACTTTTTCCCCTTCCCCACTTCCTCCCCAGTTGTCTGCCATGTGCATCCCTGCATTTGATCTGGTCCCTGCCATACTACTCAGTCTTCACACCAAGAATGTTTGTATACAGTAGCTTTTTCCCTATGCCCCTTTTGCATTATTTTTTAACGTTTAACTCAGCGGACTCATGTTGTACTTGTCCTTTTATGCCTGACTTACTTCACTTAGCATGATTTCCTCCAGTTCTTCCCATGCAGCGAAGTGCTTCATACGTTCATCACTGCTTTTTAGTGATGTGTAATACTCCATTGTATGTATATACCACAGTTTTTAAATCCAATCGTCAGTTGATGGAAATTTGGGTTGCTTACAAGTCCTTGAAATTGTGAACTGTGCCACAATGAACATTGGAGCACAGATGTCTGGCCTTGTTTTGTTTCTTGCTTCTTCTGGGTATATGCCCAGTAGGGGGATTGCTGGGTCATATGGTAACTCGATTCACATCTGTTTTAGATATTGCCAGATTGATTTCCATAGTGGTTGTATATACTTACAAGTCCACCAGCAGTAGATAAGAGTTCCTGTCTCCCCACAGCCCCTCCAGCACTTGTTGCTTTCTGATTTTTTGAATTGGCCTATCTTTGAGGGTGTTAGGTGTTACCTCATTGTT
>NW_022103916.1:4125624-4140388 GCF_000313985.2 Echinops telfairi | reverse complement strand
TGTCTGTATGCTGATGATTTTATTTCTGGGTTTTCAGTTCTTTTCCATTGGTCTGAGTATCTGTCATTGTACCAATACCATGCGGTTTTGACAACTGTTGGCTAGTATTTTGTTAAGGATTTTTGCATCGATGCTCATTAGGGATATTGGTTTGTAGTTCTTGATTCTTGTGGGATCCTTGCCCGGTTTTGGTATCAGAGTTATACTAGCTTCAGAAGGAGTTCGGGAGTTTGCCATCCTTTTCTATGTTCTGGAAGAGTTTCTGTAGGATTGGTGTTAGTTCTTCCCTAAATGATTGGTAGAATTCTCCAGTGAAGTCATCTGGTCCAGGTTTTTTTTGTTGTTGTTGGTAATCTCTTGATAACCTTGTCTATTTCTTCTATTGCTATGGGTCTGTTGAGATTCTTGACGCCCACCGAGGATAGTCTAGGGAGGGATTGTTTTTCTAAGAATTCGTTCGTGTCTTCCCAATTGTTGAATTAATTGGAGTACAATCCTTCGTAGTACTGTGTAACTATCCTTTTGATTTCATTAGGGTTTGTTGTAATGTCCCCTCTCTCATCCCTTATTCTTGCTATTGAAATTTGTTCCCTCCTTTTTTTGGTTAAGTTTGTGAGTGGTATATTGATTCTGTTTATCCTTTCAAAGAACCAACTTTTATCAGCATTAATTTTTTCCATAGTTTTCTTATTGTCCCTCTCCTGGATCTCAGCTCTGATTTTTATAATTTCTTTTCTTTTGCTATTAGTAGGAGTGTCCTGCTGACTCTGCTCTAGTTGTTGTAAATGTTGTGCCAGCATATCAATCATGAGTCTCTCTTCCTTTCTCAGGTGTGCATGTATTGCTATGAATCTTCCTCTGATGACTGCCTTTGCTGTGTCCCATAAGTTTTTGTAGGTCGTGCGCTCATTCTCATTGGGTTCTAGAAATTTCCCAATTTCATCTCTGATCTGCGCCAGTATGCATTCCTTTTGCAGTAGAGAGTTATTCATCCTCCAATTGTTTGCTCTTGTTTTCTTGTCTTCCTTCTGTTGATTTCCACCTTTATGGCACAGTGGTCAGAGAGAGAGGTCTGTATATCAATGTGCTTAAATTTATTTAGATTCACCTTATGCCCTGGCATGTGGTCTGTCTTCGAATATGTGCCACATGGGCTTGAAAAGAATGTGTATTATTGTGGATGAAAAGCTCTGTAAATATCTATCAGGTCAAATTGTCTAATGGTCATGTTTAGATCTCTAGCTTCCTTGTTGAGTTTCTTTCCCTGTGATCTATCTTTCTCAGAGTGGTGGGTTGAAGCCACCCACTATAATTGTTTAAGCTGTGATTTCTTTTTTAATCTTTTGGAGTGTTTGGTTGACATATTCAGCAGGTCGCTCATTCGGGGAATATATGTTTACAATGCTTAGTGGTTCTTTGTCTACCATTCCCTTGAGCATTATATAGTGTTCCTCCTTATCTCTTTTTATGGTTTGCATTTTGAGGTCAATTTTATCCGAGATTAGGATTATATTCCCTGCTTTTTTTTTTTCTTTTTAATTTCTGTTTGCTTGGTATGCCTTTCTCCAGCCTTTGATTCCCAACCTATTTTTGTCTGTAGCTTTGAGATGTGTCTCCCGTAGGCAGCAGATTGATGGGCTTTGTTTTCTAAGCCAGTCTGTTAGTCTCAGTCTTTTAATGCCTGAGTTCAGGCCATTCATATTCAGGGTTATTATCTCCATCTACAGACTCTGTGGTGTCATCTTATACTTTTTGTGTTGAGAGTTTTCCAAATTTCCTTTCTCATTAGTGTGTTGTGCATGTGTGTGTGTGTGTGCGTGTGTGTGTATCATTCTTGACTTCTTTCCATCATTAAGCCAATGCTATCTTTGGGTCTATTTTCTCTTTGTTGCCCTCTAGGTGAGGTTGTTCTATGTGACGGTCTCTTATTTATGCTTGGTGAGTATTGCTCTTCTGCCCATACTGTTTCGGCAAAGACTTTTGTATGGCTGTGTTTCTACTAACGTAATCTTTGAGTTTTTCCTTGTCTGGGAAGACTGTTACTTCTCCATCTATCTTGGTCGATAATTTGGCTGGGTAGAGTATTCTTGGGTTTGCATTGTTTTCCTTCAATTTTTGGAATATGTTACTCCACTCTCCTCTTTTTCATAGTTTCTGCTTATATGTCTGAGCATATTCTTATTTGGTAACCTTTATATGTGATTGTTTGTTTTTCCCTAGCTGCTCTCATGATTTTCTCCTTTTCCTCAAAGTTGGATAGTTTAACTATTATGTGCCTTGGTGACTTCTTATTGGGATTCAGTCTAGTTGGTGTTCTTTCAGTCTCCTGAATGGTTGCCTGGTTTTCATTAATTAAGCTGGGGAAGCTTTCTTCCAAAAATTCTCTCACTATTGTTGCAGATGACATCTTTGTTGTATCTTCCTCCTCCAGTAAGCCAATAATTCTAATGTTTTTCTGCTTCATAGCATCAGACATAGCTCTTAGGTTTTCTTAGATTTTCTGATGATCTTATTAGATTTTTGTTCGCGTTTGTTAAAGTCTGCTTGACTGTCCTCCAAGTCACTGATGTGGTTCTCTGATTCTTCCAGTAGATTCTCAAGGTCCGTGTTTGTGCTACTGGTTTTTGTTATATCCTCCCTAAGTTCCTGTATTTCCCTTTTGTGTATGGCCTTTATCTCCTCTATCATTTCATCCTTTTTCTGTATTGTTCCCCTCATATCCTGTATGACTCCAAGCAGCATTCTGAAAATTTCTTTCTGTGGCAGCTCAATGTCTGCTTCTTCTATGTATGTTGTTATGTTCGGGACATCTTCTGCCATTGCCTTTTGTTTCTCTTGTTTTTTCATTGAGGTCATTGGGGCTGATGGCTGTGTGAATTGCCTTGTTTTAGAGGAGCAAGGTGCCATTTTAGAGGGAGTCGAAGAGCACTGGCTCTCTCTGGGAGACTTGTAGGAATTTTTCTTCAAACTGTCTACAGCTAATTTTTACTATGGGATTAACCTACCACTTTATCCTCCTGTAGCTTCCCTATCAGAGGAGTTCCCCAGAAGGATGGTGGGTTGCTTGCTTTGGTGTTATGGAGGTTGGGCAGAGGCTCCTGCAACAGCTTGGAATGTTGATGAGTGTTGGCAGAGCTGCCTTATGCCCTCAGGTGCACAGGCAGGAATTCCCTGGTGAGAATTTGGGCTGAGTATTCCATTGATGGAAAGCAGGGATTTCCCTAGCCTTGGGCTACCTACACAGGGTGGAACTCACCCAGGTGGGTGTGGTGCAGGCATAAATGCCCTAGGCTAAGGGGAGTGGTCGGAGGTAAGCAGTGGAGTGTGATAGAACAGGAAAGAGACAAAGAGGAGGGAAAAAAGTAAGACTGTTTAGACTGTGCGGTAATATAGGGAAGAGAGAGGGAAACAAAAGCAACTATGTAGCTGAGTCCCACTCCCCGCCCATGGAGTTGCAAGGGTTTAGTCCCTACTCTGAGGCAGTGGTGGCAAGCCGCAGCTCAGCCGAGAAAAAGCCCCTGTGCAGCCCTCAATGACCGTGGGGGCACAGAGAGCAGAGATGTAAACAAAAGAAACAATGTAGCTGGACCCCAATCCCTGCCCGTGGAACTGCAAGCGTCCAGACCCTGCCCTGAGGCAGGCGGGGGCAAACTGCGGCTATGTTGATACCAGGCTTCCCTATGGGCTCCAAATGGTCCCAGCTCTGGTAGAGACAGTGGTTAGGCCAAGATCAAGCCCCAGCCAACTTCCACTGAGGTAAGCCAAAAGCGGCCAGACCCTCAAAACCCAGTGGGTCTGTGCCTACTTATCTTTATGATGCTACTCCTGCGTTCCAGCAGCGTTGAATTTCCCTCTAAGCAACTCTACTGGGCGGAATTCTGCGTCCCTCTGATATGTGTCACTCCATCGCCATCTTCCTGGAAGTCCAGATATTTATTATAGTTATGGCCTCTTATTACATTGATACTGTGACCTTTATATAATATCCTCATTATCTCTTATATGGGTTTTGCCTTAAAGTCTACTTTATCAGCAATTAATAATGCTAGCCTTGCTTTTTTATTGCCATTTGATATATATGTGCGTGTATATATATATTTCCCATTTTTGACTTTTAGCATATTCCTTTCTTTGAGTAAGAGGTGTGTCTGGTAGACACAATACTGATAAGTCATGTTTTCTTACTTGTTGTGCTGTCTCTTAACTAGTGTATTTAATCAATTTACCAAAAAACCAAATCAAACTAACTGCCATCAACTCAACGCTGACTCATATCGGCCCCATGTGATTTTCCAAGACTGTTATTGTTTACGGGAGTAGAAAGCCCAGTCTTTCTCCCACAGAGCTGCTGCTGGTTTCAAACTGCCAACCATGTAGATAGCAGACAATATGTAATATGGATTTATTGTTCCTCTTATGTTATGGATTTTTGTGTTGTATGTATGTGTGCTATGCCTATGATTTTTCTTTCATGTTACTTTCTTGTAATATTGTAATATTGTTCATGGATTTTCTTATTTCCTTTGTTTCTGTTCCTTTCATGTTTATTGAGTGTTGAAGTTATTTTTATTATTTTTGAGATTTCCTCATTTTCTTTGAAATTACTCTTTAATTTATTATCTTACTGACTTTAAAATGGATAGTTCTACCATGGTGTCATCTTGTCTTACTTTCCATTTGGAAGTTCTATAACTGAGTCATTTATTTCCTCTATTTGCTTTATACTTGCCATCATGTTCAAATTGAAGTGTCTAATTTTGATTCTAAGTATTTTTTTATACTTCTATGTTTGTACTTATTTCTGGGTAATATTGTTGTGATGCTTATTTTATGCATGATATAAACATAATATCACACATAACTAAAAATACACAAGCAGAAACACAGCAGACAACTGAGATCTCCTAAAATCTTAGCGTTCGTGTGCATCAAACAATTTCCAACAAAGGTGTGGAAAGGGAACCTGTAGACTAAGAAAAGTTTTGACAATGACAAATGAAACAAGGAAGTAATCTTTAAAATTTATACAAAACTTCAACACCGCAACAAAAAAAAAGATAAACGATTCAATTTAAAATGGCCATAGGACATGAACAGACACTTCAAAATTAAAAACAAAAGTCAGGTGCTCCAGAAACACATGAGGAGATGTTCCCAATCATTAGTTATTAATGTGATGCAATAAAACAATAAGTTATCATCTTGCCAGGCATTAGTAAAAAAGGGGAAAAATAGAAAAATACAAATGCTTGCAAGGGGTGGAGCAACTAGAACCCTCATACACTATTGATTGAACTGTAAAATGGCGCACTGGAAAGGTGTATGTTGATTCCTGGAAAAACGTTGGAAACACAAATACCATATGACTGAGAAATCCCTCTAGTGGGCATATGTAGTAGAAAATATAAGCAGCAACACAAATATATCTACACATATGCATGTGCACATATCATGAGTATATACACACTCAAAACCACCTTCATATATGTTTCACAAAGGATATTTGTACATGTGCTGCAAACATATTCATTAATGCAGTGGCATATACAAAGGGCAAAGCTATATAATACTTCCAGGACATAAGCAAGAGCCCTGAATGAATGAGACACAGGCCTGGGAGTTCAGGACCAGGATCTACAAGGACCCTTACTGTTAACAGCCCAACACATAACCACTATCTTAGAATAATCAACCATCTGGGATTTTAAAAAAAGGCAGAATTAACATAAGGATAAAGTTTAAAATGTTAGGAAAGGAGGATAAATGGAAATAGGAAACAGCAAGGCAGTGGGAAAAATTGTTACGTTGTGGGGCTCACAATCAATAACATGAAATAAAATGTGTATGACTTGTTAAACAGTAAATTGATTTATTCCATAAACTTCCACCTAATCCACAATAAAAAGTTTTAAATGTTGGTACATGTGTTAGTCTGGGTTGACTAGAGAAACAAATTCATAGACACTCATATGTGTATAAGTGAGAGCTTTATATACAAGAGCAGTTGAATATTGAGAAAATATCCCAAGGCCAGTCCAGATCAAGTCTATAAGTCTGGTCTTAGCCTACATGTCCAATACCAATCTACAAAGTGCTCTTCAGACTCATGAAATACATGCAACGACTCTGAATGCAGGAAAATCACAGGTTAGTGGGTGGAAGGTCTTATGGCTGTGTAAGCATCTCAGTGCTGGCAAGGGTCTCCATGTGGCTCCTCCAGCTTCCAGGGCTCTGGCTTCATCAGTGTAGCTCCATGAAGCTTTGAGTCAGTAATGTCTCACAGGGAGTGAGCATATATTTCACCTCCAGCAAGCTATCACCTTAGTGCCTCCAAATTAGATCATCAAGCTGTGACTTGATTGACAGGCTAAACTCCGCCCCTTCACTCTTAAGTCTCAAACTGGCAACAGATTCTGTAACTACCACAGTACAATATCATATATGACATGTATACAATGTCATATATAACATGCATACAATGTAATATATATATTATCCCACCCCGCAAAAAACAAACAATTAAAACTGAATTGTGCTGGGCAGAATGGGGGTTCATAGCACACATTTTTCCTTCTAGGCAAGCATCAAGCAGCTCGTTCTGAGTTAGTGCACCCAGTGACGTCACCTGAGGTTTTCTCTGGTCACAGTGAATTTTTTTTTTGTAAAAGCAATTTTGCTCCAACCTCGTTTTTTTGTGATGGCCAATTTAAGAGAACTGCGTGTGGCTGTGACATTTTGTTTCCAACTCATGGAAAATGCCACAGAAACTGATGTGAGGTTGAACACAGCTTATAATCACAGTGCTATGGGGAAAACTCAAGTGTACAAGTGGTTTTCTTGTTTCAAAAAAGGTGAAATATCGATTGATGACAAACCTCATTCTGGATATCCATCAATGTCCCGAATGGATGAAAATGTTGACTCATAGTATATTTGAAGTTTGTTCCACCAAGTCAAACTGCTAATCAAGCTTTCTATTTAGAGGTTCTGAAAATATTGCGTAACAGCATGTGACAAATAAGGCCTGATTTGTGGCAGATGGGGAACTCAGTGTGTTAGTTTTGGGCAAAAAATAGCCTGCTTCTCTTGTTCCGTGCACCTTACTCACCTGACCTCTCTCCGTGTGACTTCATTGTTTTGTTTCCATGAATTCTGAGGGACATGAAAGGACAGTGATTTGATGATATAGAAGAGACGAAGAAAAAAAATGAAGGAGGTGATGTCAGCCATCCAAACAGATGAGTTTGAAAAATGTTTCCAAGAATGGAATTGCAGATTTGACAAATATATTGGAGAGTACATTTGTAATGTGTACAAGTGTAATGGACAATTTGTACAAGTGTAATGGCAAGTACTTAAAATAATAAGGTTGCTTTGTATTAAAAACATAGCTCTTGGGGGAAATATCAGTTTTTTTTGGGGGGGGGTGTATCGCCTCATGTATATATATCTATAAACAGAAACAGTAGATAACTAACACAGAGTGAATAGCATGTGGTAGGAGGTAAGTAACCCTGTTGGTTCTTGGTAGGTTTATTTTTCACTTTTGGTATATTCTGGGCTCTAGCACTAAAGAAAACCAAGATCAACAATGATCAACAACAAAAACCCAAACTCACTGCCATTGTGTCAGTTCCAACTCATAGTGACCTTATAGGACAGAGTAGAACTAACCCTGTGGGGTTATAAGACAAGACTATAATTTTTTTAAAAAAATCATTTTATTGGGGCTCTTACATATCTTATAACAATTCATACATCACATTGTGTCAAGCACATTTGTACATATGCTGCCATCATCCTTTTCAAAACATTTTCTTTCTACTTGAGCCCTTGGTATCAGCTCCTCATTTTTTCCCTCATTCCCCACCCTCCCACCCTCATGAACCATTGATAAATCATAAATTATTATTTTCATATCTTACATCATCTGCTGCAAGACTGTAATTCTTTATAAAAAATCATTTTATTGGGGGCTCGTACAGCTCTTATCACAATCCATCCACCCATCCATTGTGTCAAGAACATTTGTACATATGTTGCCATCATCATTTTCAAAACATTTTCTTTCTATTGGAGCCTTTGGGATCAGCTCCTCATATTTTTCCTTTCCTCCTCCACCCTCCCTCCCTCATGAAACCTTGATAATTTATACTTTTTTTTTTTCATGGCCTACACTGACCAATTTCTCCCTTCACCCACTTTTCTGTTAAGATTGTAACTCTTAATGGGAGTAGAAAGCTTCATCTATGTCACGCAGGCTGCTGGTAGTTTTAAACTTCTGAGCCCAATTCATAACCACTACACCAACAGGGATCCTACGAACGGTCACAGTGCCTTTGTAACAGACCAGTCTCTTTACTTTGCTTTGTCATTTTCTATTTCTTTTCTATGGAATCCCTGCAGGGTAGGAATTATCTGCATTTTTCAGGCAACAAGTCTCGGGCTCAAAGAAGATCACTTGCATGTGAAAGGTAGACACAGCTTTGAAATAGAGCCGAGCCAGCTCAAGTTCTTTTCACTCACAGCCAGTGTACATACTAATGGCAGGTCGGAATGGCAGCAGGTGGGAACTCTAAAGACTTCTGGGGGAGAGATTCCCCTGTGAAACAGTATTCTTGAAGTAAAGGCTTTCCATCCCCTATACCAGCTACCTTTAAGGGTTATTATGACACAACACTAACTCAATGGCAGTGAGTTTGGTTTGCTTAAGTCTTAATTTTTGTCATCCTTCCCATCATTCTTACTGACTCTCCTCAACACTGTGGGTTGGGGGACTAATAAGATGCCAAGTTCACAAACATTTCTGAGCTGGTGTAATGTCACCTCAGAGTCTAGGTTCTAAGGAGCACAGACCATGATTTCTGGAGGGGAGCCTGTCTCCAGCCCCTCCAGTGGCCCTTACCATCCCAAACTCTGCCCATCACCTAGAGAATGGAGTTCTAGTTCCCCTAGCAGGAGGATGGGACTCAATATCCTGGGGGTATAGCTTCCATGGCTGCTAGGCCTGTAAGGCATGTCCCTTTGCCAATCTTACTGATGTTCTGCAGAGTCTGGGCCATCTCCTTCTTGACTTCTCAGAATCCTCTGGCCAGGTTTGGGTTGAGGCTTTGGCAGGCAGTCTTCTGTCCCTGCAGATGCTGCTAAGTAACATGGGGGTGGGAGGTAGACCCCAATTCTTATTTCCCAGGTCATCAGGAAGGACAAGGCACAATAAGCCCATCCTTAATGCTGGCTCTTCCCCTATGGCTAGAAAACAACTTAAACTCCAGGATACAATTCCAGTACCCCGATGGCCTAGTAGAGTCCTAGGGTTGGGCAGCAGGTAGGAATGGAAGAGGAATCAAATGCCTATGAATAGATTTAACAAACGAGAGAGTTGGGTTCTTAAAAAGAAGTAAAGTTTTATTGAGAGAACATAATGAGCAGATCTGGTCTGCAGAGCTACCAGGGCGGGTCTGAGGTGTTTCACAGAGATCCAGTGGAGAGACACTGAGGGCACTCAGCAGCAGAAAAACAGAGTCAATGTAGGGACATCCCAGATAGAGAGACTCAGATCATGGGTTGGCTGGGAATTGCTGAAAAGCAGTTGTAGGTGCTGCTGCTAGAGAATACAGTCCAGGACATGTATCCAGACATAGCTTAGTCAAAATATAGATAATCATTGTTGGAGGATCAGGGAGTATGTTCTAGACAGTCCAGCACTGAGAGTCCTGGTGTTCTTGACCTAGTATGCACTGACCAGCTTACTTATCTAGTATGCACTCAACTGGTTCTGTGCTGCCTATTACAACAGAGTTCTCCTTTCCTACACAGAGAGAGGACTATTGACTATATACATATAGACAATATATAGACATATATTTAATATATATGTATTTAAATACTATAGGGTGCCTCATAGTGATGTCAATCAGGAATATATTATCACTTCCATTCTGTTTCATAGTGAGGGTATCTGGCCAGTGTCATATCGTAAGGACATGAAATTTAAAAAATCCACAAAGAAGAGCTAAAACTACCAGTATTTGTATATGGTATGATAACGTATGTAGAAAATGCAAAAATCTGTAAACAGAATTAGAATAAATATATCTACCAAGGCTGCCAGATACAAAATCAAAACATAAAAATAAAAAGCACTTCTATATAACAAATCTAAATAGAATAAGATGTTTTATAAAAATGACAGCATTTACATCAATATCAAGCATATGAATAGACTTAACAAAAGATATATATGTGTTCTTAAGAGAATTAAAACTTTATTTAGAGAATTTAAGGAGTCATATTTTCATGGCTTCTGCTTGTCTTCTTTTCAATTTATTATTGTCCCTCTCCTGTAAGACAAACATAAGAGTTCAGTACATTGCCTATTTCACTGAATTTACTTAGACAATGCTAAAGATACACAAAGGGCACTATCATTTTGGTTTTATAAGATGAAACTAAAACCATGCATGACTACTTCTGCATGAACTACTAATCTAATGTACATTTGCAGGCATGTGAGCATATTTTTAAAAACACTGTTACTCTTATTTGTATTATGGAGAAGCACACTAACTTCTCAGGCACAGAAGTTAAATTCTATAAGCCCATGTAAAGGTAATTTTAGGTAAAATGTAAAAACTTCCCATGATTTCAGTTAAAAAAACCCCTCAAATATACATGAAAGACTTTTCTAATGAAAACAATAAGATCACACTTAGAACTGATTAAATAAATATAAAGGGAAATGAACAACATGCTATTTGGTCTAACTTTTTGGTGCAAAACTAAACAATTTTTTTTAACATAGTTTAGCCTTCATGTGGTCTATTTTAGTTTCAGTTAGAACAATAAAAATTATATGATCCCACTAGTTTGAAGCCAATATCCCATAAAAATCCCTTGCCATTAAGCCAATATTCCCCTCGTGGTGATCCCATCTATTAAAAGTACAAATGCTCCTTATGGTTGGCTAGGCTGCAATCTTTATGAAAGCAGACTGCCAAGCCTTTCTGCGGCAGTACTGTTGGGAGGGTTCAAAGGGCCCAGCTGTAAGTTGCAAGTTAAATGCAAGCCGCTGGCACCACGTTGACCTCTTACCTCCTGCTCATGGACGGAATGACAACGAGAAGGGAAATGCTAGCATCTCTCACAGACTGCCTCAAAATTAAAAAGCAGCTTGGAAAAGCTTTATTTTGAGGTGTCTGTAAGATAACACGAGTCTTGAGAAACAGTTCTGGCAAAATAAACCCAATACTAGTGTCCTGTTCAGAGATTATGTTAAATAATGCATATGTATTGCCTTTGATTTTAGAGCACTTACGTCCTAAAGTAATTAAATTATTTCATGTTTCAGAATTCAACAATGAGGCTTCGGCCTAATTTACTTTTATCCTTGACAGTGTCTTTAAATCAAATGTTTGGAATCTAAAGTACCTTTAAAGTAATACTTACCTGTGAAATTTGTCATTAAAATGCAATATTGTAGAAAACAGCAACATCATAATTTGCATTC
This sequence comes from Echinops telfairi, assembly GCF_000313985.2. Classification (NCBI taxonomy): domain Eukaryota; kingdom Metazoa; phylum Chordata; class Mammalia; order Afrosoricida; family Tenrecidae; genus Echinops; species Echinops telfairi. Next base: position 4,128,882 of record NW_022103916.1, on the reverse strand, counting down.
TTTTTTAAAAATCAATTTATTTGGGGCTAATACGACGCTTATCACAATCCATACATACATCCATTGCGCTAAGCACATTTGTACATATGTTGCCATCATCATTCTCAAAACATTTTCTTTCTACTTGAGCCCTTGGTATCAGCTCATTCCCCCCCCCACCTTCCTCCCCTACTCTTCTCCCTCACAAACCCTTGATAATTTATAAAATATTATTATTTTTTCATGTCTTACACTGTCTGATGTCTCCCTCCACCCACTTTTCCATTATTTGTGCCCCAGGGAGGGGGTTATATGTAGATCATTGTGATCAGTTTCCCCTTTCTCTCCCACCTTCCTCTTCGCCTCCTGGTATCGTTACTCTCCTTATTGGTCCTGAGTGGTTTATCCATCCTGGATTCCTTGTGTTTCCAGCTCTTATCTGTACCAGTGTACATCCTCTGGTCTAGCTGGATTTGTAAGGTAGAATTAGGATCATGATAGTGGGGGGAGGAAGAATTAACGAATGAGAGGAAAGTCGTATGTTTCATTGGTGCTATACTGCACTCTGACTGGATCATCTCCTCCCTGCGACCCTTCTGTAAGAGGATGTCCAATTGCATACAAATGGGCTTTGGGTCTCCACTCTGCACTCCTCCTCATTCACAATGATATGATTTTTTTGCTCTTTGATGTCTGATATTTGATGCTATCAACACCTTGTGATCACACAGGCTGGTGTGCTTCTTCCATGCGGGCTTTGTTGCTTCTCAGCTAGATGTCTGCTTGTTTATCTTCAAGCCTTTAAGACCCCAGATGCTATATCTTTTGATAGCCAGGCACCATCAGTTTTCTTCACCACCTTTGCTTATGCACCTGCTTTGTCTTTGGAGACTGTGTTGGGAAGGCGAGCATCATGAAATGCCAATTTAACAGAACAAAGTGTTCTTGCATTGGGGGAGTACTTGAGTAGAGGCCCAATGTCCATCTGCGACCTTAATACCAAACCTATAAATATATGCACATAGATCTATTTCCCCAACGTCATATAAAAATATATTTACATATGTACATGCCTGTATTTAGACCTCTATACATGCTCTTTGCCTCCTAGTTCTTTCCTCTATTTCCTTTTACTTTCCTCATGTCCCACTATCATGTTCAGCCTTCATTTGGGTTTCACTAATTCCTCTCAGTTACATTGGCCTTCATTACGCCCTACCAGGCCTCCTACACCCTCCTCCATTGACTTTGGATCACTTGTTCTTCCCTTATCCCTGCCTTTGTAAACACCCACTTCCTTTTCTCTGCCTCCTTGTCTCCCATGTCCCCATGGAACCACCACTCCTGTTGTTTTCTCCTCCTGATTTTTTATCCTGCCTATCTTACCTAGATAGACTTACAGAGATAATAATATGCACACAAAAAAACAAGATAGAGCAAAACAAAGCAATGAAAGAAAACAAAACCAGCACAACAAAATCAAGAACAAAAAAAAAAAAAGAGAGAGAGAGAAAAGCCTGTAAATAGTTCAAGGTCTGTTTGTTGACCTTTAGGAATGTTTTCCAGTCCAGGCTGATAGGGTGCCATGCCCTGGTCCCAAAGTTTATTTTTGGTATTCTCTGGGGATTTGCTCTGTTCCACTTCCTGTTCTGTTGAACACCCTTAGTGTTTCATCTCAGTGTGGTGGGGTCATATCAGGTGCAATTCCCACACTGTGTCTCCAGTGTTGTTCCCCTTGGCACTATGGGTCTGTGAGGGGTGCCGTTTCTCATAATGGGGCCAACCTTTTGGTCCTCTCTGTACTTTGGCTGCTCTGAGTGGGAATATTGTCCTCATGGCTTGGTGGGCCAGGATGTGTTCCACTCTCTCTTTCTCTCCCTTCATTTGCTCCTGTGTGCTGTGATCAGACATGCCCCTCTCCATGAACTGTACCTCCAGTGCTGTCCTCAGAAGTGAATCCTTCTGTGGGGAAGGAGGGTTGTCCACATAGTTGGGATTGGGGCTGGCCCCCTCAGACCTCTCAATTACATAACTTGCATCCTTAATAAATAACATACCTGCTTTGAGAATTACAGAGAATGAATAACATACCCGCTTCGATGTTACAGAGGAGTGGGATTCTGGTCCTTCCCGGGAGGACCTTGTCCTTCAGTAGCTTCAGACTCGTCCCTAACCAATGCCAGCTGGCCATAATCCCATGCAACCCCTTCTATAAACAAATAGTTATTACTGAAAGCAATCAGGAATAAATTGGTATTAAGAAATGAAGCTGTGTAGGCTTACTCACTCACAGCTATTGAGTCAATTCTATTCACAGTGACCCCACAGGACAGGACAGAACTGCCCCTATGGTTTGCCAAGACTGTTAGTCTTTAGGGCAGTAGAAAGTCTCATCTTTATCCCGCGAACAGGCTGGCGGTTTTGAACTGTAACATTGGCAGTTAGGAGCACAAAGTGCAACCGCAACATCACCAGGGCTTCTTGGAGGCCCACGTAGGAATAAACAGGGAACTTAGCTTCTCAGATATTAGCTCCTCTATGACGTTTCTCTTTTCCTAAGACTGTTCAGGACAACTTTTTATTTTATTTTTTAGACAATTCAATTGTCACTTTATAACCTAGATATACTTTTGTTATTGCACTTATATAATCAAATCAGTTATTTCTATACATGAATTTCTCTGAACAGAGATCAAGACAGCTATCGTTCACATTTCTGTTACATCCCTAGCAATTATAAGACCCCACAAAATGAGTGCCAAGGTCTCTGTAAATAATGATGCAAGCACAAATTGAAGAATATTGTCCAACAACTTTTTTTAAATTTCCAAAATATGTTATGTCATTGTCATGAAACACAAAGGAAAACTTCCAGATAAATTGATGAAAGAGACATAAAAAATCCTAAGTGGTATCTGATTCGATCCTGAATAACAGATAAAATGTGCCATGGAAGATAATATTGAGACAACTGATGAAACAGGGACAGAGTGGGCGCGGTGCAGCGGGGACGGAGGCCCAAGTCTTCCTACTACTTCTGCTGCGGGGCCGGAGGCCTTGACGGTGTCCAGCTGTGCTTAACTCTGGCCGGTGCCACCTGCCTCCGCAATGCCCCCCAAGAAACAGGCTCAGGCAGGGGGCAGCAAAAAAGCGGAGCAGAAGAAGAAAGAAAAGATCATCGAAGACAAAACTTTTGGTCTAAAGAATAAGAAAGGAGCAAAGCAACAGAAGTTTATCAAGGCTGTTACTCATCAAGTTAAATTTGGTCAACAAAATCCA
>NW_022103916.1:4121977-4124616 GCF_000313985.2 Echinops telfairi | reverse complement strand
TCTCAGCATGAGTTCAAATTGACTACATTAATTTTTCCACCTAGAATTCTTCAACAGAATGTTTATTTACCATACTGGTTGTGGAGGGCTAACCCTCTCCAAAAACAGGAATGTTCTCCTTACGTCTTCTCTCCTGACTTTGACTACAGCTCATAGTAAGTTCAGAGTAGTTTGTGATAAATTGAAATGTAATGGTCAATCCAGAAAATGATTGATGGTTATAACTGTCCACCCAAGTAGGAAGAGTAACTGCTTTTCCAACTTTTGTTTTTCATTGGGCATGCGTTACCAGGAACAAGAGAAATCTAAATATAAAACATCTTTCCTTTAAAAGAAAAAGAAAAAAGAAACAGGGATAGAGTGTAGGGAACAAAATATTTTTTCTATAGTGGATTTCCTGCATTTGGACATTGTACTGGGTTTACATAAGACAATATTCTTGTGTTTAGCAAATATATACCGAAGTACATTATGATGTGTGAAACTTTCACATGGTTTTGCCATACAAGTAGTTCTGTTAATAGTATTTGGTGAGAGGAGAAAATTAAAGCAAATGTGTTAAAACTGAATTTGTAAATCAAGGTAAAGTTTATCTGTGCAGGTAAAGTAGTCTCGGTAGCTTGACCTTTTCTATAATTTGAAATTCTTTTCAAAGTAAAACATTAAAACAAAGACTCAACTAGATTAGTCTTCTAAAATATATATATATTGAGGGCTTTAATACTATGAAAATATCTGCATTAAAATTATTTTTCTGTGAACAAAATTTCTCTTACCACCTAAGACTTTGCTGTGCTATTCTAGATATGCTCAACCTTGATGCAATGAGTGGGTTCAGAAGACCAGTTTCCACTCGGGAAATAGGCTGTGATTCCACGCATGAATTTCATGCAGTTTCTTTTGTTACTGAAGAGCCTAGGCAAGGGCGGTATTTTCCAAAGAAGCCTTACTCGATAAGAGCGCTCAAATGTTGAAGGTGGAAAAACATCTCATGCTGTTGAACTGTACGCAGACACCAATGCTAGCCTCTTGCCTTACCAAATGACTTTCCAGTGAATATTCCAAAAATGCTTCATTTACCCCCTGCCACTCGTTAGAACCTAATAGATGAGATCTCAAATGTTCCTTGCTTTCCCCCCCTCCCCCACCCCTTCACCTTCCGCTGAAGAGGTGCAGGTAACTCCTCCGTCTGGCATCCTATTAGCGTTAACATTTTCTGGTCGTGGGTCACCGGTGGGTTGCTGGGTCTTGGGAGTACAAATAAGGAGTGTAGCCATTAATATCGTGACAGGAAGGGAAGGCATATCTATACACACTAGCTGAAAATCGCAAATAAATAAAAGGTTTTTCCCAATATTCTTCTCTGTAAATGCTCTTACTTATTCACAAATAATCATGATCGTCGTGTCACGGGGCCTGTTTCCAGGGACATGGCATCCATATCCAGGCCATATCAGAATGCCATTCTCCTTATCATACTATGTCCTTCCTAAGCTTTAGTCTCCATCCATGTTTGGCACGAAGGTTCCTTACACAACAGACATGTATGGCCTCACAGATTTTTCGTTCCTCCCGCACCCTGCCACCAAACAGAATTCTGCCAATGTAAATAGGATGCTAAAGACACTCACAGGACCAGCTTCTGGTTGAGCCACTCTCCGGGCCTTTCGGCGTCTTCCTTTGCCTCGGCCTTGGCCCTTCTTGCGTTTCGGCATTCTTCGCTCTAAAAGTAGAAAATGGGGTACCGAGAGAATGAACAGTAAGGGCTCTGAAACGCTTTCTAGGGACAGTGAGTGATTCTACCCTTTGGGCACCTGTGACTATTTCGACAAGGAATCCTAAGGGAATCACTGTCTGCTTTCCAATCCCATGCAAAAAGGCTGTCTGCAAATCCCTCTATTTCTTTCACAGCCGATTTGGTCCGTGACTCACCCTCACCTACTTGACCAGAAACCAGCAGCCTTTCCTAAGGGTACCGGTTTCCCAATAGGGGGCTCCATGATGAAGCGACTTTTGCTGAAAACCAGCCCGCTCCCCTGCCCAGGTGCCCACTGAAGACTCGGGAACGGGGGCTCTGGGCTGGGTGCCAGGTGCTCCGGGTCCCAGAAACCTCCACTAGAGCTCCCAAGAACTGCCCCCACCTTCCAATCCACCCTTCTCCTCCACAGCCCCCACCCCCTGCCTTCCCTCCGTGGGGGTCGCCACTCCACACAGGGCCCGGGTGGTGCTACCACGTCAGACCCGAACATGGACGACATGGGAAGACTTGCCTCCTTCGAAGGCACAAATCTCCTGGACCCTCTACTCACTGGCGCTCACACTCCCTCTCATAGGAGCTGTGAGCCAAGAGGGGCACTCCCACCCGCCGACTCTGAGATCCAGAGAGCCCAGGCCCCCGTCTGAGGCGGGCACAGCATCACAAAGGCACAACAAGTGGTCAGCACAGAGGGGCCACACGTAGGCAAGCACAGGGACGCTCAGGCCAAGTGCTGTGACGTGTCCCACCCCCAGGCCCCGCCCTCTCCCACTGAGCTCCCTAGGGCTTTGAAGGCTGTGCTCTGTCTGCAGTTCCAGCTGCCCCCAGCGATCAGACACCTCCACACATGCCCCTCGGTTCAGTGCCATCTTTACCTAACGCA
>NW_022103916.1:4118885-4120755 GCF_000313985.2 Echinops telfairi | reverse complement strand
TGGCACATGTGAAAGTGAAACATGGCTCTCCCTCAAAACCTGCACTGAATCATGTTTGCTGTCATGGTGGTGTCAGTCCTATTATATTATGCATGTGGAAGAGCTGGAAGTGCAGCATTGTATGCGTAAAGTATGATCCCCAAAGAAGGGGAAGGTTTGGGAAAAGTTCACCAGAACTTCCACAACAAGGGATCTCCTCTCAGATGGCGAGCATGCTGTGTTCTCCTGCAAGAAGAGCATCTTTCTGGGGCTCAGTGAAGACACACGGTTCTTCAAGGGTAGCACAGCAGATAAGATGCCCTTTTTGGGTGGGGGTCCTATGGATCTGATCTGATGCAGCTCAAAGGACAGTCTGGTGCTCACCTGTGACAGGTGACAGGAAAGGAGGTGAAGGGAGCAGCCGTTGCTTCTGTTTGGGGCAAACAAAGATAGACAGGTGCCCTCAGGTTAGAACATAGCTCGTCCTGACCACCCACCACACACACAATAATCACAAGCATGCGTGCACATGCATACGCACAGACACACACACAGAGAACACTACCAGGCTCTTGAACCACAGTGCTAGCTTTCATTCCTTCTTATATGTAGTCAATAACGAGTCAAACGCAAACACAGTGTAATTTTCGTTGGTTTCCCTAGTGAAGGACAGCCACGTCTAACATCTTTTAATAAGAACTTTGCTGCTCCCGCAGCTCGTAACTCTTGGAAAGGCTGCCTGCTGTTTCCCAGACCTTCGTATTGGCAGCAGGATCAAGTCTCTCCAGGACCCAGAGGAGAAGTTAGAGGGAGGGTGAGGTCATTTCTGTAGGAGAGTTTAGAGTCTCAATAGAAAAAGGAACCCTGATTGGTCCAGTGTCACGAACCTGCCTGGGCAACCTGCCTGGGCATCAGTGTACGACAAGCAGAGTCTGACCAGTGACTTTCAGGTACGACACGCCCTAGTTCACATCATTGTGCTGGGTTTGAGGATGACTTTCCTTTTGTTTGTTTGATGGCACTGGTAACCCATGCTAACAAACAATTCAGTCATTAAGAATAGGTCCGATCCACTGTCTTGCCATTCTTCTTTCAGTCCTAACCTGAGAGCATTATGGGGGAGCGGTGGGTGGTTTGAAACTGCTGACTTTGTGGCAACAATTGATACCATCACGACCACCACCACCGGGGCTCCTTGATAAAAAGATGAACTCTTTACTTTGATTGGTCATATTTTCTTTTTCATTTCTATGGAAGCCCTGCAAGGTAGGAATTCCCTGAAATCTGAAGGAACAGAAAGCAGAGTCCCAAAGAGGACCATTTACATGGCAAAGGTAGATAGAGCCTTTAACTAGAGCTCAGAGACGGCTCGAGCTCTTTCCACTCACAGCCATTGTACTTGGAAGGGCACTCCGCCAATGGCTGCGAGGGAAGAGATCCCCTTGAAGAGATCACGCTTAGAATTCGTGGAGTAGAAGGCTGTCCATCCTCTATCAAGTTCAGAGCATTTGTGAGGTGCTGAAACGTCAACTCAGAGGCTCGCTTCTAAGAAACACAGCCAGGAGACCAGATGGACCATGCTTACTGCCCTGGAGACTGTCCCCCCATGCTCCTCCCCCGTCCGATTTTCCATTCAGACTCTGCCTATCACTTGGAGGATGGAGCCCCAGCTCTCCCTGAGGCAGGCTGAGACTCCAGACCTTGAGGGCCAGAGATGCCAGGGCTGCTAGGCCTACAAAGGCACATCCCTCTGACAAGCTTCCGAGGGTTCTGCAGAGTCTGTGTCTGCCCATTCTCACCTCCTCCCAACGCTAACGCTGAGGGTGGGTTGAGGCTTTGTCAGGCAGCCTTCTGAGCCTGCAGATGTTGCTGAGTAACATGGGGAGTGGGC
>NW_022103916.1:4115600-4117528 GCF_000313985.2 Echinops telfairi | reverse complement strand
GGGAGACGTGGGTAGCAGGAAAACAGGGCACTAACCCACCCAAGGGGAGGGTATTGTTTATATCTCCACAGGGAAAGAGGGACCAGACTTCAACCGGGTGCTCCAAGATGTGAAGGCAACATACCAGTGTGAAGCAGGGAACCAATTGAGAGGTCCGAGGGGCCCGCCCCAATCCCAACTACGTGGAAAGCCTCCCTTGTGAGATTCTAACACTGAGGGAAATATGACTGAGATTTATTCCCTGACTGGTATGGAGGGAATCTGGAAGGCCAGCATTCCATGGTAGGAAGGCTGCCACTCTGGTAGTTGGAGATATAGTCCAAATACGATGTCCTGCGGTAATCTATCAGATTCAAAATATTTGCCATAAGCCTGAGTTTTTGGCTTAGCTTTATTAATTTGGTCATTAAATTTGCCTTAACACCTTTCAATATATAGAAAACAACTACTTCACCCCTGTGGCTCTTTTGAATTTTATATATCAAACAAAGGGGTAGAATTGTGGGATATAAAAAGACTTTTCTCCAGCTTTGTCTCCCCCAAAGATATGCCAAACATCAGCGGCTCTTTTCCAGCACATAGTCGGAGGTCAGATACTTAGAGATATTCTCACTGAAGGCATTCAGACATCAGACTGGTCCACTGTAGGTGGGGCTCACACCCTACTGATAAGGATAATAATTGCTTCCATAGAGAGCCAGAGAACAGGTCAAACCTGCTCAGTGACATCTAAAGTTAGGTTCCCATCCTGAATCTAGGATCTGGCCATCTTGTGACATGTGTACCCCCAATTCCTCCCCTTCCTATTGCATGTATACCCCTAGATTGTCCCCCTCCCATTAATGTATTACCTATAGTACAACCCCTTCCTGTGACGTATGTCTTTACTTGTAATTAGGGGGCTTGCACGTCCCCAAAAGTATATAAGCCTTGGTGAGCAATAACTCTCTCTCTCCTGCCCTGTACCACGAAGAGGAGCTGAGGTGAGCATGCAACCATGAAATGTGTCTGACTCCTTCATTTTACTCTCTCTCATATTTTCTATGACTTTACTGTAATCTTTATTTACTATCACTGTACAATTGCACCTGCCGGGCCTGTGATGATTTGTTAGGGGCTGGCTCCCTGACACTCCCCTCCCCGCAGAAGAAGTCACTTCAGAGGACAGCACTGAAGCTACAGCTCAGGGAGAGTGACACGTGTGAGCAGAGCACATAGGAGCAAATGAAGGGAGAGGAAGCACATCCTGGCCCACCAAGCCCTGAGGACGATATTCCCATTCAGAGCAGCCAAAGTACAGAGAGAACCATAGAGCCAGCCCCACTAGGAGACGCGGCATCCCTCACTGACCCATAGCCCTATGGGGGACAACACTGGAGACACAGTGCGGGAATTACGCCTGATCTGATCCCACCACGATGAGGTGAAACACTAAGAGTGTGCAACAGAGCAAGGGGAACAGAGCAACAAAGATCCCAGTGAATACCAGAAATAGACTTTGGGGTCAGGGTGTGGCACCCCATCAGACTCAACCAGAAAACACTCCTCAAGGTCAACAAACAGACCTTGAACTATTTATAGGCTTTTCTTTTTTTTGTCACTAGTTTTTGCTGTTGTTTTGTTTTCTTTTGTTGCTTTGTTTTGCTCTGTCTTGTTTTTTGTGCATATTATTATCTCTGCAGGTCTATCTAGATAAGATAGGCGGGATAAACAATCTGGAGGAGAAAAAAACAACTAGACTAACTGATGGTTCCAGGGGACACGGGAGAGGGGAAGGTGAGGGGAAAGGAAGTGGGTGTTAACAAACCCAGGGACAAGGGAACAACAAGTGATTCAAATGGATGGTGAGAAGGGTGTAGGAGAACTGGTAGGGCTGGATCAAGGCCAATGTAACCAAGAAGAATTATTGAAACCCAAATGAAGGCAGA
>NW_022103916.1:4113247-4114978 GCF_000313985.2 Echinops telfairi | reverse complement strand
TCTAGTTCTTGAATGCTTCCTCCCCCCCACTATCATGATGCCAATTCTACCTTACAAATCTGGCTAGACCAGAGGATGTACACTGGTACAGATAAGAGCTAGAAACTCAGGGAATCCAGGACAGATAAATCCCTCAGGACCAATAATGACAGCGATACCAGGAGAGTAAGGGGAAGATGGGGGGAGAAAGGGGGAAACTGATCACAATGATCTACTTATAGCCCTCTCCCAGGGGGACGGACAGCAGAAAAGTGGGTGAAGGGAGACATTGGACACTGTAAGACATGAAAAAACAATAATTTATAAATTATCAAGTGTTCATGAGGGGAGGGTGGGAGAGAGAGGGGAAAATGAGGAGCCGATACCAAGGGCTCAAGTAGAATGCAGATGTTTTGAGAATGATGATGGGAACAAATATACAAATGTGCTTGACACAATGGATGTATGTGTGGATTGTGATAAGAGTTGTATGAGTCCCCAATAAAATAATTAAAAAAAACGGAGTCATCTCTCTGTGTCTAATGTTCCCACTATGGGCTCCTCAAGGAGCAAGTCGTCGTCACAACGTAGTTAGGAGCACTGGCACAGCACCGCAAACTGCATAACATGCCTTGGACTCTTCCCTTCTGCAGACCATTTCAGAGGGAAATAATTTTTTAAAAAGAGCTGGCCAACATTCAGCCATTTCAAGTGGTAGAATATGATGAAGAGTATTGAAGAAAGATATCCAAGCTGCACTGAAGGCACCCATGAAAGATGGGCTCCAGGCATTTATAGAATACTAATGGAAATGTTTCGATAAACTAATAAAGCACTGGAAGTACACACTCATCTATTCCAAGAAATTTGGAATACCTGGCCAGCTGACTAGAAGAGATAGTTGTACCCATGCTAAAGAAAAGTGGTCCAACAGAATGTGTAAATTATTAAACAACATAATTAATGTCACATGCGAATAAACTTTGCTGAAGATAATTAATGAATTGTTGCAGCAATAAAAAGACACGGAATTGCCAGAAATTCAAGCTTGAATCAGAAGAGGATGTGGAAGTAGGGACATCATTGTTGACGTCAGATACACCTTGGTTAAAAGCAGAGAATACCAGAAAGATGTCTAATTTTGTTTTATTGATTATGCAAAGGCATTCAATTGTGTGAATTATAAACTATGGACAATATTGAGGAAGATCAAGAATTCTGGAAATCTTTCTTGTATTTATGCTGAACCTGTACATAGACCAAGAAGCAGTGGTTCAAATAAAAGGATGCCTGATACCTGATCCCTTTGACACCTCATGATCACACAGGCTGGTGTGCTTCTTCCATGTGGGCTTTGTTGCTTCTGAGCTCCTATAGTTTATAATCAGGAAAGGTGTGCGTCAGGGTTGTATCCTCTTACCCTACTACTTATTCAATCTGTATGCTGGGCAAAGAATACAAGAAGCTGGACTATATAAAGACTAGTGAAAATGCCCCAGTTGCTGGGTCATATCATTGTGAATGAGGGGAAATGCAGAGTGGAAACCCAAAGCCCATCTGTAGGTAACTGGACATCCTCTTACGGAAGGGTCGCAGGGAGGAGATGAGTGCAGGGTAGCAACGATGAAACATACAGCTTTCCTCTAGTTCTTAAATGCTTCCTCCGCCCCCCACCCCCCCACTATCATGATCCCAATTCTACCTTACAAGTCTGGCTAGACCAGAGGATGTACACTGGTACAGATAGGAACT
>NW_022103916.1:4105133-4112163 GCF_000313985.2 Echinops telfairi | reverse complement strand
GATAATTTATAATTTATTATTATTTTATCATATCTTACCCCATCCCACGTCTCCCTCACCCACTCCTCCGCTGTCCGTCCCCCAGGGAGGAGGCCACATGTAGACCTTGACAGACAGATTTTTATGAGGATTAAATGACTTAATGAATTCAAGCCTTGATCTCAGTAACTGTTAGTTACCCTTTGGGATTGTGAGGATGAGAAAGAGGTGGCGAGAAGAGGGTTGTGCTTAATGTATAATCTCTTTCGCCATCTTGTGGTTAGTGGAGCATATGGCATGCAGAACATCAATGCCAATAAAAAAAGTGATTTGTTTTGCATCTTTTTAATCCTCAGATCTTAGTGGTGTGGAGTGGGTAAATAACTCTATAGTCAGCTAGATGGTACGTAGAGGCCCCTATTCTTTGGGGATGACATAGGACCGGGCAGGATTTCCTTCAGTGATGTATGAGGTTGCCATGAGTCAGGTGATTCCTGGTGCTCTGGCCCCCAACCCTAATATGTCAAAGACGAACAGTAAATTGGCTGATCCCTGCTTCTTTTTTAGTTTATCTTTATCCATTATACTTATTACTTGCAAGCAACAGAACCTACTTTAACCGAAAAAGTATTTAAACTCTAGAAAACCACCAGGCCAGAAAAAAATATGATTTGGAGGCTAGGCAACCAGAAGTTGGCACAATTGCACTGCTTCTAGAGACAAGCATTGCTGAAGGTGAAACCAGGACTTGGCCAGAAGGATGTCTATTCCAGCTGTCTGTGAAAACAATTTCTCTCTCAGCTATGCTCCACCCCATTCCCTTTCACAAGCATGGATTCTAATGGACAGTTATCTTCTCATTTTTCTCTCTCCTGTCTTGATGTAGAACATATGATTGGTAAGACCTATGGCTCATGCCTTCCCCTGAGGTTGACTTATGGTTGTCCACCTTAGAGAATCAGGAGAGATCTCCCCAAATTTAGAAAAGTTAATTAGAAGATGCAGAATAAGACAGGGAGTAAAGGTCTGACCATAGGTGATGAGCATGTATGCTTCGGGGTCTCATGTCTCTTCTTTAGTTTCTTCTAGATATTTTCAAAGCACTACTGGGAATCTACTTTTGATTTCTGTTGTCAGATTCCATACTGGTCATCCAGAGGTAGGTTATGGAAATACCAGGTGGAAGAATTTTTCTAGGATGGGAGCTCTATACAGGCAGGGCCTGGGTATGTGTGGTTTATGATTATATTCCACAGTACCCTGTTCAGAGAAAATAAAATGAATGAATTAATCAACTAAGCTGATAACTCTCTTTATGTTGTAAATTTTCACAACTCTTAGGGCTTCTAATCCTCAAAAGAAACTAAGATATGCTGTTTTGAGGATGTCTTGCTAAATAAGGGCAATCAAAAGAGAGGTAGCTCCATTCATACCAAATTGCAATTTCATGTGGAGTTTCCGACGCCCTCTAGGAGGTACCCACCTGAGTGCACACATTCTTACATCTCCACTCAGAGGAAATGGATGATAGAGTGTGTGCAACCAGTGAATATTTCCAGGACGAATTCATGAAGCATTCTAACAGTGCAATTGCTCAATATCACTGAGTCTTAAAGCATATATAAAAAAGAATGAGTGATCTGTGACATGGCATCTGACTTCTAGTTGTGCAATGGGGATGGAAAACCAAACTCCACATCAGCATCCCCCAAGGCACATTTCTAGGAGGCTGAGGTCAGATATCCCCCACCTTAACAATTCTGACACCAACTGTCCCTGCCACACTGCACTCTACTTTTGAACTAGGCTTCATAATTCATTGCAATGGTCACACAGACTCAGAAAATAAGATAATGGGGGTTGTTGAGAAACTCAACAAGTTACAAACGTTCAGGATACAATTATTCAGACAGGACAGCTTTTTCTTAGCTGTGCCTGCAGGCAGACCTCTCTCTCTGATCTTTGATCTCTCAGCCACAAGGTCTAACAGCTTCTGCCCTGCTTGTGCAATGTTACAAAGCTCTTTTAGAGCTGATAGTAAATGCTCAATGGGTCTGCTAGCCCACCATCACCCTCAGTCCAAAGGCACTTAGCTCTAGCTCCATAGATCAGCAAAACTAGCTCCCCTAATTAAGGGCCTGGAGGTACTCCATTCCACAAGCTACCCTCTTGCCCAAAAGGCATTCAACTTTACTTGCTCTGTGGACTGGGAGCTTACTGCTGTCACTCATTCTCTGGCTCTTGGTTCTGCAGCTAATCTTGCTCCTTTACCACTCCTCTGTTGTCCCCACTGTCACTTGGATCAAGGAGGTTCAATGCACAGAAATCTCAGGGTCCAAAGGATGCACTCTACTCCTGGCTCTTCTTTCTTGCTGGTAGTACGATCTCCCTGTTCTTGCTTAGGAGATGGTTAATTTTATACCCAGCTTATCCCCACTTTCTCTTATGCAGATCAATTAAGAAAAGGTTGCTTGGTGGGAGTTACAGAGACTATGGCTAGGAAAGCCACATTAAATAATTCACTGCCTTACAACCTGTTAAAACTGAATGTTTAGCTCAGCTTTAGGCTTGTCCAGTGATATACTATACTTTCATGAAATTGGCCTTGATATTGGCTCTACCCATCACTTGGAATTGGGCAAGTTCCCACCTCTGGCTGACACTGTTCAAAGACACCTACAACCACCAGAGGGAGCAGGTATGCCACTGCTAAGGTGGAACCCGTTATTTCCGGTTTGAACTTCTACACCCACCCACCCCCCACCTCATCTGCTCTGGAAAACTCCACTGTTCCTCAGCAACAGGGTAGCCAATCAGGCCCAACCTCGTACCCTTACCAGTCACCAGCCCCAAGTGACATGTGGAATGCAAAGGCGTCAGCGGCCTTCAGATCACAACTATTATAATGTTTTGGAATTTACTGGTCAACATGTAATCTTTGATTTCTCTATCATTGATTTGCTAGACTCATGGGACTCAACATATAGTTGTACTCGTTGCTAAGGTTTTTAGAATCAGCAAGGGAGAAAGACGGAGGTGGAGCCTTGAGAAATCCATGTATAGACTTCCTTATGCTCTCCCCCTCCTGTGAAAGGTCACAGTGAACATTCTCTTTCCTGGAAATAAGAAAATATATACGTATATTTATCTCTATCTCTATAGCACCATGACTGTGATGTTTATGCCCAGAGAAGCTCATTATAGACACAGTATTTTGTTTAATTGGAGGCTGACAACTTCTGCCTAGAACATACCAAAATTTCAGAGTCCCAAAAGGAAAACAGGTATTCAGCACAAATATAATATTTGTACAAATATTTTAGGCACACCTTTATCAATTGGGGATCAGGTCAAATACTGTTAGATTTATATTGCTGTCATATCAAATTACCACACATTTAGAGGCTTAAATTATGCAATTTATTTTAAGAAAATGCTAAGAGAGCTCTGTAAGTCAGAAGTTCAGCACAAGTCTCACTAGGATAGAATTAAACAAAATCTGCAAGGCTGTGTTTCTTTCTGAAGGCTCTAGGGAATATTCGTTTCCTAATTGTTTGGGCTGCTGGCAAATGAGGGCTGTTACCAGCTTGTAGAGGCAGCTGGATGCCTTGACTTGTGGTCCCTTTGGAACCCTCAAACCCAGAAGTGTGAGTTGAGTCCTTCTTTAGTTTGATCTGCCTTCCATCATCACATTTCTCCGACCACAGCTGAGAAAGTTTTCTGCTTTGGGGGATGGTGGTGGTTAAGGTTGTGTGTCAACTTGACTGGGCCATAATTCTCAGTGCATTGGCAGTTATGATGTAGTGATCCCCCATGATGACATCTGATATAATGTAATTACATCAATGAGCAGACAGTCATTTGAAAGGGGGTTTCCTTGGGTGTGTAGCCTGCTTCCAATATATGTGGATGTCCTAGCCAAGCTTGTGTGCTTTCTGGTGGATCTGGATCCTGCATCGGGTTCATCATTTGAGCTCCAGTTCTTTGGGCTGCCATTTTGCCTGGTGATCTTGGCAGTCAGAAGCAGCTTGCCATCTTACATGCCAACCTTGGATCCATTTACCTCTGCAGCTAAGAGAGTCAGGAGAAGCATCTAGCCTGGCATCTGATCCATGGACTTAGAACTTATCAGCATTTACAACTATGTGAGCCATTTCCTTGACAGAAATCTCTGTGTATATGCACATGTTTAAGCTTCACTGGCTTTGCTTCTCTAGCGAGCCCAGCCTAAGACAAAGACTCGTGTGATTGCACTGAGCACACTAAGACAATCCAGGATCATCTCCCCCATCATTTCAAGGTCTGTAACCTTTGTTCATGTAAGGTGACAGACTTACCAGTTTTGGGGGCATCTTTTGGGTGTCTTCATTTGCTTACCACAAATGAGAAGTTTCTAGCTATGAAAATGTAGTAGCACGAATTAAGAACTTTTCATTTGACCCCAGGCTTCAGCTTGCTCTTGTACAGCTTGCTCGTCTTGCTTCAGATAAGGCAACTCCAAGGGTCGGTTTATTTCAGCAGCAATGCAAATAGACTCCAACCTTTCAAGCAGGTCTTTATAAATATAACAGTTGGGTCTGATAGATTAACTTTTTTCTGCCCATCTATGCATATATAAAGGTGACATCACAAATGATGAGTGACCCCCTCTCTTTCAATAGGAGGTGTCTTCTATCAATCTTACTTGAATGTTATAGGCCAGAGGTTGGCAAACTTCAGTTCAAGAGCCATGTGCAGCTCTTTTGTTATGTACATATGGCTCTCAAATAAAATTCAAAATTAAAATAAAGCTACAATACTTTTATTTATAAAAATGTAAAGGACATTATACAGATAATGGTAATTTTTGTTTGTAAACATATATTATGGTTCTTGAATAATTTTTAAATTGAATACTTTTCTGAGAGACAGGATTGGCTCTTCTGTTTAAAAAGTTTGCTGACCCCTATTGTAGACAATTAGACTCAAGGCCCAGTACACACAAAAAAACATACGGCTCCAAATTTAATATAAGATACATACTCTATTTTTTCAGGGCTGTGCGAGGCTTTTTGTCTCCTCCTCCACCCGGCCCCATCCTCACTTCAACTCTAGTAAGAGCTAAAATCAGGAAAACTATTATATTAGGTCATGGTGATATTATAAGGAGATTGGAAGAAAATAGGTTGTAGTTTAATTTTTTAGTTATGTGAGCAAGAGAAAATTACTTATTCTCTCTTATCGGCATTTCCTCATCTGTTGACAGGTATACCACCAATTTGATCATTTTAAATGCTTATATATGTAAATACTCACAACGCAGGTAAGATAATAACTTCTAGATCATCATGACTAGAGCATCCTAGGAGGTAGAACATTCAGTTGAAGAAGATACAATATAATCTCATTTCTGCTTTTAGGGGAGAAATAAGAGAAGAGGCAGAGACTCACTTTTAGAAACTATGTTGGCCTTTTCCTTTCCCGAACATTTAGCTTTTAATTTAAAAGTTCATTTCTCTTTCTTGCTGCGAACATGTGAATTCTGAACTTTTGTTTTTCACTCCCTACTTCAGCTTGCTCTGTACCCCTGGCCTTGCCTATGGCAACTCCAAGGGCAGAAATGCAAATGAAATCAAAGAGTCCAAAATCAACTTTTGAGTTTCACAAAAGACTTCAGAAAACTGAACACAGAGAAAAGAGGACTAAAAGAAAGTACACTTTGAGTTGTAGGATCTTAGGTCTTTTGAATACCAAGAGATAAGGACCCGACCTATCAAAGGGCATAAAAGAATCTGTGGTTTGTTTAAAGGACTTCTGGCCATTCTAGGCTTGATAAAGATCCCAGACTGAAGGGAGGGGCTATGACATTCAAGGAAAGGAATTGGAACCCTCCTTTTAGATCTTATTGAAGCCTTAAGGAGAAATACTTCTCTCTTTCTCTCTCCACATTGGATTTGGTTCCCCTTCGTCTCCAAATATCACAGTGGTAAGAGACATCAAGGGCCAGAAAAGCCATTGAGCCTTGCCTTTAGGATTGAGGGAGGAAAAGAAAGTCTATGTTATTTACAGAAAATCCAGAACCAGCTATCAAAGTAGGAGGGGTTTGAAGCCACAGACCTATGTAATTTAAAACTTTTAAAGGGTTTACCTGATGTGGGTCCTTGGCAAAGCACTTTAGGTACTTTGAGAAAAAAGACTACTGACTTAGTAGTTACTCCCAGATAGAGAGCCCACTCTTCCCATTACTAGCACAGCCAGGTAGTCTCCTGACACTAAGGTGGTAATGCTAAAGTCACAACAAGTAAACAAAATGGCCCAACATATCCAGATGGAGGCAGAGCCACTTATCCTGAGATTAGTTGTAAACTGAAAAATACTGTATTCCTTTACTTTTAGAGAAAGGGTGCCTGGCCAAGGCAATAAACAAAGAATGGTGTTCAGACTAAATTTTGAGGTTTCAAATGGGAACAAGTTTCTATTATTAACAATTCAGTTAGCAGTCCATTCTGCCTGCAACTGCTAACACTTCAGGGTTTCTAGCTTAATGAACTCTCTGAATTTTGGAGAGACCTCTTGTAACCATTAAAGGAAACAAATAAGAGTCTTTTAAGAGTACTGTGCACCATGGTGAAGAACAATGGAATATAATGACTTCAGCTGGGTGCACAGATACACATCAGGGGGAACAACAATGTACAAGTGTGTTTGTGCAGTCTTAAAACAACAAAGATCCTTCAGAAGATTCTGAGATGGAAGCTATTTTGGCAGGAGGAAGTCCTGAATCTGTGCTTTACTAACTGGGCATCCTATGCCAAATTAATTTGAAATCCCCACATAGTAGTTTTCCTGCCTGTGGAGTAGGAAAAACAATATTGAATACACATAGTTATTATGAGGAATTAATTAGAATTAATTAGATGCTTTGTACATAAATTGATTTTTTTTTCACTCTGTTTTCCTTGAAGTCATAAAATGTCGTTTTTTTTTTCTTTTTTAACATTTTATTAGGGGCTCATACAACTGTTATCCCAATCCATACACACATCAATTGTGTAAAGCGCATTTGTACATC
>NW_022103916.1:4101850-4104302 GCF_000313985.2 Echinops telfairi | reverse complement strand
TTCCATGTGGGCTTTGTTGCTTCTGAGCTAGATGGCCGCTTGTTTTCCTTCAAGCTTTTAAGACCCCAGACGCTATATCTTTTGATAGCCGGGCACCACATTTTTCTTCACCACATTTGCTTATTCACCCGCTTTGTCTTCAGCGGTTGTGTCGGGAAGGTGAGCATCATAGAATGCCAACATAAATTGATTTTTTAAATGAGAGATATTCATGTATTATACCCTAAAACCACCACACATATGAACCCAAATAATTTTTTTAAATAAAGGTCACTTAGTAGAGATTTTTAATTTCAGAGGTACATATTTTTTAAATGTATATATACATAGCTGATATGTGACAAAATGATGTGTTTATATCAGGGAATTATCTTCATAAATAGTGCTTTTTAAGGATTTGTCTTGGTAGATTATTTGGCATTGAATGCTTTTAAATAATGGTGATGGTGATTACGGAAATGATAAGATGTTATATTTGCAAAGCCAGTTTTATTTTTAGTTTTAAATCTCATTGGCTGTTGACAAAGTCCACCTCTTACTCTTGTAAATAAAATGAGGCTATTGCTAGGTCCACAGTGTGTGGTTGCCATGGTTTGGCTCTGTTTCATAAGCTGTTGCTTGGCAATCCCACGCATCAGCTGGTGCTTGTTCCTCAGCACTCTCACCACATATTCTCCGAAGTATAATGAGACTGAGAGTGGACAAAGGCGAATTCTAGTCCACAAGCACTCTATCTTCCTATATATCACTGCTCTTACCATGATGCCTGATCAAAGTGTTGAGAGCAGGGCAACATAGTAGTTACAAACATCTGATTTAGAGTCACACAGACTCAGATTCCAATTTTGACATGAAATATGTCTTATGTTCTTTAGCCAGGCACAATTGATTTCTTAACTAAGGGCTTAAATACACCAAATGGGGAAGAGATAGTCTTTTAAACAAATGGTGTTGGCAAAATTGGATGATTTCTAGTTGCAGAAGAATGAGACAGGACTATATCTCACTCCATATACACAAATGAACTCAAGATAAATTAAAGACCTAAATGTAAACCTTAGAACTATGAAGATCATCAATGGAAAATTAGAGACAAACGTAAGGGTCTTAATGCATGACACTATCAAATACAGTGAAACACACACACACACACACACAGCAGAAGACAAAATAGATGACTGGGACCTTCTAAAAATAAGACACTGTGCACATCAAAAGACTTAATCAAAAGAGTAAACAGAGAGCTCACAATGTACTGTTCCCACAGACTGGAAAAACGTTTTTGGCAATGACATATCAGACAAGGGACTAAATGGAAACCTATTGAAAACTGCAACACTTAAACAAGTAAAAGCAAATAATCTACTTAAAGTGGGCAGAGGACATGAACAAACAGTTCACCAAAGAAGACATCCAGGTGGTCAACAAACATATAAAGCTGATGATCATTAGCCATTCCACAGATGCAAATCAAACCACCTGCTTTCCACCAGCATTGATGGCAAAGGTCAATAAAATGCTGGAGAGGGTGTGGTGAGATTGGAACTCTCATATACTCCTAGTGAGACTGTAAAACTGTACAGCCACTATGGGAGGTGTTATGATGCTTCCCCAAGTAATCCGGGAAAAAAATACCATATGACCCAGCAATCCCTCTACTTAGTATATAACCTAAAGAAACAAGGACAAAGGACAAACATATACATGTGCACCCATGTTCATTGTAGAAATAGTCACAATATCAAGAAAATGGAAATAATAAAAATGCCTATCAGTAGAAGAAAGGATAATTTAACTTTTGTACATATATACAATGGAATACTATGTAATGTTAAGAATAATGATGAAACTGAAAAACACTTCATAACATCAATAGATTTGGAAAACATTATGCTGAATGAAGTTAGTCAAACACAAAGGGACAAATATTGTATGAGTCTACTGTTATAAAAATATTAAGATAAAGGTCATCATGCCAAAAGAAACAGACTTTAAAAAAATTATTAAATAATTTTATTGGGGGCTCTTACAGCTCTTATCACAATCCAAACATTCATCCATTGTGTCAAGTACATATGTTGCCATGATCCTTTTTAAAGCATTTTCTTTCTACTTGAGCCCTTGGTATCAGCTCTGCATGTTTTTCCTTCCCTACTCCACCCTCCCTCCCACATGAACACTTGATAAATTGTAATTATTATTTTCATATCTTACATCATCCTCTGTCACCCTTCACCCACTTTTCTGTTGTTTGTCTCCCTGGGAGAGGGTTATATGCCGATCCTTGTGATCGGTTCCCCCTCTTTCCATTCACCTTCCCCTTATCCTTCTGGTATGTCTATTCTCATTATTGGTCCTGAGGGGTTTATCTGTCCTGGATTCCCTGTGTTGCGGGCTTTTATCTGTAGCAGTGCACACGTTCTGGCCTAGTCAGGTTTGTAAGGTAGAATTG
>NW_022103916.1:4079647-4100832 GCF_000313985.2 Echinops telfairi | reverse complement strand
TGCCTCTGTTTTGTGAGGTGGAGGACTTTGTGGACTGGTGTTGGGTTAATGGGTTAATGTTGGACTTGTGGGCTGGGGCAGCATTGGGTTGGGATGTTTTCGTGATGCACATTTTCTTTACATAAAACTCTCTCTTATACATGAATTGCTGTGGATTTGTTTCTCCAACGTAACTAGACTACTACAGGTTCAGTAATT
This sequence comes from Echinops telfairi, assembly GCF_000313985.2. Classification (NCBI taxonomy): domain Eukaryota; kingdom Metazoa; phylum Chordata; class Mammalia; order Afrosoricida; family Tenrecidae; genus Echinops; species Echinops telfairi. The sequence goes on along the minus strand of NW_022103916.1, from coordinate 4,100,634 downwards.
CCGTGCTGTTACATTGCCCTTGATTAAGCCCCAGTAGGCATCCTATGCCCTTTTCGCCACTGGTTTTAGTTCACTTGTTGTTCCCTTGTCCCTTGGTTGGTTGATCACACCCCTTTCCTTTCTCCCACCTCCCCTTCTCCCGTGTCGTGGAACCATTGGTCCTGTTGTTTCCTTCTCTGAATTGTTTATCCCACCTATCTTATCTAGATAGATATGCAGAGACATTAATAAGGGCAAAAACCAGGCAAAGCCAAGCAAAACAACAAAGGATGACAAAACCAACAGAACAACAACAAACCCAAAACAAAATAACAACAACAAAAAGAAAGCCAATGACAAAAAAGGAAAAGCCTATAAATAGTTCCAGGTCTGTTTTTTGACCTTTAAGAGTGTTTTCCAGTCAAGTCTGATGGGGTGCCACACTCTGTCCCCAAAGTCTGTTTTTGGTATTCCCTGGAGACTTCATCACTGTGTTCCCCTTGCTGTTCTGTTGCACGCCCTTAGTGTTTCACCCCAATGTGATGGGGTCAGATTGGGTATAATTCCCACACTGTGTCTCCAATGTTGTCTTCTGTAGTGCTATGGTTCAGTGAGGGACATCTTGTCTCGTGGTGGGGCTGGCCCTATGATCCTCTCTGTGCATTGTTTGTTCTGAGCAGAAATATAGTGCTCAGGGCTTGGTGGGTCAGGATGTGTTCCCCTCCCTCTTCATCCCTCTGTGTTTCTCCTATGTGCTCTAATCTGACGCACCTCTCTCCCCAAGCTGTAGCTTCAGTGCTGTCCTCTGAAGTGAATTCTTCTGAGGGGCGGGGGGTGTCCACATAGTTGGGATTGGGGCTGGCCTCGCAGACCTATTGGTTTCCTGCTACATGCCGGTGTACTGTATTCAAGTCTTGGTGCACCGGGTTGCAGCCTGGTCTCTCTCTTCCTCTCCTGTGGAGATATAAACAGTACCTTTCCCTTGGGTGGGTCAGTGCCCTGCTCCCCCTACCCATGTGTGTTTTTTCTCTTTCTTTCACCCTTCTATTCAGCTGGCTGCCATATGTATCCCTGGATTGTATTTGGCCCCTACCATAGTACCTGGACCTTACCCCAGGAATGTATGTATATAGCAGCTTTTTCCCTATGCCCCATTTTTTAAGCTTCCCTTGGTGGACTCATGTTGTATTTGTCCTTTTGTGCTTGGCTTACTTTGCTTAGCATAATTTCCTCCAGTTCTTCCCATGAGACAATGTGCTTCATGCATTCATCGCTGCTGTTTAGGGATGCATAGTACTCCATTGTACTTATGTACCACTATTTCTGGATCCATTCGTCCATTGAAGGAAATTTGGGTTGTAAAGAAACAGACTTTGATGGTTACTGAGTGGAGAGGGAATTGGAGGGAAGGGAGAAGTAACATAGTAGAGAGTAAACAGGTGTCAACTTGTTGCAGAATATAATATCTAGCAAAAGGGAGGTGGTGGGGAAAGGGCAGGGAGGACAGGGCAAACTAGTGGAGGTGTGTGTGATATATTGTTAAAGTTGTAGAATACAAAAATGATGATCTCATATGTGAACCCTCACTTAATTCACATTAAAAGTTTAAATAAATAAATAAAAGACAAAGGAAGGACACACAGAGCCATTGCACCAAAACGAACTGCTTGAGGGGCTTCCAGGTCAAGATGGCTGCTTAGATACATTCATGAGAAAGTTCCTCTGTAACAATCAGGAGAAAATCAACATTAAGAAAATCCAAATGATTTATTAATAAATTTTTTTAATTAAAAGAAAATCCAATAAATAAGTAACTAAAAATAAAGAGAAAGAAAATACAGGTTCCCTGAAATCTTGGAAAACAACTAACTTGAGACAAGTGGGCCAAGGTGTTCGCATTCTGGAGACTGCGGGTGCATGCAAAAGAATGGTCAGCAGGAGCAGAGCCACTCATGAGGTTGTAGCACTTCCTCCAGGCCTGCCACAGGGTTCTCTCCATGCTAGCTACTGCATAACATTGACTGCTGTGCACCACTAGCCCATGTGTACCTGCTGTGGCTGCTACAATCTTCCGGTCAGTGAACTCATCATTTTTCTTGTGGTGGCTCACTGGCACTCTCACCAATACAAGCTACAATTCAGCTGGGCTTAAATTTTTTTTATATTATTTATTATTCATTTCCAGGTTTTGTTATCTTCTCTGTCCTCTCATCTCCTTTTTGTTTTGTGGTTTCTATTATTCCTCTCCTGTGTCACTTCATAGTCAACTACCTGCACATGACCTAACCTCCTTCTCACCTCTAACAGCTGCATCATGATGTCATTGAGACAACAGTCAACACTGCTCCACACTCCCCATCCCCACCCCACCAAAAAGCACAAAATAAACAATGCCTGGATCCACTGGCATTTTCTTGAAGAAGAAATGAATATGGCACTACCAGAAAAACAATATTCAGATACTTCCACTGGATAGGGAAAGAGAGTAACAGAAAAAAATAGAAAAATTAGAAATCTTACAACCAAAATGTAATCCAGAAGATGAATACTAAGATAACAGAATTGGACAATGCTTTAAAAGTAGCAAATTAAAGAATTGAACCAATAAAAAGCCACATTAGTGAGTTTGAAGACATTAATCTATTGATATGAATCTAAGAGAGAAACAATGAACAAAAGGATGAAAGGAGTCTGAAGAAAGCCTAATGATTTTGCGGGATATGATCAAGAGGAACAGCTTATATTTCCCTGGGATTGAAGAACAAGAAGAAGTGAATAAACAAACAAAATACACAGAGAAAATGGTACAAGAAATACAAGAAGAGACAATCTCTAAAAGATTTTTAAAATGAGGAAATTACTATTCAAAAAGCTCAGAGAAGTCCAAACAGAATCTACCTCCCACCCCCACCCTCCAAAAAAATATTGGGATATATCATACTTTCCAATAACAAGGACAAGGAGAACAGCGGGGAATAAAAGGTCACCTACAGAGGCAAATCAATCTGAACAGAAGTTCAGATTTTTCTGTAGAAATCATGCAGGCAAGAAGATAATGAAATGTCATATATAAAACCCTGAAAGAAAAGAACTGCAGACAAGGACCTTATATCCAGAAAAATTATCCCTCAAATACCAGGGAGAAAAAAGGATATTTCAAGACAAAGATAAATTAAATGAATTTTTAAAATCAAGACCAGCATTACAAAAATTACAAAGAGGAGCACCTTGGGCAAATAATCAACAGTAGCAATCAAATCTGAGATCAACATAAAAGAAGATACCACCCAGCTGTCAGCCCACTGAAAACAGTATTTAAATTAAAGCAAGATTTGTTGTTGTTGTTAGGTGCTATCAATTGTTTCTGACTCATAGTGACCCTATGTACAACAGAATAATATACTGCCTAGATTTGTGCCATCCTCACAATGACTCTTGTTTTTGACCCCATTGTTGCAATCCCTGTGTCAATCTATCTCCTTGAGGGCCTTCCTCTTTTTCACTGTCCTTTTACTTTAGCAAGCAAGGCATCCTTAATCAGAGATTCGTTTCTTCTGAGAACATGTCCAAAGTACATATGATGAAGTTTGTCAGCCTTGCTTCTAAGGAGCATTCTGCCTGTACTTTTTCCAAGACCGATTTGTTTGTTCTGTTGGCAGTCCATGATGCTTTCAGTATTCTTCTCCAGAACCACAATTCAAACGCATCTATTCTTCTTCAGTCTTTCTTAGTCAATGTTCACTAATGAAAATACCATGGTTTGGGTCAGGTGCCCCTTTGTCCTCAAAGTAGTATCTTTGCTTTTCAACACTTTAAAGAGGACTTGTGGAGCAGAATTACTCAATGCAATGCATCATTTGATCTCTTGACTGATGCTTCCATGATCGTTGACTGTAGAGCCAAGATGAAGCCTTAACACTTCAAACTTTCTCCATGTATTATGATGCTACCTATTAGTCTAGTTGTAAGAATTTTGCTTTTCTTTGCATTGAGTTGTAATCCATAATTAAGGCTGAAACCCTTGATTTTCATGAGCAAGTGTTTCAAGTCCTCCTTACTTTCACGAAGCAAGGTTGTGCTATCTGCATGTTGCAGGTTGTTAATAAACAATCCTGATGCCGAGTTCTTCATATCGTCCAGCTTCTTTGTTTCTTTGAATACATACGGTAAGAGAATACAACCCTGATGCACACCTTTCTTGGTTTTAAACCATGCAGCATTCCCTTGTTCTGTTCACACAACTGCCTCTTGATCCTTGTACAGCTTCTGAATGAGCACAATGTATTGTTTTGGAATTCCCATTTTCCCCAAGGCTATACATAATTTGTTATGCTCCACACAGTCGAATGCCTTTTAGAAGTCAATAAATTGAAAATCCGTTTGATACCACCAATGATATCCCTTCCCCATTGTCTTCTTCTCAATCTGGACTGAATCTCTCGCACTCCCTGTCAATGTACTATTGCAACTATTGTTGGATGATCTTTAGCAAAATTTTACTGCCATGTGTTATCAGTGATATTGTTCTATAGCTTGAGCATTCTGTTGGGTCACCTTTCTTTGGAATGGGTACAAATATGGATCTCTTCCTGTCAGTTGGCCAAATTTCCTGCATAGATGAGTGAGTCCTTCCAGGGTCTCATCAGCTTGTTGAAACATTTCAACTGGTATTCCACCAGTTCCTGGACCCTTGTGTTTGGCTAATTCCTTCAGTGCAGTTTGGATTTCCTCCCTCAGTACATTGGTTCTTTACCATATTCTGTGTCTCCAAATGGTTGAGTGTTGACTAGTTCTTTTTAATACTGTGACTGTGTATTCTTTCAATCTTCTTTTAATGCTTCCTGCATCATTCAATACTTTGTCCATAGAATCCTTTGAGATTGCAACTCGAGGCTTGAAATGTTTTCTTCAGTTCTTTCAACTTAAGATGTGCCGAGTGTGTTCTTCCTTTTGGTTTTCTAACTTTAGGTCTTTGCACACCTCATTATTTTACTTTATCTTCTTGAGCTGCTCTTTAAATTTTTCTCTTCAGATATTTGATTTCATCATTTATTCCAGTTGTCTTAGCTGCTCTTAAGAATCTTTTCTGATATCCACTTTGGTATTTTATTTCTTCCTGTCTTTTAAAATTACTTTTTGCTTTCGTCATGTATGATGTTCTTGATATCATTCTTCAGCTCCTTAGAGCTTCTGTCAGTAGTGCTCAGTGTGTCAAATCTGTTCTTGAGATGTTCTCAAAATTCAGGCGGGATAGACTCAAGGTTGAATTCTGGTTCTCATGGACATGTATTACTTTTCTACAGATTTAACATGGATGTGCATATAAGCAATTGATTGTGTTCTCCACAGTTGGCCTATAGCCTTGTTTTAGCTGCCAATATTGAGGTTCTTTATCATATCTTCCCACAGATATAGTCAATTTGATTTCTGTGCATTCCATTTGGAGAAGTCCAGATATTGTGTTGTTGAAATTAGGTATATATGATGAAGAAGTTATTGGTTTGCAAAATTCTATCATGTGATCTTCAGCTCTGTTTATATCAAGAGGCCATGTTTTCCAACTACTGTCCCTCTCTGTCTCCAACTTTTACATTTCAATTGCCAATAATTATCAATGCATCCTGAGTATATGTTGATCAATTTTAGACCGAAGACGATACAATTCTTAAATTTCTTCATCACTAGCTTTTGTGGTTGGTGCATAAATTTGAATAATTGTTGTATGGACTGGATTGCTTTGTATTTAGTTAGATAATACCCTGTCACAAACAGTATTGTACTGCAAGATATATCTTGATTTATCCTTTTTGATGATGAATATGACACCATTCCTCTTGAATTTGCCATTCCTGGTATAGTAAACCAAATAATTTTCAGATTAAAATGGCCTATACCAGTCCATTTCAGCTCACTAATGCCTATGATATCAGTCTTCAAGCATTACACTTTATTTTTGACAATTTCCAACTTTTCTAGATTCATACTTCATATATTAACAGATGGTTGCAGCTGTTTCTTCTCATCTGAGTTATGTTCCTCAGTAAACGAATGTTCCAAAGGCTTTACTACATCCAGGTCATTATGGTCAACTCTATTTTGAGAAAGCAGTTCATCAATCATATTTTGGGTGCCTTTTGACCTGAGGCATTCATCTTCTGGCACTACATCTGTGTTTGGTGGGTCGTCTAGAAAAACAAATCTAACGATACTCATGTATATATAAGAGTTTGAAACAAATTAGGAAAGAATTCACATACCAAAAACATTTGGTACACAGCAAAAGCAGTATGCAGAAGGCAATTTATAGCAATGAATACACACATGAAAAAAAGAAGAGAGAATAAAAATGAACAGATTTAACCCCTCATCAAAAACTAGAACAAGATCAACAAAATAAATCTTCAATTACCAGGAGAAAAGAAATCATAAAGAGATCTTCCTGCATTTGGCATCATTGCATGTGTTTCATGAGTCTGAAGAGGATGTTATAGATTGGTATCAGACATATGGGCTAATATCGGACATGTGGACTTGATCTGGACTGGGCTGGGATGTTTTCTCAAAATTCAATTGCTTTCGTATATAAAGCTCTTTCTTATACACGTATGAATATTTCTGGATTTGGTTCTTTAGTCTGCCCAGACTGACACATGGAAGTTTTGCTATTAGGTACCAGGTCGTTAACTTCAATATAATCAACAGTCTATTACATGCCTGAAAGCAGTACTCAACAGTGTATGGATCATTCAAGTTTGGAGTTAGAAAAGATTTAAAATTTCCTGCAAGAGCAAGTAGATAGAAGGATGATTTCTGAGGGAAGACTAAAGTTAGGGGAAACAAAGTTATTTCAGAGATGGTATAAGTTGTAGCATGGAGTTTGTGATAGAGTCCAGTAGCTGAAGAGTGAAAAGAAAAAGTTGGCAAAAGAAATATATGAGAGAAGAAAGAATATCTATTCATGGTGTTCTAGTTGAATTCTGTGGGGACAACTCCCTAACATGTCTTTCCCCATGAAATTTTCATTTCATTCTACCATGCTCACTATTTGATGGGAATGGACTCTATGGTGAATGTGACAAAAATCTTGTTTCAAGGTTTTGTTTTGTTTTTTAAAGATTTTTTTTATTAAGTCCAACATCTAGACTTTTTCAGTGATGGTTTCTATTAATTTTTTAATCATTTTATTGGGGTACAGCTCTGATCACATTCCATCCATCCATCCATTGTGTCAAGCACATTTGTACATAAGTTGCCATCACCATTTTCAAAACATTTTCTTTCTACTTGAGCCCTTGGTATCACCTCCTCATTTATCTTTGCCTCCCTCTTTCAACGTATCTCCCTCACGAAACCCTTGATAGTTTATAAATTATTATTATGCTTTCATGTCTTATACTTGCCGATGTCTCCCTTCAACACTTTTTTGTTGTCTGTCTGTTCTGCATTTCTCCCCCAACCTTCCCCTTCCCCTCCTGGCATCACTACTTTCATTATTAGTCCTAGGGGGTTATCTGTCCTGGATTCCCTGTGTTTCCAGCTCTTATCTGTACCCAGGTACATGCTCTGGTCTAACCAGATTTGTAAGGTAGAATTGGGGTCATGATAGTGGAAGGGAGGAAGCATTAAAGAACTAGAGGAAAGTTGTATGCTTCATCAGTGCTATACTGCACCCTGACTGGCTCATCTCTTCCTTGTGACCCTTTTGACAGGGGATGTCCAATTGCCTATAGATGGACTTTGGGTCTCCACTCCCCACTTTCCCTCATTCACATTGATATGATTTTTAGTTCTGAGATTTTGATGCATGATATCTGATCCCATGGACACTTCATGATCACACAGGCTGCTGTGCTTATTCCATGGGGACTTTATTGCTTCTCAGCTAGATGGCCACTTATTTATCTTTAAGCCTTTAAGACCCCAGATGCTATATCAGCTTTCTTCACCACATATGCGTATGCACCCATTTTGTCTTCAGTAATCCTGTCAGGAAGGTGAGCATCATAGAATGCCAGGTTAATAGAAAAAAGTGTTCTTGCGTTGAGGGAGTAGTTGAGTAGAGGCCCAATGTCTGTTACCTTAATACTTAACATATAAATATAAGTACATAGATCTATTTCCCTCTTGTTATATATAAATATATTTACATATATACATGTCTGTATTTAGACCTCTATAAATGTCCTTTGACTCCTGGTTCCTTTCTCTGATTCCTTTTACTTTCGTCTTGTCCAATTATCATATTCAGCCTTCATTCGGGTTTCAGTAATTCCTCTCGGTTACATTGCCGTTGATAAAGCCCTACCAGGCATCCTACACCCGCCTCACCTTCGATTTTACCTTGTTCTTCCCTTGTCCCTGGGTTTTTAACACCCACTTCCTTTGCCCCACCTCCCTCTCTCCTGTGTCCCTCCAGAAATGTTGGTCCCACTGTTTTCTCCTCCGCATTGTTTATCCCACCTATCTTATCTAGATAGACATGCAGAGACAATAATAAGCACAAAAACAAGACAGCAAAACAAAACAACAAAAGAAACCAAACCAAACCCAAACAACAACAACAATAACAAAACCATTGACAAAAATAGAAACGCCTCTAAATAGTTCCAGGTCTGTTTGTTGCCTTTTAGGAGTATTTTCTGGTCGAGTCTGATGAGGTGTCATGCTATGGCCTCAAAGTCTATTTTTTGTATTCCCTGGGGACTTCATTGCTTTGCTCCTCTTGCTGCTCTGTTGCACACCCTTAGTGTTTAACCCCAGTGTGGTGGGGTCAGATCAGGCACAATTTCCACAGTGTTGTCCCTCAGCGCTTTGGGTCAGTGAGGGACATCATATCTCATGGTGGGGCCAGATCTATGGTCCTCTCTGGGCATTGGATGCTTGGAGCAGGAATATGGTCCTCGGTACTTGGGGGGCCAGGATGTGTTCCACTCTCTCTTCTTTTTTGTTCTTGTGTGCTCTGATCAGACACGCCCCTATCCCTGAGCTGTAGCTTCAGTGCTGTCCACTGAAGTGAATTCTTCTGGAGGGAGGAGGGGTGTGTGTGTGTCTAAGTAGTTGGTAATGGGGCTGGCCCCTCAAACAACTCTATTGGTTCCCTGCTTCATGCTGGTATATTGCATTCATGTCTTGGTGCAACAGGTTGAAATCTGGTCCTTCTCTCCCTGTCCTGTGAAGATATAAACAATACCCTCCCCTTGGGTGGGTTAGTGCCTTGTTCCCCTGCTACTGGTGTCTTTTTGTTTTCTTTCTTTTCCCCTCCTTTTTAGTTGGCTGCCATATGTATCCGTGGATTGGGTCTGGCCTCTGTCATAGTACCTGGACCTCACCCCAGGAATGTATATATAGTAGCTTTTCCCCTATGCCCCTTTTGAATTTTTAAGCTTACCTCAGCAGACTCATGTTGTACTTGTCCCTTTGTGCTTGGTATACTTTGCTTAGCATAATTTCCTCCAAATCTTCCCATGCGGCAATGTGCTTCATGTGTTCATCACTACTTTTTAGGGATGCATAGTACTCCATTGTGTGTATGTACCATAGTTTTTTAATCCATTCATCTATTGATGGAAATTTGGATTGTTTCCAACTCTTTGTGATTGTGAACTGTGCCGCAATGAACATTGGAGCACAGATGTCTGGCCATGGTTTGTTTCTTGCCTCTTCTGGGTATATGCACAATAGGAGGATTGCTGAGTCTTATGGTAGCTTGATTTCCATCTGTTTTAGATATCGCCAAATCATTTTCCATAGTCGCTCTACATACCTACAGGTCCACCAGCAGTAGACCAGAGCTCCTATTTCACCACAGCACCTCCAACACTGGTTACTTTCTAATTTTTTGAATTGGGCTATCTTTGAGAGTGTTAGGTGGTATCTCATAGTTGTTTTAATTTGCATTTCTCTAATGGCTAATGATCAGGAGCATTTTCTCATATGTTTATTGGCAATTCACATTTCTGCCCTTGTGAAACTTCTGTTCAGGTCCTTTGCCCACTTCCTCAGTGGGCAATTAGTTTTTTTCTTTTTGTAAACTAGCAGAGTACTGTAGATTTTAGTAATAAGACCTTTGTCTGATGTGTCATTGCTAAAGATGTTTTCTCAGTCTGTGGGCTCAGTTATTACTCTCTTGGTGAATTCTTTCGATGTACACGAGTGTTTTATCTTCAGTTTATCCCACTTGTCAATTTGTGCCTCAACTATATTTGTGTCCTTCCCTATTTCTGATAACCTATGTATTTCCTGTGCGAAAGTTCTCAGGTTTGTCCAATTCCCTCATTGATGGCCTTGATGATTTGGGATTTTGCCTCGAGGTCTATTATCCACCTTGAATATATTCTTGTGCATGGAGTGAGGTAAGGGTCTTGCTTCAATTTCCTGCAGGTAGATATCCATTTTTCCAAGCACCACTTGTTGAAAAGGGCATCTGCTTCCCATTTGATGTGTCGGGGGCCTTTATCAAAGATCAGTTGTCTGTATCATTTCATTTCTGAGTTTTCAGTTCTCTTCCGCTGGTTTGAATATCTGTCATTATACCAGTACCACGCTATTTTGACCACCATGGTTGTATCGTAGATGCTAAAATCAGGTAAAGAAAGCCATCGAGCTTTTTCCTTCCTGAAGAGTTCTCTGAAAATTCTAGGCTTTTCCCCCTCTCCATATGAAGTTGGTAGTCAGTTTTTCCAATTATTTGAAGAAGGACATTGGTATTTGTATCAGGATTGCGTTAAACTTGTATAGTACTTTCGGCAGGACTGACATCTTAACTATATTGAGTCTTCCAATCTACGAACATGGGCTATCCTTCCATTTATGGAGGTCACTCTTGGTTTCTTGTAATACTGTTCTGTATTTCTCCTTGTACAAATATTTTGGGTTTTTTTTGTTAGGTATATCCCTAGATATTTCAATTTGTGCTTGGCTATTGTGAAGGGGGCTACATTTTTCATCTCTTCCATGGACCCAACCGATGTATATAGAAGTCCGATAGACTTCTGCTTGTTGACCTTGTACCCTGCCACTCTGCCATATTCCTCTATCACTTCCAGTACTCCCCTTGCAGAGCTTTTGGGATTTTCCATAGATAAAATTATATCATCTGCAAATAACGATAGTTTCACCTCTTCCTTCCCCAGGCAAATACCTTTGATGTCTTTTCTTTGCCTTGTTAGCGAGGACCTGTAGGACAATGTCAAATAAGAGTGGGGACATGGCGCTTCCGTGTCTGGTCCCCTTTGTCAGTGGGATTGCTTTACTCTTTTCTCCATTGACTACCACGTTGACTGTTGGTTTTTCATATACAGCTTGTATTACATTGAGGGATTTTCTTCCATTCCTATCTTATGAGTGTCTTAAATAAGAATGGGTGCTGGATGTTGTCAGATGCTTTTTCTGCACCTATTGATATTATGTGGTTGTTATAATTTTTCATGTCAACGTGGCGAATAATACTAATGGTCTTTCCAATGTTGAACCATCCCTGCATGCCTGGTATGAATCCCACTTGGTCATGATAAATTACTTGTTTTACATACTTTTGTATTCTATTGGCCAGAATTTTGTTAAATATTTTTGCATTGATGTTCATTAGGGATATTGGTCTGTAGTTCTTGATTCTTGTGTGATCATTGCCTGGTTTAAGTATCAGCATTATAGTAGTTTATAGAAAGATTTCAGGAATTTTCCATCTTTTTCTATATTCTGGAAGTGTTTGTGTAGGATTGGTGTCAGTTCTGCCCTCAATGCTTTGGTATAATTCTCCTGTGAAGCCATCTGGTCCGGGGAATTTTTGTTGTTGTTGGCAATCCCTTGATAACCTTGTCTAGTTCTCCTATTGTTATTGGGCTGTTGAGATTCCTGACGTCCATCCGGTATAGGCTAGGGAGGGGTTGTTTTTCCAGGTATTTGTCCATGTCTTCCAAGTTGTTGAATTCATTGGAGTACAATCCTTCGTAATACTGTGTAATTATCTTTTTTATTTCATTACAGTCCATTGTAATGTCCCCCGTTTCACCCCTAATCCTTGCTATTGAAATTTGTTCCTTCCTTCCTTCCTTTGGTTAAGTTTGCCAGCTGTCTGTCAATTCTGTGACTCCTTTGAAAGAACCAACATTTAGCTGCATTCATTTTTTCCCATAGTTTTCTGGTTTTCCCTCTAGTGGATCTCAGGCCTGAGTTTTATTGTTTCTTTTCCTTTGCTATTAGTAGGATTGTCCTGCTGACTCTTCTCTAATTGCTGTAAGTTTTCTGTCAGCATCTCAATCATAAGTCTCTCTTCCTTTTTCATTTGTGCATGTATTGATATCAAACTTTCTCTTGTAACTCCCTTTGCTGTATCCCAAAGCTTTTGGTACGTCATATTCTCATTCTTGTTGGTTTCTATAAACTTCCTGATTTCATCTCTGATCTGGGCCTTTTGCATCCTCCAATTGTTTACCCTTGTTTTCTTAACCATCCTTTTGTTGATTTCCAGCGTATGGCATAGTGGTCAGAGAGAGGTCTGTATGATCTGTATATTCTTGAATTTACACAGATTTGGCTTGTGTCCCAGTTGTAAAGTTTCTTTGAGGTTTTCCTTGTCTGGGAAGACTCTTACTTCTCCATCTAGCTTGATATATAATTTGGCTGGATAGAATATACTTGGGATTGCCTTATTTTCCTTCAATTTTTGGAATATGTTACTCCACTGTCTCCTCTTCTTTATAGTGTCCACTGATAGGTCTGAGCATGTTCTTATTTGGGTACCTTTATAGATGACTGCTTGTTTTCCCTAGCTGCTCTTCTGATTTTCTCCTTTTCCTCAAAGTTGTATAATTTAACTATTACGTGCCTTGGTGACTTCTTCTTGAGATTCAGTCTAGCTGGTGTTCTTTTGGCCTCTTGAATGGTTGCCTGGTTTTCATTCATTAAGCTGGGGGATTTTCCTCTATGAATTTCTTTGCTGTTTTTGCTGTTGATTTCGTCATTGTGTCTTGTTCAGGTAGCCCAATTATTCTAATGTTGTGCATCTTCATAGCATCAGACATGGGGCTCTCAGGTTTTCTTCAGCTTCACTGATTATCTTATTTGTCTGCCTTTCCCATTTGTTGAAGTCTGCCTGGTTATCCTCTAAGTCATTGGTGCAATTATCTGCCTCCTCATGTCTGTTGGTGAAGTCTGTGAGTTTGCTGCTGGATTTTGTTATCTTGTCCCTTAGGTCTTTCTTCTATTTCCCTTTGGTGTGTGACTTTTATCTCACTATCAACTTTTTAATATATTGCTTCCCTCATATCCTGTAAGACTCCAAGCAGCATTCTGAAGATTTCTTCCTATGGCAGATCAATGTCTGCTTCTTTTATGAACGTCATTAGGTTCAGGACTTCTTCCGACATTGCCTTTTGTTTCTCCTGTTCTTTCATTGAGGTTGTTGAGGCTGATTGTTGTTTGTGTTGTGTTGTTTTAGAGGAGCCCGGCGCCATTTTCCAGAGAGTGGAAGAGCACTGGGCTCTCTTTGGGAGACTTGTAGGAATGTTTTTTTGAACTGCCTGCAGCTATTTGCACTGTGGGGTTGGGCTACTGCTTTATCATCCTATGGTTTCAGTCTTTCCCTAGCCAACCATTACTCTGTTATTTGGAGGGCAAGTTGGATGGTCCTTCCATGGGACACTGGTTGGGTGGTTGTGGACCCATGAGGATGGTGTGGCACTGGATGATCTCACAGGAAACCATGGTGGTTTGACCCTTGGCAGCTTGGGGCACCTCAGAGGGCATGTGGGATGCCTGGTGCAATGGGAGTGCTGCAGAGGGCAGGTGGGTGTGCCTGCTTTGGTATAGAGCACCGTGGATGGTGGCTGGGATTGCCCTAGTTGGCTAGATATGTGCGTAGATTGGGAGAGTTTTCCCACAGCAGCGTGGAGCACTGGAGCGGGTTGGTAGAACTGTCTTAGGCCATGTGAATCACTAAGGAAGGTGGGAGGAAGTTCCCTCAGCTACATGGGACCAAGGAGGATGGGAATAGGTTTCCCCAGCCACGTGGAGCACTCCAAATGGCAGGCAGGCATTCCCTAAGCGGCTTAAATAGCCTTGGGAGGTAGGTGTGAGTTCCCCTGCAGCAGAAGGCAGGTGGGATTTCCCTGCTGGGTGGAGGACTGGTGTAATTTCCCTAGGCAAAGGGGAGTGGCTTGGAGACCAGCAGTTGTGTGTGAGAGGAAAGAGAAGGAGGAAAAAACCCTGAACTCACTGAGACTGCTGGAGCTTAGAGAGAAACAAAATTAAAGGCATAGCTGATCCCCGATTGCCTGAAGGTGAGGCTGGAAGGTTTTAATCCTTGCCCAGAGGTGATGGCAAGCTGTGGCTGTGCTGAAATAAAGCCCTTGGGTTGTCCAAAGGAGCCTGGCTCTGGCCAAGACTGTGGTGGGGCTTAGCAGGCCTCCACAGTGGTAAACCAAAACCCCCAGCTCCTCAAAACCCAGTGGATCTGTGTCAACTCATCTTTATGATGCTCCTCTATGACCCAGCACAGCAGAGTGGAATTTCCCTCTCAGTCACTCTGCTGCACTGATTTCTGTGGAGTCCCTCTGCCGAGGCTAGGTGAGCATAGTTGGCCAGTGAGCTTTGGCATCTAGACTCTCAACGTTTAATATAGAGAAAAACAGCCTGTTGGTCAGGGTAGCAGACAGATATTATACATGAACCAGGGCTTGGTCAACCCTCTTTTGTCAATGAATAGATTTCTTTGCATGCAAAGACTGTATGTATAACAAACTACATGAGTCCCTTTATTATACTTCTAAGATAATCCCATTTGATCATGATGTTTAATTTTTAATGTTTTGGGATTTTTTTGCTAGAGTTATTTTTTTGAGTATTTTTAAAAATTTGATTTATTTTAATATCTTACTGGGTTGTTTTTTTTTTCATGGCTCTCTTCTATTCAAAAATCTCCAAATCCCATTAAACGACCTTTTCTGGCATGGGTCTGGTAAGAATGGGGGAAGATACAGATAGGGTTCAACTGTGATTAACTGCAAGAAGGATTCCCTATAGTTCCATCCTGCAGTGCATAAAATTAGCCCTCTGAAAAACAGGAGGTATGGTCTTGTTACCAGTAAGAGCCAAGAGTGGAGTGCATCCTCTGGACCTGCGCTCCCTGCACTGTGAACCTCCTGGATCCAGAGGATAGTTATGCCAATAGAAGAGCAGCAGCAGCCGAAACCAGGAGCCAGAAGAGTGTGCTTGACTCACTACTGATGTTCAATAAAGCACTTGAAGCCCTTGCTACTGCAATAGGCAAGAAACAATGAAAAGAAGATATAAGACTATTCCTGTTTCCATATGACACAATGATTTCCACAGAAAATCCCACAGAATTTACCAAACACCATTAACAAGAAAACTCTTCTAGAACTAATAGTGAGTTTAGCAAGTTTGTAAAATGCAAAATCAACCCCAAGAAATGAATTATAAACACCTTGTGGGAATGAATCGATGGGCCTGGGGTATCAGAACCATTATCTCAGGGACACCAGGGTCAACTGGCGAAACATATTCCACAAAATATTATGTTCTACATGATTGGTGAGTAGTATTGTGGTCTCAGAAGCTTATTAGCAGCCTGACATCTTCAAGCACAACTATTTTGTCTCTCCCTGTATAGAGCATAGAAGAGTGAAGAATATTTAATATGCAAGGAAACAATTAGTCAGACAGACAACCCCTTGCCTCCACAACATGGAGATCAGAAGCACTAAAATATGCTTGACTACCACTGTTGACCACAATACAAGGTCCTGGACAGAGTGGGAATTTTTGTGTAATGACAAAATAACAATAATTTATAAATTATCAAGGGATCACGAGGGAGGGGGAAGCAGGGAGGGAGGGGGAAAATGAGAAGCTGATTCTCAGGGTCCAAGTGGAAAACAAATGTTTTGAGAATGATGGAGGCCACAAATGTACAAATGTGCTTGACACAATGGATGTATATATGGATTGCAATAAGAGTTGTATGAGCCCCTAATAAAATGATTTAAATTAAAAAAAGACTAGGATTACTCATCCAATAAAGACTGGTGGAACCCCCTAGACTACAGTTCTTAGACACCTGGAACTGAACTCACTCCTGTGACTCAACTTTCATCCAAATGATAGGCCTTTAGGGTAAACAATAATACCAGGGAGGTATGCATCCTGTAGAACAACCAATATTACAAGATTAAAAAGGCAGCGTTTGCCCAGAGATTGAAACTCTGAAGGCAGAAAGGAATAAGAAAAAGAGATGAATAGAAATGAATCTGGAGGACATTATGCTGAGCAAAATACATTAAACACATACACACACAAATAGCACATGTTCTCCCATTATAAAATAATATGAACAAGTAGATAAATCTACAGAAGATAATGTTTATTGCCAGGGTTTGGGCAGGGGTGGAGATACACTCTTTAGATATTAGATGCTTGTTATTTTTGGTTATGGAAAGGTAACATTGAACGAGGGCAGAACAGAATATACACAGCTTGATGAAGGTAAACAGTATCACTAAAGAGTATGTAAGAAAAAGGGACCTATTGGTAATTGCTATGGCATATATAATTTTGGAACAACAAAATTGATATATATATACCGGAAAAAAATGTCACTCGGCAGAGCTTTCATAGTACACATTTTTCCCTCTGGATGAACATCGAGCAACTCACTCTGAGTTAGTCCACCCAGTGGGGTCACCTGGGAAGGTTCTCTCTGTTCACAGATTTTTTTTGCAAAAGCAGTTTCACTCGAACCTGTTTTTTTGGTGTTTTTTTTTTTTTGTGATGGCCAATTTAAGAGAACAACACGTGGCTGTGAAATTTTGTTTCCTACTCAGGAAAAATGCTGCAGAAAACTGTTGTGATGTTGAACACAGCTTACAAGGACAATAATATGGGGAAAACCTCAAGTTCATGAGTGGTTTCCTCATTTCAAAAGAGGTGAAATGTTGATTGATAACAAACCTCGTTCGGGATGTCCAGTCAACTTTCGGAATGGATGAAAATGTTGACAAAATCTGTGCACTTGTGCTTGAAGAGCAACAACGGACCATTGAAGAGATCGGGAAGTTATCTAGATTATCTTGGAGCTTAGTTCATCTCAGCAAGGAAGATTTGGGAATGAGAAGGGTTGCTGTGAAATTTGTGCTTTAAGTTCTAACTGACCAGGAAAAAAAGCAGAGTGGAAACATGTCTTGCTTTGAAAGAACAGCTCCAAAGCAACCCAAACTTTTCCCCAAAGTCATTACTGGTGACAAGATTTGGTGTTATTACAACCCCGAAAGCAAACATCCATCAAGCCAGTGGAAGATGCCATTAACCTCTTGCTGCCCAAAAGCTCATCAAGTGAAATCAAAGATCAAGATGATGTTGTTGGCTTTTTTTTTTTTTTTTTTTTTTGGGGGGGGGGGGCGCGGGTAGTGCATTTGGCGTTCATTCCACCAGGTCAGATTGTTAATTAAGCTAGACTTCTAGCCCAAGGAGCAAGTTGCATGCTTTTGTGTAGGAAGCTTGCTTGAAGAGTGGAGTGCCTCTGGGGACTCAATTGGGGAATTTGCACTTGGAACTGTAGCTTTGAGCTGAGGTTTACTGGAGTGAGGTGACTCTGGGTATGTGTTAGGCTGGGTTGACTAGAGAAACAAATTCATGAACATTCATATGTGTATAAGAAAGAGCTTTATGCCTACCCCACCTTTTCCCTGCAGAGAAAAAAAAGATCTTTCCCTACAAAAGCTGTTGAATATTGAGAAAACATCCCAGCCCAGTCCAGAACAAGTCCGTAAGTCCCATATTAGTTCATATGTCCAATACCAATGTATAAAGTCCTCTTCAGACTCACGAAACACATGCAATGATGCCGAATGCAGGATGATCACAGGCCAGTGGGTGGGAAGTCATGAGGATCCAGTAGCGTTGTAAGCATCTCACCACTGGCAGGGGTCCCCATGTGCCTCCTGCAGCTCAGGGCACTAGCTCCATGTATCTTGTCAACTGCAATGTCTCCCAGGGAGTGAGCCCACGTCCTGCCTCCAGCAAGCTATTTTTTCCTTAGTGCCTCCATATGAGATCATCAAACTGCGATCTTATTGAGCTTTATACACAAGAGCAATTGAATATTTAGAAAACATTCCAGCCCAGTCCAGATCAAGTCCATAAGTCTGATATTAGCTCATATGTCCAATACCAATCTATAAAGTCCTCATCAGACTCACAAAACACATGCAATGACTATGAATGCTGGAAGATTGCAGGCCCATGAGTGGAAAATCTTGTGGATCCCGTGGCAATAGAAACATTTCAAAGCCAGCAGGGGTCTTCATGTGGCTCCTCCAGCTGCAGGGCTCTGGCTGCATCAGTGTAGTTCCATCAGGTTCATCATCAATAATATCTCACAGGGAGTGTGTGTGTGTGTGTCCCGCCTCCCGCGAGCTGTTTATCTCCTTAGGGCCTCCAAATGAGATCAAGAGTTTTTTTTTGCAGCAGAACTACCCAAGGCAATGTGTTGTTTGATCTCTTGACTTCTGTTCCCATGAGCATTAATTGTGGATACAAGCAAGAGAAAATCCTTGAAATCTTCAATCTTTTCTCCATTCATCATGACATTACCAATTGTTCTAATTATGAGGATATTTATTTTCTTTACATTGAGTTGTAATCCATATCTTGATCTTCATATCCTGATTAAAATTCTGGATCTTCATCAGCAAGTGCTTCAAGTCCTCCTCACTTTCAGCAAGCAAGGTTGGGTTAACTGCATATCAAAGGTTAAGAAGCCTTCCTCCAATACTGATGCCAAGTTCTTCATATAGTCCAGCTTCTTGGATTACTTGAATGAGTATGGTTTGAGGATACAACTCTGATGCATATGTTTCCTGATTTTAAACCAGGCCTTATTACTTTGTTCTGTTCACGCAGAACAGTATTCCCTTGTTCTGTTTCATGTATAAGTTTCACATGAACACAATGAAGTGTTTTGGACTTCCCTTCTCAAGGCTATCCATAGTTTGCTATGGTCCACACAGTTCAATGCCTTTGCAAAGTCAATAAAACACAAGTGAACATCTTCCTGGTATTTTCTTCTTTGGGCCAAGATCCATCTCACATCAGCAACGATATCCCTTGTTCCACGTCCTCTTCTAAATGCAGCAAAACTCTGACAGCTCACAGTCAATGTACTGATGCAACCATTCCTCCTACTAAGTACAACTAAAAACCCTGGAAATCGTATACAATACAAACAATACTTTAAAAGGTAGACAGATGAAGTCAGATTGGCTAGAGACCTTAGAACTTGTGGAATGACATGGTGGTATTTGCTAATGCCTTCAGTGCCCCTTGGACTTCTTTCTTCATTACTTTTGGCTCTTGATCGTATATGATCTCTTAAAAATGGTTGAATGTTGACTGGTTATTTTTGGTACAGTGTATTTTTTACATCTTATTTAGATGTTACCTGAATTTTCAACATTTTGCCCATAAAATCTTTCAATATTGAAACCCGAGGCTTACATTTTTGTCCTCAGTTCTTTCAGTTTAAATAATCTCAGTGTATTTTTCCCTTTTTGTTTTATAATCACAGATCTTCATATATTTCCTTATATTACTTCATCTTCTCAAAATGTCCTTTGACATTTTCTGTTCAGCTCTTTAACTTCATCATTTTTCCCCATCTGCTTTACGCTATGATTAAGAGTAAGTTTTAGAATCTCTTCTGACATCAACTTTGGTCTCTTCTTTCTTTCCTGTATTTTTAATAATCCTTTGCTTTTTTCATGTATGATGTTCTTGATATAATCTCACACTCATCAGGCCTTCTGTCATTAATTCAATGTGTCAAATCAGTTTTTGAGATATTCTCCAAATTCAGGTGGGATAAACTCAAGGTCATATTTTGGCTCTCATGAACTTGTTTTAATTTTCTGCAGTTTCCACAGGGAAAAAGGGACCAGACTTCAACCTGGGATGCCAATGCAGCATGCTGGCATGTAGCGGGGAGGCAGTGGAGGGGTCTGAGGGTCTGGTCCCAGTCCCAACTGCATGGACAGCCGCCGCTCCTCACAAAAGAATTTACTTTAGAGGACAGCACTGAAGCTGCAGCTCTGGGAGATGGACATGTATGATCAGAGCACACAGGAACAAATGAAGGGGGAGGAAGAGAGAGTGGAGCACATTCTGGCCCACCAAGCCTGAAGGATGATATCCCTGCTCAGAACAGCCAATGCACAGATAGGACCATATGGCTTGCCCCACTATGAGACACGACGTCCCTCGCTGACCCATGGTCCTATCGGGGACAACACTGGAGCCATAGTGTTGGGATTGTGCCCAGTCTGACCCCACCACACCGAGACAAAACACCAAGGGCTAGCGGCAGAGCAGTGGGGGCAGTATCGCAGGGAGGTCCTGAGGGAATGCCAAGGATAGACTTTGGGGACAGGGCATGGCACCCCATTGGACTTGACTTTAGGACATTCCTAGAGGTCAACAAACAGACCTTAAACTATTTTACAGGTTTTTCTTTCTCTTATTGGTTTTGTTTGTTGGTTTGTTTTTTCATTGGTTTTGTTGTTGTCATCCTTTGTTTTTCTTTTGTTGCATTGTTTCTCTATGTCTTGTTTTTGTGCATATCTGCAGGTCTATCTAGATAAGATAGGCTGGATAAACAGTCTGGAGGGGAAAACAATGGGACTGATGGTTCCGGGGGGACATGGGAGAGAGGGAGGTGGGGGAAAAGAGGTGGTATTGACCAACTCAGGGATGGGGGAACAAGTGATCCAAAGATGAGGGTGAGGAGGGTGTAAGAGGCCTGGTAGGGCTTGATCAAGGGCAACATAACCTAGAGAAATCACTGAAACCCAAATGAAGGCTGAGCATGATAGTGGGACAAGAGGAAAGTGAAAGGAAATTGAGGAAAGAACTAGGAGGCTAAGGGATTTATAGAGGTCTAGCTATAGGCATGTACATATGTAAATATATTTATATATGATGATGGGGAAATAGATCTA
>NW_022103916.1:4071542-4079226 GCF_000313985.2 Echinops telfairi | reverse complement strand
TAGGCAACTGGACATCCCCTTACAGAAGGGTCACGGGTAGGAGATGAGCCAATCAGATGAGCCAATCAGGAGATGAGTGCAGTATAGCAACCATGAGATATATAACTTCCCTTTAGCTCTTAAATGCTTCCTCCCCCCTCCCCCAACTATCCATGATCCTAATTCTACCTTACAAATCTGGCTAGACTAGAGGATGTACACTGGTACAGATAGGGACTGGAAACACAGGGACTCCAGGATAGATGATCCCTTCAGGACCAGTGGTGAAAGTGGCGATATCAGGAGGGTGGAGGGAAGGTGGGGTAGAAAGGGGGAGCTGGTTATAAGGATCTACATATAACCTCCTCCCGGGGACGGAAACAGAAAAGTGGATGAAGGGAGACATCGGACAGTGTAAGATATGACAAAATAATAATTTATAAATTATCAAGGGTACTTGAGGGGAGCTGGGAGGGAAGGGGAAAAGGAGGAGCTGATACCAAGGGCTCAAGTAGAAAGCAGATGTTTTGAGAATGATGAGGGCAACAAATGTACAAATGTGCTTGACATACAATGGATGTATGCATGGATCGTGATAAGTGTTGTACGAGTCCCCAATAAAATGATTAAAGAATTTTTTTCCTGTAGTTTCAACCTGAACTTAAATATGAGCAATTGATGGTCTATCTACAGTCAGCACTTAATGGTCTTATCTGTCAGACAAATGGTGGCATGCATGTTGCTGTGATGCTGGAAGCTATGTTATCGGTATTTCAAATACCATCAAGGTCACCCAAGGTGAACAGACTTTAGCAGAGTTTCCAGACTATGAAAAAAGAATAGGTTGTATATTTTTCAGCCACTGAAACCTTTACAAAACAGTTAGATACTAAAAACTTCATGAATAGTAATGTGTCATTGGGAGATATACTCCTGGAATATGAGTGCCTCAGGATGGAAGGTACAAACAATATACCTGAGGAAGAGAAGTCTTCTCAAAGTATAGTCAACCATAATGATGTGGATGGAGTCAAGCTTTTTGAGACTGCTGATGGGGCATGACTCAAAAATTAGAAGAAACAGCTGCAAACATCTATGAGTGATCAGAACTCAGAAGGTGTGAGTTATCAATCTAGGAAAATTGGAACTTTAAAAAAATGAAATGGACTGCAGAAAGAGTGATATGATTGGCATTAGTGAACAGAAATGGACTGGTTGGCCATTTTGAGTCAGACAGCCATATGGCTTATTATGTCGAGAATGACCAATTCAAGATAAACTACATTGCCTTTATTATCAAACTCAACACTTCAAGATCTGTCTTAAAGTATAAGGCTACCTGTGATAGTATTTATATGCCTACAAGGAATTCCAATCAGTACAACTATTATTAAAATGTATGAACTAATCACTAAAGCTAGTAATGAATAAATTGAAGAATTTTACCAATGTTTTCATTCTGAAATTGATCAAACATACAATCAAGATGCGCTGAAAATTATTGGTGATTGGAATGCAAAAGTTGGAAACAAAGAGAAAGGAACAACAGTTAGAAAACACAACTTTAGTGACAGAACTGAAGGTAGAGATGACATGATAGAATTTTGCAAAATGAATGACTTCTGCACCATAAAGACTATTTTCAACAACATACATGTGGATGTCTGAAGATGGATATATAAATCAAATTGACTACTTCTGTGGGGAGAGGTGATGGAAAAGATCAGTACCATCAATGAAAATGAGACTAAGTGCTGACTGTAAACTAGACCAGTTGCACATTTGTAAGTTCAGGTTGAAGCTGAAGAAAATTAAAACAAGTCTATGAGAGCCTAAATGACCTTGAGTTTATCCCACCCAAATTTCAAGAAGCTCTCAAGAACAGATTTGATGCATTAAGCACTAATGACACAAGGTCTGAGGAATGGCATCAAGAGCATCATACCTAAAGAAAGCTAAAGGTCATTTAAAAGACAGGAAAGAAATTAGAGATCAAAATTGATGTCAGAAAAGACTCTAAAAGTTGCTTTTGAATCCAAAGTGACTAAAACAAATGGAAGAAGGCATGAAATAAAAGAAATAAACAAAATTTCAAAAGGAAGCTTAGGGAGACAAAATATTATGATGAAAGGTATATAGACCTGGAGTTATAAAACCCCAAAAGAAGAACATGCTCATCATATCTTAAGCTGAAAGAACTGAAGGAAAAAATTCAAGCTCTGAGTTGCAATATTAAAATTTCTATGGGAAAAATATTGAATGATACAGGAAGCCTGAAAAGAACTGCTATACCAAAAAAATTGACATTCAAAAACTAGTCAACATTAAGCCATTTCAAGAGGTAGCATATTATCAAGGATAGGTGGTACTAGTAATGATGAGGGAAGAAGCATAAGATGTACTAAAGACAATGGCAAAAACCAAGACTCCCAAATTGAAAGAATACCAATTGAAATGTTTCAACAAGCTGATGAGGCAGTGGATGTCTATGCCAGGAAATTTGGAAGATAGCTATCTGTCCAACTTACTGGAAGATAATTGTATTTGTACCCATTCAGAAGAAAGGTGACCTAACAGAATGAGTACCTTATTGAACAATATCATTAATATCACATGGAAGTAAAATTTTTGCTGAAAATTATCCAATGACAATTGAAGTGGCATATTGGCAGAGAGCTGGCAAAAATTCAAAAGAAGACATGGAACGAATTAGGCATGATAAGCCGGCGGCCTCAGTGAGCAGACCTTGTTGTGAAGCACAGGAGGTTACATAGGGCTCCATTCTTTATTGTAATTGGGAGCCACAGGAGCTGCAGGATTGACGGCTGCCCATATCCTAAAGACTATAGGAAATTAAAAAAAAAAGAAGACATGGAACAAGGGATATCATTGCTAACATGAGATGGCTTTTATCTGAATGAGAATAAGAGAAAGATATTTGTTTTATTGACTATGTGGATCATAACCAACTATTAATAACATTAAGGAGAACAGGAATTCCAGGACACTTAATGATACCCATATGGAACCTGCACATGGATCAAAAGGAAGTCATTTGAGCAGAACAAGGGGATGCTGTATGGTTTAAAATCAGGAAAGGCAGCGTCAGGGTGGTATCCTCTCACCACATTTATCCAGTCTGCATGCTGAACAAATACTCTGAGAAACTGGACTCTAAGGAGAAGAGTGTGGCATCAGAAGCGGAGGAGGCTCATTAACAGCCTGCAACATGCACAGGACAGAACCTTGCTCACTGAACGTGAGGAGGACTTGAAGCACTTGCTGATGAAGATCCAGAACTGTAGCCTTCAATATGTGTAAAGAAAACAAATCCTCACAACTGAATCAATAAGTAACATCATGATGAAGAAAAGATTAAAGTTGTCAAGTATTTCCTCTTGCTTAAACCCACAACCAATGCTCATGAAAGCAGCAGTCAGGGGGGTGGGGGTATAAAAGGGGACAATGTTAAGGAGTCCAAGAAGAAAAAGATCAATTGGAAATGGATTGTGGTAGAAATTGGACAGTTCTGCTAGACATGATTGAAATATGGAACAATATATGTATGAACTTCCAATTAATACTAAATTTTAAAAAAGAAATCAAATGATGCATTATCTTAGGTAATTCTGTTGCAGAAGACCTCTTTAAAATGTTGACAAGCCAGGCATACTTGTGACTAACATACTTTTGACCCAAGCCATGGTATTTTCATGAG
Source organism: Echinops telfairi (assembly GCF_000313985.2). NCBI lineage: Eukaryota > Metazoa > Chordata > Mammalia > Afrosoricida > Tenrecidae > Echinops > Echinops telfairi. The sequence continues at coordinate 4,075,529 of NW_022103916.1, read as the reverse complement.
AAAGTTTGACATTGAATAAAGATGATGGTAAGATTTCATTTCACAGACTTTGGACATTGCCGTCAGGTGAGAGCAGTCCGTGGAGAAGGACACCATGCTGGTAAAGTAGAAGAGCAGCGAAAGAGAGGAAGACGCTCAGTGAAAGTTGTGAGTGGAAGTTTATGATTATGCTTGGCAGACTCTTCCCTTTCCTTCGGAGTATTGCAGAAATTAATGGTATGTATTACAGTTAATGCTAGGAGCCCTGGTAACACAGTGGTTGTGCATTGGGCTGCTAACCGTAAGGTCAGCAATTCAAAACCCCTAGCCTCTTTGTGGGAGAAAGCTGGGGCTTTCTTCTCCTGTAAAGAGAGAACAGTTTCAGAAACTCACAGGTGCACTTCTACACTGCCCTTTAGGGTCGCTATGAGTCAGCATCAACTCACTGGACATGAGTTTAGGTTTGGTTTATTATGATTAATGGTTATCTTAAAATCAATATAACATTCAAAACATCATCCTATCAGCCTTTGTTATTGGATTTGCTTATTTTAGTGGAATACAATCCCTACATAATAAAAGCTTTCTATTTCACTCCTACTAAAATCTGAAATCCTATCCTGTTCTTTAGAGCCCTACAGAATCTGGCTTTGATCTCTTAGACCTCACCTCTTATTAACTCAGCCTCACCTTGAATATACTAGACTCACTGCTATTCTTTGAATAAGCTAAGCAAGCTCCTGCTTCAAGGTCTATGCCCTTACTATTTCCTCTATTTTGAAAGCTCTTTTCCCATATGTTCTCATGACTTTTTCTCCCTCTGTTCCTTCAGATCTCTGCTTAACTGTTACCTTATCTCAGAGTACTTCCATGACCTCTATAAAAACTACCATCTCATTTCTTTTTTATGTACACATTCATATACAGAAAATTCACTACAATGCAAACTCTATGAGAATAATAGGTTTACTATTCTATTCCCAATATTTTTAGCTCTTAAAACGTATTTGCATATTTGTCAAATAAATTAATATCATAAGCTAAGTGGGCTATATTTTCATGTTTATTGGTCATTTTATGAACTACCTGTTCACATCCCTTGCCTATTATTCTTTTGGATTTTTTATTAATCATAATAATCCACCACCAGTTGCCATCAACTTTATTCCAACTCATGCAAGCCTATGTGTGCAGAGTAAAATTGTGCTTCACAGAGTTTTCAATGACTGATTTTTTAGAAGTAAATCACCAAGCCTTTCTTCTGACATACTTCTGCGTTTACTTGAGCTTCCAAACTTTTAGTTACCAGCCAAGCACTTTAAACATATGCCCCATCTAGAGATTATAATCATAATAATTAGTAGCACTTACTGTATGACACACGAAGTATCCCAGGAACTATTTTATTAAGCTGCTTAACCCTTACCATAATTTTAAGATGTAGGTATTGATATCATCTCCATTTTAGAGATGAGGAAACTGAGGCACAGAGAGATTAAATAATGCCCAAAGTGACACAGCTAATATGGCATAGACCTGGCTGTGATTCAGACAGTCTGATTATTGAATCATTACTCTTAACTATTAAGCTATAAACCCCTTTATTGCCATATTCTAGTAAATAATTTTCTCATTTGTCACTGGATGATTTTAATCTATGGTTTTATCACATGATATTTAATATTATGTAATAACTTTTCTTTATGAAATCTAAATTTTAGTGTCTTGTTTTTGAAAAAAGTTTTTTTCTGATTATAAAGTTACAGAGAAACAACAAAGGGCCTGAGAAGAAAGAGAGTCTATTGGTTTCAAGAATAAAAATCAGGCCAGCGTTAAAGATACAGGCAGGGAACAGTTCACATACAGCCTTGTAGAACATTGTATAAGATTTGAATATTATCATGTTAGCAAGGGTAATCTCTTGGCAATGGAGGTGCTAAGCAAGGGAATTGATGAAGAATGGGAATTCTAGAACACTGTGTTCATGCAGAAACTGCACACGAATCAAGAGACAGTTATTCTAGGCTGCAACAATGGACTCAAACATAGCAATGATTGTGAGCATGGTGCAGGACTAGACAGTATTTCCTTTCTTGTCCTGACTCTGGAGAACTGACTCAGCAGCACTTTAACAACAACCGGCATTGAGAATTCCTTGAACATCTCCACAGAAGAAAATGCTGTTTCAAAGGAGGTATGCCTCAAACCTCCATCGTTTATGCAGTCAGTCAGTTGCTTAGGACAGACATTTTAGACCAGAAGCAATACTATCAGGTTTTTGTTGTTGTTGTTTTATCAAAATGGTGTAAGGTTGCCAGTACTATTTGCTATAAAGTGTATTCTGACTCAAGGAAATTCCATTTGTATCAGAGTAGAGCATTGCTCCATAAAGTTTATGATAATTGATTTTTCAGAAGTAGCTTTATAGATCTTTTTTCTTAGGCATCTTTGGGTGGACTCAAACCACCAATTTTTCAAGTAGCAGCCAAGCCATTTAACCATTTACACCACCCAGGGACTCTGGGGTGGTTTAGTCTTTGTATATTTAATTTGTGTGCTTTGGGTAAGGAGGGGAGATCACTAGAAAAACTAATGAGGGGTATATGAAAATGGATTTAAATTGTTTGTTTACACACCAGCCCTTTCCCACCCCCCAATTTGATCCTTCTAAAGACAAGGACCAAATTGTTTCCTCAACTCCTATAACAGTCCTTGATCGATAATAGTTCTCAATAGATCTGTGTTGAGTTGGGGGTAGAAAAGAGAGAGGGGGGAGTCATTTTAACAGAAAACGTGGATTCTGAATGGTTCAAAATTAGAAAAGATATACAGTAGGGTCTCCAATTATCTATCAGTTTATTATATTGTGGTAATTTGTATATTTTTACTCTGGAAGATATGCCACCAGTATTTCAAATATCAACAGGATCCGGACTAGGAATAAACAAAAAGGAAGCCATCCATACCTGAAAAATCAGCCATTGAAACCGATATGAAAACCAGTAAACATAGTCTGAGATAGTTTCAGAAGATGAGCCCCTCAGGTTGAGAGGACCTCAAAATATCACTGAGGAAGAGCTACCTCCTCAAAGTAGAGTCCTCTTTAATGACATGGATGAAGCAAAGCTTTCTGGATCTTCATTTGCTGATGGGGCATGACTCAAAATAAGAACAAACAGGTGCAAACATCCATTAATAACTGGGACATGGAATGTACGAAGCATGAACCTAGGAGAATTGAAAGTAATCAGAAAAAAATGGAACACATAAAGATTGATATCCTAGGCATTAGTAAGCTGAAATGGACTTGTATTGGCCATTTTGAGTCATTCATATTATTTACTATGCCAGGAATGACAAATTCAAGAATATATTCAAGAATATACTTTCCATGGAGTAGGGAACCAGTAGAGAGGTTGAGGGGCCAGCCCCAATCGCAACTATGTGGACAGCTGCCCCTCCCCCCAGCAGAATTTATTTCAGAGGACAGCACTGAATCTGCAGCTCTGGGAGAGGGATATATCTGATCAGAACACATGGGAGCAGATGAAGGGGGAGGAGGAGAGAGTGGAGCACATCCTGGCCCGCGAGGTCTTGAGGATGATGATGTTCCCGCTCAGAGCAGCCAGTCCACAGAAGAGACCACATGGCCGCACCACTATGAGACAGGACGTCCCTCACTGACCCATATTCCTACAGGGGACAACACAGGAGACACAGCGTGGGAATTGCGCCCAATTTAATCCCGCCACAATGAGGCAAAACATTAAGGGGGTGCAACAGAACAGCAAGGGAACAGAGCAGCAAGGTCCCCAGGGAATGTTGAAGGTGGACTTTGGGGCCAGGGCTTGGTGGCCCAACAGACTGGAATGGAAAACACTCCTAAAGGCCAACAAACGGTCCTTGAACTAACTATAAGCTTTTCTTTCTTGTTGTGTTTTGTTTTGTTTTGTCATTGGTTTGTTGTTGTTGTGCTTGGTTTTGCTCTGTCTTATTTTTGTGCATGTT
>NW_022103916.1:4058208-4069914 GCF_000313985.2 Echinops telfairi | reverse complement strand
AAAAAAGGAACATACTTTCACCATCAAAGCCAACATTTCAAATCTATTTTGAAGTACAATGCTGGCTGTGATAGTATAATATCCATATGCCTACAATGATGACCAGTTAATACAGGTATTATTCAAACTTATGAATCAACCACTAAAGCCAGTGATGAAGAAATGGAAGAAATCTATCAATTTCTTTGGCCTGAAATTGACCAAATATGCACTCAAGATAAATTGACAATTACTAGCGATTTGGAGATAACATAATAAAATTTTGCAAGACCAACAACTTTTCTCAACAACATAAAGGATTATGCATGTGGACAATAACAGATGTAATACACAGTGGCATAGTGGTTTACATATTGGGCTTCTAACCACAAGGTTAGTAGTTCTAATCCACTAGTTTCTCACCTCCATTTTCTTTCTTTTCCCCTCTTTGTTCCAGTCCCTTGATTTTTTTTTCTAGCTTCCCTTTTATTGCTTTTCTTCTATTTATTTTTCCCTTCCCTTCCTTTCCTTTTTCTTTTCTTTTCATGTGTCATATAGTAAGTGCTACTAAGTATTAGGATTGTAATCTCTAGATGGAGCAAGTGGTTAAAGTGCTTGGCTGCTTACTGAAAGCTTGGCAGCTCAAGAAAACCCACATGAGTCTCAGAAGAAAGACCTGGTAATATACTTCTGAAAATTCAGTCAGTCAGATTCTCTTTTTCACCCCATCCCTAGATTTTGTTTTCCCCCCCTTTTCTCTTCTCTGATTTGTCTTTTCTTTTTATTTATTATTTTATTTCTTCTTTTTGTTATTTGTTTTGGATCCTCTTACATTTGTATCTTCTTTTATTTATTTTTCCCTTCATTTATTTGGTCCTGATCAGTGAGAGACAGCAACGGTGCCCTCACTTGCACTTCCTGCTGCTCCATACACGGGGTGAAGGCTAGCACTGGCTCATGCACCACCTGATTTATGATAGGTGGTAGCTATACCAGCCCAACCTGCCCTTCAACTGCTACACATGAACAGTGAACATATAACTGCACACATAGATTCCATCTTCTACCATGTCCACCAAGATATATGATAAGTCTGCCAAGTTAGCAATCAGGGTAGCACAACTGTCCTGTTTTTGCTGAAACATATAAAAACAAATAAAAACAAAATAAAGGGGAAAATCCTCTAGGTAATAAACACTAATATCAATCACCAACTAAATATAAATACAATATAACAATGTCTCAGAGAGAACAGGCAACATAATTCACATGCATAAACAAGACAGTGTGGCTCAAACAAGTGTCCAACATAGAAAGTTAAAAAGCCTTCCTGAGAAATATATAGCACTGGAACTACCTTATAGAATTACCTTATAGAATAGAATTCAAAAGAATGTTATTTATATACCTTCAATGGACTAAAAGAAAGATTAAGAAAACACAAACAAAATTCTAGAGAAATTTAAAAAACTACAAGAAAAAACTGACAAAAGAAGTGGAAAACTATAGAAAACAGAAAAACAGCAGAGACATCTAGAAAATTAATACTAAGATTTCAGAAATAGATAATACATTGAAAGGGCAAATGAAGACAACCGAATCAATAAAAGATTGAATTAGCAAGATTGAAGAAAATTTTCTCAGTATTAATTTGCTAGAGAAACAATTAGAAAAATCAAAGTAAGCCCAAGAATTATGTGGAACACCATCTAGAGGAATAATTTGCATATCAGCTGAATTCCAAAACAGGCCCATAAAAGAGCAAAAAAAGAGAGATAACATTGTCAAAGTTTTGTCGGAATAAAACTTCCCTAATATCATGAAAAATGAAAAGATATGCATTCAAGAAACTCAACAAACACCAATCAAAATGGACCCTGAATAGAAAATCTTAGACATATCATAATCAAACTCTCTAGAATAAAAGACAAGGAAAGAATCCTGAAAACATCTTGGGAGTACCTAAAAGTTACCTGCAAAGACAAAACAATGACTGTACCCTGATATTTTTGCCAGAAACTATGCAGGCAATAAAGCGATAGAATGATATATATTAAAGTTTCATAGAAAAATAATCATCAACCAATAATTTATATACCCAGCAAAATTGTCCCTCAAATACAATGGTGAATAAAGACATTTTCGGGTAAAGAAAAATTAGGAGAATTTGAAAATCAGACCAACCTAATGAGGAATACAAAATGGAATTCTTCAGCTGGAACTAACAATGGGAGACAACCTGAAAGTAACACAAAGTCACCCAGGAGTCAACCCAGATATAGAAGTATCAAAAGTAAAATAAACCTACAAGACTTAATACAAAAGTAGAAATAATAATTTGTAAATTGAGACAATTACAAAGAAAAAAAATCAATAAGTGGTTTGGTTACAGAACTTCCAAGTGGAGAGGAAGTCAACATGATTTCAAGCTAAACCGACTCTTTATACTTGGCATGAAAATAATAAATTCTGAGGTAAACACAGAAAAAATTGATAAGCCTCATTAAAATAAAAAGAGGAAAATCATAAAGATTTAATAAACAGTAAAATAACTGCAAGGAAGGCAATGATAAAAAAACCAACAAAGAAATATGCATAGAACTTTATATTTAAAAAAGACATCAACAGGCATATGCCTGGCACTGTGTTCCTAATAGGGCACATTGGACTGAGTTTCTGTATATCTCTTGTATACTGGCGCATTGGACACTGGGTTTTTGAGATACACAACATACTCCAAAATTCATATAAGAGGGACATAATATGGAAGCCCTACTAGGTGAACTAGGCTCTGCCTCAAACACACCTGTGGTCTGAGGACTTAAACCTGAAAACATGCTGTGTGTGAAGAAGCAGAAGACAGCTACCAAAAGTATTGATCTGTTGGTAGGCAGGCTACTATACCATTACTCCAATGCTCTAATTGCTTTATTAAGATATGTATTAATCTGACAGACTTGGGTCTGCCATTGTTATTGAGCATTATTATAAGTTATGCCTGACCACCAACTCCTATTGTTTGTGTAAATAGTGTCCAGTCATAATCTGTGCAAGTCAATAATCCAAGCGTTGTGATTTGTAGCAAGCCTACAATTATTTACTCTCCTTTTCTCAGCTGTGTTTTAAATACATTACCATGGGCCAAATCAAGGACAATATAAAAAGAAGGATCTTATGCTTCAGAGAATGATTTATAATGTTCTTAAACATAAAATTGCAAAGATGTGTCTAAGGTGAACCAGAGGCATATACAAAGCAAAGCTAATAGGAATGGATTTTGAGTTTGAAGTTAATCCTAGCTCCAATCTAAAAACATTTAGTTCTGACAACATGGTCCTGCTTAATATGTGCCCTCATGAAGAGAGCATGGAAGATATGGGTGCTAAAACAAAGTGTGGTAAAGAAACTACATTGTGCTTGGATTTCAGAAAGAATAGTGTCTCTGGTCTTAAAGGCTTGTTTTCAAACAAGCAGTCATCTAAGTAAGATGTCAACTAAGCCCACCACCCTGAGTGATCCAAGGATTGTAAATAATATACTCCAAATCTGAAGGAATGAGTGGTATCAGAGCTTAAATTGTAAAATTCCGGTTTTCAGAAGGCTATGGATGACAGTGGAAGCCCAAAATATTTTCAGGATCTAGACATAGAATAAGTCCAAGTGATTTTCCTCTGACCACAATCGAGAGATGAGAATAGCTGCATCAGACAAGAGTATTGTAGAGGCAATTATAGTAGATTAAAAGAAACATTTGATTTGAATGGTTAAAACCTTATCATGTGATCTTCCTTTTCAGTCCTGTTTTTTAATTTTTTGTCTTTATTTTGTATGTTTTTCTGTACAGGGAAGTCAGGATGGGTGGATCTATGCAGGCAGCAACAAGATTAATAATTATCTGGGAGTGTGGAAGGGGAGATTGGGGTCAGGATGGGGAGTCAACAGCAAAGGATACAAAGAGGAAGAAAATGTTTCACAGTTGAGTGTGATGATGAATGTACAATCCTTCTTAATATGAATAAACTATTGAATTGTATTATATGTTAAATATATATCAACAAAACTATTTTAAACAAGGAAAAAAATCAAGAGACCTAAACAAATGGAAAAATATACCAAGGTCATACATAGAAAGATTCAACATTGTGAAAATTTCAATACTACACAAACATATCTGTAGATATAATGCAATTCTGATCCAGATCCAAACATCATTTTTAAAAGATGGAAAAATTAATCATCAACTTTCTATGTAAATCAAAGAGATCCCTGAGCAAAGCATTACTAGAGAACAATGTGGGAGGTCTCACGACCTGATCTAAAAACCTATTCTACAACCACAGCAGTTCTCTTTGTTTCTTCGCATTGATGTAGCTGAAATACCACAAGTAGGTAAGGTTAACAAAAATTTTCTCACAAAAAAAAGAAGCTATAGGTTTGAATTTAGGGCACTAGATCTAAGCGAAGGCTTATTTGCTCTACTGACTCTGGGGGAAAAGTGTCTGTCTCTTTAAAGTTTCTGTTCCTTGGCAATCTTCCCCATCTGTGTTTCCTTCCTTCTATGCCTAAACTGCTCTTATTACATGTGGTAGTTACATAATCTGATGTCAATTTGGGACTTGACAGGATTAAGAGTAAAGGGGTGGAGTCTAGTCTGTCAATTGAGTCATAGCCAATGAAGCCTCTGCGTGGGCATGGCTTGCCCCTGGGAATTCTGGGAACTCCTGTATTTCCTCCTTGGAGGCAGGAGTCTCTCTCTCTCTCTCTCTCTCTCTCTCTCTCTCTCTCTCCCCTCTCTCTGGGTTCACTCCCGGAAAGACGCTCTACTGACAAGACACATGGCACCGATAGACCCTGTGCCCTTAACACCCACTGGCCTATGAGCTTCCTGTATTTGGCGTCATTGCATGTGTTTCGTGAGTCTGAAGAGGACTTTATAGATTGGTATTGGACATATGGGCTAGTATCGTACTTGCGGACTTGATCTGTACTGGGCTGGGATGTTTTCTCTATATTCAACTGCTCTTGTATATAAAGCTCTTTCTTATACACATACGAATGTCCATGAATTTGTTTCTCTAGTCTACCCAGACTAACACACTACATCTAAAAATTATTGACTGAAAACACACTCTAGGTTATAAGGCTGAATTAAGATAAAAAATTCTATGTCCAAAATGGTTAAATGCATAGGTATATGGATTAGAATTTACAACACATATATTTGGGAGATAATATAATCCATAATATTCTACCCTTTGGTTTCCAATTCATGTCCTTCCTATATCCAAACACATTCACATTATCTCAAAGTCTTATCCCATCTCAGCATCAATTCTAAGTTCAAAACCACATCATTAAAAAATAGCTTATTTTAAATAATTTCACTGCCATATGCTTCACATATCAAACATTTCAAGAGTTCAATCACATTCATGAGATGTGCAACCATCACTACAAACAATTCCAGGACATCTCTTCTCCCTTGCACTCTTGACTGTTAGCTCCTCATTTCCAGCCTCCCGTTATGGCCCTTTGAATTAATTAATCCAGTTGTTTCTATAGATTTACTTAATCTGGGTTTCATACACAGAAAATCATACAAAATTAAGATAGAATACAAACGGCCCAACAACACAATGAAACCAAGAAAAATCTCAATCAATAACAAAGCAGAAAATATTAAAAACTGGAACAATTATATATTGGGTTAAGAGGGAGATCAATGACGAGGTGTCACAGCTTGACTTAACTACAATTGCAGTAATCTACCCTCCAATGTTCTCTGTCTGGTAACAAAGCCTTTCCCATCTGTCTAGATTAAGTATGACTCTGGATGTTTCCTATTCTGGGACAAAATTCTTCTTTATCTGTTTACTAGTATTTTAGATTTAACAAGATGGAAGAATAAGCGCAGAGTAGAAATTGCCATTGTATTTGTAAATGGTCAAAATTAAAAGGAAAGAAGAGTTCAAGGGCACCAAGCAAACCCCAAACTCAGTAAAGCAGATTTCCTTAGCTCAGGTCCTTAAATTCATCCTCTTTTCTCCAGGAACATTTGGGCAACAGTGCTGTCTCCAGACTTGGGTTGTTAGCCATGATCTCTGGATTCGGGTAGAGGCCTCAGCTCTATCTTCCAGGGCCACTGTGAGGGGCAACCTTTCCCCCTTTGTTTTGGGTGGCCCCATTCTCCTGTACACTTGTGACCCTAGTTCCTCAATTTGGGTTGCTCCATAATCCTGTACTTTGGACACTGCAACTTGGCTCCCTTATTTTATTCGCCAAACCTTTAGACACAGCTGCCCCATCACTTCATATTTTGACAGCTGTCCCATTCTCTTGGCCTATTTTAATGGCAGGTCCTTCTGTCAACAAGGTGATGGAGATTTGACTTTGAAACCTTGGAGGGGGGTTATTAACATTTGAAGCAGAGGCAGTGATTTCACCTCTTGCAATGGAGGCAGCCCTACACTCCATGGTGCTTCCAAAAGTTTCGCTGATACATGAATTGTTCCCAGGTTGATGTTCTCCTTTTTTTGAAGGACAACTGCTCTTGTAATCACGCCATTCCATTAGTCTGTTCTAACCTGTAGAAATCCAAGAGGCAGGCAAGTAGATTTCCTTCATTTAATTCTGTCTCTGTCCATTTAAATCTAAGCTGATAAATTTTCTTTGGTAGTTGATTATATCTATCAGTCATGGACATAATCTCTTTACTTAAAGATGGTGCAGCTACTTCCTTAATGATAGTTACGGGACACTTGTCCTTAGTTTGTATAGCAACATTTTCCTAATTTTTACATTTTGGGTTTCATTTTTCACAGTTCATTTTTAAAAAATGTTTTATGTTGAATTAGGTGAGGGTTTTCAAAGCAGATAATCATTTTTATATTCAACAATTCATACATATATTTTTCATCTCATTTATTACAATCCTTTCAATGTGCCATCATTTATCTCATTTCTTCCCTGCGTTTCCTATTTCTATCCATTTTCCTAACCCTTATGAACTTTATTCTAGGGAGTCACAGTTCATTTTTGTTGTTCATAACATTATATTTAGGGGGAGGAAGCACAGCAGGTTTATTAAGCGGTAAAGTCATGATATGCTGGGGACAGGGCCCCAGCAAGTTTACACTACTGAAAGGGCAAGAGTAGTGAGACTCCACCCAGAGCTGGCAGGCCCTCCTTATATGTCTGGCAGGGGTTGTTAAGTTCAGGAGTGGGGATTTTCAAAAAAAGGCGGTTGTTCTGATTGGCTGGGACTCAAGCCCTGGTCCCTGGTTGGCTGGGATTCATCAGTTGACTGGTGAGGCGACCTACTGTCCTTCTCATTACCCACTCAGAGAATCATGCCTGGAAATTCCTTAGTGGTGTGGGCATCTTTCATTTGGGCTGCTTCAAGCTGTGAGAGGAGCCATTGGCCCTACCAAGCACCATGACTCTGTCCCGACTGTCCCTATGGAAGGCATGTGCTGACCAGTTTCAATCCTCCTGTTGGAGGGGCTGATAAGCTGGTTGAACTTGGAGAGTTATAAGAGTTGTGGCCATCTGCTCGCTGATAGCAGTGCTGATAAAATCAGGTCTAGGAACCTTCCACTTCATGGAATTGAACAGTATCTCACTAGAACAAGGACTCCTGCAACCACAAGAGAAATTAGTAGGAACCCAGCAATGCCTTTCCATCTTCCAAAGCATTGTTCTAGCCAACCCCTCGGAGGGTTAACTACACCGGAGTTTTCAGCCAATTCACCTTTGTAGCACCTTCATGATGGCTCTATAGGGTAACATGTTGTTTGGGATGAAAGTATAGCACTGCCCCCTCCTAACCTGATGCACACTCTTCCTTCTTTGGCTAAAATCATATCTAAGGCTAGCCTGTTCTCTCATATATTCCTGCTGTTGGATCCCAATTGTTCAGAGAAGCCCTTGATGGCATCTCTAGTATAAATAACAAGTCACGTATGGTTATAATATATGTAGTTGATCTAATCTACGTTTTTATTTAGGGTGAGCAACATAAAATGGATTTGAACCCAGCTATTATTTGCTCTCTAGCTTTAAAATAGAGACTCCCCTTGAGACTCTAGTTTCATCTATGTATACTTCTGTATCAAAGGACCCATGAGGAGAGACACTTCTCTTTCTTCTAGCATTAAAGTTGTGGGGGTTTCAGAGGAAGTGTAGGCTAAGGTGAAGGGGATAGTCAACTGCACTAGGGCACACACTCCAATCCAGGTAGCTGGGGGGAAGGACTTGATGCAAAAGTCCCCCACAATACCCTGATGTTGGCTCAGGGTACTCATAGTGCTAACTGGTTGGAATGATAGCCAAAGTCTTTGGTCTCATTGCAGGCAGGTAGGCTTCCTAAAAGGGAGTTTCTGGTATCTGACGAGATTCGAGAAAGCAAGAGGAGGAGGCTTTCATAGTTGGGTGTTGGAGAGTCCAGGGCACTACCAGAGGTCAGGCAGATCCTTGACTTCTGGAAATAATATTGACAGTGTTAGGCAAGATTGATTATTTCTTGCTGTAGGGTCTTGGAATAAGGCTATCATGCAATCCATTCCCACTATGTATGGATTGGGATAAGAGTTGTATGAGCCCCTAATAAAATAACTTTTTTAAAAGAATATTTTAATGTCCATTTCATCAGTGGATGCATTTTGATATATTCAGAATTTAACAATTTTAGAGAAGGCCAACCAGCTTGTTTGTGCTGAAGTTCACATAACAGGCTGGAAGGACACTTGAGAAGTCTACAAATTCAAATACAGCTGTTTATCTTTGGGAACGAGGCACTATCACTAGCTTGTGTGATAGCGAGCACACAGCCTTTTGGCTTTGCGTTGTGTGCCGATGTGCAAGGGCCATGCTGCAAGGGGAGTCAGCATCCCTAGTGCCATGCTTGGTGGGTAAGGAACTGTGGTGGGGGATCTTTGGGCTACTGGTGGGCTTCGTAATCCAGCCTTGACATTGGTTGGCATCGGACAGGATGCTATGTGCTTGTCGGTCATTTATGTAGATATAAAGTTTGACTAGACCTGGGGGTTGAGAGAAAAATGGCAACTGCCACTTGGAGCAACGCCAACATGAGCCCACCTACCGCCCACCCTCCCCCGGCCCGCCTGTGGCAGATACTTGCCCACGCATGTGTGATGTCTCCTTAGTGGACAGAGTGATATTTTGCTTTGAGGCATGTTTTAAGGTAGGTATCTGGGGGGCAGGGGCAGCACAGAGTGTCAGCATCGCCAAGTGGCCCAGAGGGGCCACTGGCCACATCTGATGGCTCAGGGTGGTTTCTGAAATCTGAGTCAGCCGCCACCAAAGGTTAATGAGGTGGCACCTGGGTCACCCAGGGAATCAAGAATCACCAACACCTTTGTGGTCAGGGAAGGAGGCCAGCTTGACAGGGAGGAAGCGTGTGAGAAGATGGGCTGCCAGAGAGCATGCTGGGAAGAAGGGAAGCTGGTGTAATTGTGAACTGGCCCAGCCCCGTGAACCAGGAAAGAGGGAGGGCAGGGAGAAGGGGTACCTCTTAGACACACACCTTAAAACTGCTGGAAAGAGACCCCACAATTCCTCTATTCAAGGTAGTGTTTGCTAAGGACAAAAATTACAAACATTCTGTGCCCAGACCTCTGGGGCAATGTCTCTCAACTCAGGCGGGAGGCTCCAGTCTATGTGGGCAAGCTGTACAACTACTGGAGCCGGCTGGAAAAGGACCAAGGCCTAACAAGGAAGGAGCCTCAGGAATCACTAAGAATTGGTGTGAGAAGAGGACCCCTCTCCACATGCAAGGCAGGACTGGGATGAGATACCTCTTCATGGGCTGGCCATTTATCCCAACCATGCTCAGAGGTAAGGCGGCCTGCATAGGATCTTAATGAGGAATAAGTGGCTGCTGTGTCAAGGAGAGATATGGTCTTACCAGCAACCTCTAGTCTAAAGAGACTCACGACCCCTCAGTTAGGATGTCAATTTCCTGTTGCCTTGGTCCATGGAGGGGAGCCAGGGGCCTGTCACTGTTGTGCCTGTTCCTCAGTCAGGAGGAAAATGGAGGGGCATTCCTTTGCCGTGTGTCCCACACTTAAAGTAAGTGAGAAGGGCCTTCACTCCTCTCCCTGTGCCTGCCGGGTCTCTACGGAGCTGGCAGTACTCCTGACTCACCACACCAGAAGCAGGGTTTTCAAGGTTGGCTAGCACCAGTCACTTTTCACAAGGAGGCGGTTTCAGCAATGGCCACTCCAATTACTTTAGCCTTAAGGTACTCCTTCCTTTCACTATTGTTAAAGACTGGGGTGGCCTGGGTAAGCAGTGCTTTTGTATCTGATAGGGATCCCAGGGCTTTTCTCTCGAGTTTTCACCTAATATCTTTTGAAGACTGGCTGGTAAAATGGGTGTTTAAAACTAGTCTTCGCTCAGGTGACTCAGGGTATAAGGCAGTGAGCTTGGCCATCGCTTCACCCAGCCAGCTCAGGAAAGCACCGGAGTTTCCTTGGTGGGACTGGGTTAGCTCTGCCAGGTTCCCCTCATTCCCTAAAGCAGGTAAATCTTCATCTAATCCTGAGCTGCCAGACTGACATTGCCAGTCTGGCCTAGTTAGTAATTCCATCCCGGATTATCCTAGGGCACTGCGTGAGCCCCATGAGCTAATTGGGGTTGGTGACTGGCAGTTACACAATCTCTTTACTTGAGCTAAGGGTGGAGTCTAGCCTATCAATCAGGTCATAGTCTTCTGATGAGGATTCTGGCAACTCCTGCCTTCCTCCTGGGAGGTGGGACACAACCGCACCCCCCTCCACAAGACCTTCCTGCTGACAAGCCACATGGAGCTACAGTAGAACCCCACTACTTGCCCACATCAGTACTCGACGTAATTGGATTTCGACGTGAGATGTTGAGAAAAGTTTGCATCAGAGCTCGAACAAAACATCGGAATCCGACCCGATGCATGTGATTTTTTTAAACAAAAGCAGTCTGTGTTTCAGTCACTCGGCGTTAGTTGGTGTTGTTAGTACACGTTTAAACCTCTTGCGGCTGTGTTCCAAGCGTTTTGCTACAATTTTCTTAGTTTTTGTGGCTTTTGGTACTGCTTTTAGATTTAAAAAGCCATGGGGCCTAAGAAAAAGGTTGGTTTTTTTTTTTAAACAAAATCATGATAAGGAACTGGCTAACTGTGTTAACAATATTGTTGATGATAATTTAGTAAACCCTTTTAGAAAACAGTTAAGGAACCACCATTAGACCACTTTTTTTTTTTTTAGAGAAAGCCACATTAGACCACATTTTTTTTTTTAGAGAAAGCCACCAGGCCCTAGTGAAAAAGGCAAAGAAGTGAAGAAAAAACTCCTGAAAAACAGTTACCAGTTGATTTTATGGAAGGGGATTCCCTTTTCAACCAATGACTCTCTCTCCATACCGCCTCTCCACACCCGTGTCCACAGATCCAGATCCTCATCAATATCAAGGTCTGAGCCATCCTGCAGTTGTTAAAAAACTTTAATGTTGTTTCTTATTTAAATTATATTATTTAACTCTGAACTTATTTACTTTGAAATGTTTGTGTAATGTTTTGTATAAAAAGTCAAGGTTAGAGTAAAACCTTGGTGGTCAAGAATGGACTAATCGATTTTCAGTTATTTCTTTTTTTAAAAACATTTTATTAGGGGCTCATACAACTGTTATCGCAATCCATACACACATCAATTGTGTAAAGCGCATTTGTACATC
>NW_022103916.1:4046126-4056936 GCF_000313985.2 Echinops telfairi | reverse complement strand
TTCCCCTTGATCATGCCCTAGCAGGTCTCCACACCCACCTCCCCACCAATTTGGATCACTTGTTGTTCCCTTGTCCTTGGGAAAAATTGATTCAGAACTCGACTGCATTGCATCTTGACTTTCCTTCTAGAACAGATTAGCATCGAGGTCCAAGGTTCTATTGTCTGCTGATGGAGCCAGAGCCCTGGAGCTGGAGGAGCCATGTGGAGACCCACACCAGTGTTGAGATGCTTCCACCGCCACTGGATCCACAAGACTTTCTACCCGCTGGTCTGTGATCTTCCACTGCATATGTTGTGTGAGTCTGAAGAGGAATTTATACACTCGTATTTGACTGGTATAGGCTAATATCGGACTTATGGATTTGATCTGGACTGGGCTTGGATAATTTCTCAATATACAATTGCTCTTTTATATAAAGTTATTTCTTATACACGAGTGTCTATGAATTTTTTATCTAGTCAACCTGGACTAATACAGTGACCCTCATATTGTCAGCCCAATGACGTGTCACATCAAGTATTCTGTGTCTTTCATCAGGAGAGCAAGTGTATGTCAGCAAAGTCATGAAATCTTTCCAGGCATATCACACATGGTCAGCAAGCCTGGAACTCTTCCATATACTGACCAGGGTCTCCTGTGAAGGTATCTAGCTTGTCTTTGCACATCTTCAGGTCTCCCATACTAAAGGGGACATGAACCCAGGCCTCTTGGCCATTGCCTCGGACCACATCTTGTAAAGGGCATAAGGCAGGTAGAGCCCCTCCCCCGCCAGTTGAGGGCTCACCAGGGAAGGCTCCTCTATGGATTAAGGGTCAGGTTTGGGGTGGGGGGCATGGAGATTTTAATCTTTTCAGACCTGGGTCCCTCATAGCAGGGAGGTTTGGGGGTAACCTCTTGTTTTTCTGGGTCAACTTCCTTTGCACCAACTGGAACAGCTGGTAAGGTTGGGGTAGGCTTAGGTGGGACACTCAGGGAGCAGCCTGAGCAAATTTCCAGGTGATCCTGCAAAAGCATAAAAGCCTGTA
Source organism: Echinops telfairi (assembly GCF_000313985.2). Classification (NCBI taxonomy): domain Eukaryota; kingdom Metazoa; phylum Chordata; class Mammalia; order Afrosoricida; family Tenrecidae; genus Echinops; species Echinops telfairi. Next base: position 4,055,908 of record NW_022103916.1, on the reverse strand, counting down.
TGTATGGGACCTTTAACCGCTTCCCTTCTCAGCGGCAGAAAAGATCTAACTGCAAAATGGCATTGTATTCTAAAGAGCTGCCTGACAGCCAGTGCTCTCCAGGGGGTTATTGGAGCCAAACTATATTACAGAAAACCACCATTTTTTTCTTTCTTTCTTTTTCTTTCAGTTTAGTCCAGTTCTTAAGGATACAATCTAAAGGAGTGCAGAATATACTGGAGTACAGAAAGGAAGGGGAAAAAAAGCCCCATGTCCTTAGTCGTTTTCCAGTGTACCAACAATAGGATCCTGTACCTGCCCCTCTTTCAAGTTCATCCTAACTCAGGGAGCATGTCAAAAAGGGATCAGGTGCATGCAAAAAAGATTAATCTCACCCACCCACCTGGTCTGAGGCATCCCCAATTACACTCAGGGAGCTGGAGCTGGAGGTTTTCTCATAGCTATCCGATCCCCTATGGTGGAGACCAGTAAAGTAGGTGCCACTGTCTATCCCCTCGGCGCCTGCCATATTTGCACCTTTCTTGGCATCCCTGTCTGTTGGGCCAAGATAAACCTGTCTTTTTTCTATTGGGTTGTTCTGGTAAAAGATTCTCAAATCTCCCTCCCTGGGCTGAAGGCTGGAGTCTAAGTAGGGAGAAAGAGCAGTTCCAACCTGGTCCAGTAAGGCCACTTGGTGTCTTTGGTTTAGGTGGTGGGAATGTATTTAGGTGAGGGCGAGACTGTAACTCCGGATAGAAAAGAAATGATGAGCCTCACCCCACACGAGTTCATTCCACCACTGTGTTTGTCCGGGTGGACTAGAGAAACAAATCCATAGACACTCATATGGGTATAAGAAAGAGGTTTATATACAAGAGCAGCTGAATATTGAGAAAACATCCTAGCCCAGTCCAAATCAAATCCATCAGTCTGATACTAGCCCATATGTCTGATATCAATCTATAAAGTCCTCTTCAGATTCATGAAACACATACAATGATGCTGAATGCAGGAAGATCACAGGCCAGTGGATGGAAAGTCTTGTGAGTCCAGTGGCATTGTAAGCATGTCAGCACTGGTAAGGGTCTCCACGTGGCATCTCCAGTTCCCAGGACCTGGGGTCTATCAGGGTAGTGCCATGTGTTTTGTCAGTAGAGCATCTCTCCGGGAGGGGAGTGAGTAGTGAGAAAGAGTCTCTTCTGCCTCCAAGGTGAAAATCCAGGAATTCCCAGAATTCTCAGGAGAAGGTCATGCCCACACAGAGGCCTCATTGGCTATGATCTGATTGACAGACTAGACTCCACCCCTTAATCTTATCAAGTCCTAAATTGACACCAGATTATGTAACTAACACAACCACCTATTTTGAAACCAGGCAGGTGCAAGCCCACAATCTCTACTTTTCTAATGGGATGGAGAATTCCAGGGGGCCTAAAGGTGGGAGAGAGAAAGAGGGGTTTCTATGTTACCCAAAGGATCCTGTTGCCAATTTAGTCAACCGCCCCTGTAAGGGCCACCAAGATGGTGGGGCACAGTGACTCCTTTTGATGGCAGATCCTGGCGCCTCTCACTTCTCTAAAGGAGCAGTGACATGGCAGCAATGCAGACAGGAACCAACAGGTAGGAGGAGGTAGCACAGCAGGTTTATTAAGCAGTAAAGTCAGGATATGCTGGGGACAGGCCTCCAGCGGGTCTACACTACCAAAAGTGTGAAAGTAGTTAGACCCATAACAATGAATTTATTGAGAAGAAATACTGCTATGATTCATGATTTAGAAGTACCTGTTCTTTTGGTTACAGGGTTATAGTTTTATTTGTTATTTGGCTCTGCACTGGAAATGTACAAATATTCTACATTATTTCCAGTCAAGAGTTACAGTATAGTTTCTTTGTGTTTGTAATAATATGGATATTGTATTTCTAAGGTTTGTCTCATTATAGAAAAGAGAACTTTTTAAACTCTCTTCAGCATGAGTGATAATTTTAAGGTAAGTATGCTGAGGAGGAATAAAGATATATGGAAATAAGATCCAAATCCTTAAGGTGCCAAATGCTTCTTTCTAAAGTTCACAAAAGCAACCCCACATCACTGAACTCCATTCTCTCAAGGGCCTCAATGGAAGACAAATATGACGCATATGAAGACAACAGTTCCATGAACTAGCACTTGTAAACAGCCAATGTCAAAACCACGAGGTTCCAGATGAAATAATACAAATCCCGAAGAAACTCTGACTTGAACTTTTTAGCATGTTGAAAACTACTGCTTCCTTCAGGATCACTCACTCAATGGCCCACTTGAAGCACCAGCCTCTGTTGGTCACCAGTCCTCCTTTGGCTGTCATGGCAATTGGCTCCTCCCTGCCAAACCTCTCCAAAGCAAATCACTGACCATGGAGCCCACTATGGTCCCAAACTTCATCTTAATTTTCAGTCTAGATCTTTCCTTTTGCATTTTACTATAGGTACCAAGGAGAAACAAAAGGGCCCCTATAAAACCTTGCTTAGAAATTGCCTCAAATATTTCAGATCACCACTTATAAATTTGATCACCCATCAAACATCTTAATAGAATTCAGACAATTTGCCACCAAATAAAAAACCTCACATTTCCTCCAGCGTTTGGTCACATTAATAATTTCTGTCACATTAATAAGTTTCACCAGAAGCACATTTAAGGTCTACATTTCGACATGTATATATGTAAATATAGTAATTTATAATGAAAGGGATAGAGGCCAATGTACATATATTTATATGTTAAAGTATTAAGATAGCAGATGGGCTTTGGGCCTCTACTAAAGGCCTCCCTAAACACAGAAACACTTTGTTCTAATAACCTGACTCTATTTGATACTCATCTTCCTGACTAGATCACAGAAGACAAAACGGGTGCATAAGCAAATGTGGTAAAGAAAGTAGATGGTGCCCGGCTATCAAAAGATATAGTGTCTGGGATCTTAAAGGCTTGAAGTTAAAACAAGAAGCCATCCACCATGGAAGAAAATACGCCTACATGGAAGAAACACACCAGCCTGTGTGGTCCTGAGGTGTTGATGGATCAGGTATCAGGTATCAAAAGATCCAAAACAAATAATTATATCAATGTGAATGAGGGGGATTGGAGTGGAGACCATCTGTAGACATGGGACATCCCCCCACAGAAGGGTTACAAGGAAGGGACAATTCAACCAGGGTGGAGTGTAGCACTGACGCAACACACATCATTCCTCTAATTCCTGAATGCTTCCTCCCCCCACTACTGTGACCCAGTTCACCTTACAAATCCGGCTAGACTGGAGTACACACATTGGTACAGATAAGAGCCCTAGACATATGGAATTCAGGACAGCTAAAACCCTTGGGAACAGTAGTGGGAGTAGCCATATCATGAGGGTAGAGGTGGGGGTGGGGAGTGGGGGGAGGGGGAACCCATCACAAGGTTGGATATATAGCTCACTCCACAGGGGGAACGAACAACAGAAATGTGGGTGAAGGGAGACAACAAACAGTGCAAGACGTGAAATAACAATATATATAACTGATCAAGAATTCACAAGGGTGGGGTAGGGAGGAGGGAAAAAGAGGAGCTGATACCAAGGGCTTAAGTTGAAAGAAAATGTTTTGGAAATGTTGATGGCAACATATGTACAAGTGTGCTTAAACAATTAAATGATGGGTGTCATAAGATTTGTAAGTGCCCCCCCCAATAAAATGATAAATTAAAAAATAAACAAATTTTAAAAAGCTCTATGTTTTCAGCAATATTCTGTTCATGGCAACAGTTCTCCCCACAGCTGTCAATTCTTTCTGAGCCCTCAACAGACTCTCAATGTTGTCTCTTGAAGGCAACTAATGATTAATAAAATTCCTCTAGGTCCTACTCATTACCCAATTGCAAACATCTCCCACATTTTAGGTACTATCAAAACAGCACCTTACTCTCAGTACCAAATTCCATCTTATTTTATTAGCATTGCTATAACAGAAATATCATAAGTAGGTAGCTTTAAAATGTTTTATTTTCTCACAGTTAGGAAGCTAAAGGACTGAATTGGTACCACCAGATCTAGGGAGGGTTTTCTCTCCATGTTGGCTCGGAGGGGAGGTCGCTGTCTCTTTTCAGCTTCTGTGCCTTGCTTCCTTGGCAGTGTTCATCTGTCTTTCCCATCTGTGCTTCCTTGCTGCTGCGCCTGATCCGCCCTTGTTATATTTAAAAATAATTGACTTAAAACACACCCTAAACTATAAGGCCTAAATAACATAACGAAATTTTATTCCCCAAATGATTAAATACATAAATATAGGAATTAGGTTTTACAATGCAGATATCGTGGGGAGGACAGCAGGGACACGATTCAGTTCATAATAGCAGTCAAAACAACTGGGGACTTATACAATGACAGACATACAGACCACTCAAACAGAATTGAGAGCCCAGTCTTTCACAAAGGGCTGAAACTCATTTAATGATTAAATGGAGAAGAGATAATGTCTCTTTAACAAATGAAACTGGAAAAACTAGATATTTGTAGAAAAATGAAACAAGACCCATATCTCACATTGGTTACAAAAACAAACTCAAAATGGATCAAAAACTTAATTCAAAACCTAAAACTATAAAGAACACCCAGAAAAAAAATAAGCACAAATTTAGAAGCCCTACTATGTGGCCTAAGTACACTATGCAACATAACTAGAAATTAACACCGGAAGACAAGCTGGATGACCGGGACCTCCCAAAAATTCAACACTTATGCACATCTAAAGATTTCATCTCAAAAGTGTACATAATGAATCCACAAACTGGGGGTAAATTTTTGCCAACAACCTACCAAAGGATTAATCTCTCAAATTTATAAAAAATTTCAACAGCTCAACAGTTAAAGGCACAAATAATCCAATGTGTTGAGTGAAACAAATTAATTACAAAAAAGATAAAGCTTGCATGAGATCACTGTTATAAAAAGTCAACAAAAGGTTTTCACACGAGCAGCAGCATTCTTTGTTGTTTGCCAGCAGGGGGAGGGGAGGGGAGGGAGAGTAAATCACTAACTAGAGGGTGGACACATACTAACTTAGGTGAACAGGAAGGCAAGGTACAATAAGAGGGAGGTCAGAGAAAAAAAAATGCTGGCAAAGGCAGACACAGGAAGGAGTACTTCAGTTAGGGCAACAACACAGAATTGGTAAAATACTTGGAGGGTGGGCATGTCTGACCTCCACCTCATAGGAACCAGCCTTTGGCTATTGATGCTAATAATGAGCCTCTCCCCCTCCATTGCCCCCCCCACCCCTTGTTGGAGGAGGTCACGGGACACTGCCTCAGCCACACCATTTTTACAAAGCAGGACCATGCAAGGTTTTGTTTACTGTTTCAGAACCAATTTAATGCACCTAACAACAGCATGGTGGGGTTTTTTGGGTATCTACTCCTAGAATGCATAAGTTCAATGAGAAACTTTTGTCCTACTCACAACTGTAACAAGAATCCATCAAATAAGAAATGTAAAAGAAAAAGTTAAAGACAACAGAGGTAAACATTATATATATATGTATATATATATATATATATACACACACAATAAAAATAGCAGTAATTTCTAAGCTGAACAGGAATAGGAAAAGAGAATGAGACCATACTCAGGTATGCATAGAGGCTTGACAGAGGCAATGCCTACATAGGGTCTTATATATTCTGAAAAAGAAGCTTTAGCTGCACAATGGGTAACGTGCTGGGCTACTTAGCAACAAGGTCATCAGTTGACCCTACTAGCTGCTCGGCAGGGGAAAAACTGAGGCTTTCTGCTCCTGCAAAGATTCACAGCCTTGGAAAATCACGGGCAGTTCTACTCTGCCCTAGAGGGTTCACGGTGAACTGGAAGAGACTTGATGGCAGTGAGTGAGCTGTATGCTGCAAATATGTCCATGTATCTAGTAAAGTTCGGACTCAGAACCACTCTCAGGAGACAACAAGGGCAATTGGCACAACATTGTTCACAAAGACAGTATTTGACATCCTACTTTGGTGAGTAGCAACTGGGGTCTTAAAAGCTTGTGAGCAATCATCTAAGGTGCATTTTTTTCTCTCTCCCCATCTAGAGGAAAGCAGAGAAAAAGAAAAAAAAAAGACAACATGGGAACACAGTTCAACTAATGAACCAAGCTGCCTCAGCCTCATCAACTCTGAGACCAGAAGTAGATGATGCCTGCCTATCACTATGGCCTACTCTGAAAGGGCATTATAAAATAATAAATAGTGTGTGTGTAATATGGAACAAAAATCAAGAGCACAAAAAAGACCAGGTTTACTGGTCTGACAGAGATTAGTAGAAGCCCTGGGACTATGGCCCTTAGCCACCCTTCAGCACTGGAAGTGAATTCACCCGTGGCTCATCTTTTACCTAAGTAATAACATCAGAGAAGTAAGCACTTCTTAGAGCAATCAACCATTTGAAATCAAAAGGGCAGCATTTTCCCAAGGGCAAAGTTCAGAAGGGAGGAAAGGTTAGGAAAGGAGGAATGGAAACAGGAAACACAGGGAGGAAGTGGGGTAAATGATGAGATATCAAGGGGTTGGCAATGAATGACATGAAATAAAATGTGTATGAATTGTTGAACAGTCTGAAATCCTTCACCTAATTCCCAATATCACTTTTTTTAAAGTAGAAGACCAGAGTTAAACACATTTTTTGGTCTTTCTCCCATGATTGGCTTCAAGATTACTAATCAGCTATTCCCATTACATCTTCATTCAGGGCAGGAAGAGGAAAGAGAAAATACACTTCTCCCTCCATAGTAATTTTAGGATCATTTAATAAAGTACAAAAAAAACTGGAATATTTTTCCTACCACAATGAAACACCTAATTATTCTTCGAGGGTAGCAAGGGCTCTTCTATGAGGTACTTGTTGTGAAGCCTTACCCTATCCACTCCACAGTCCTGTTGTTACCCCATCAGATGTTATTTTCGTTCCCCACTCAACATTTAAAAGGAACATGATTGGAGTCCCATGAGGATGGCCAAACTGTTGTTTTGAAGTGATGTAATTCAAAGAACGCAGAATTATTTGGGAAGGGTTCGAGATATGGAAACACTGCTTTCAGAAGTGTACAGACCTAAATGGAGAATATGTCTAGAAAAAAGTTTCATATTTTGATACTTTTGTTTAATAAAGGTTATTAGTTTATAGCATACTTTTTGTCTGACCCTCATATATGGAACTGTCACGTACTCATTTGCCACCTTTGTAATCAAAGCTGTCTTTGACACCCAGGCACAACAACTGCAGCACAGTTGTCTCCTTAGGTCAGCCCCTGCGCTCCTGTTGGGGTTTTGTGGGTCAGAGATGGTGAATTTCTGCCCAGGAATGAACCTACACAAACACTAAACAACAAAAATAATAGGGCAGAATAATCCACGTGATGAAAAGTAAACACAACATGCAATCAAGAATTGAAGACTACAACAAACAAGTTTTTTTCCCCATGAAGAATACTTCAAAAGATAAAGTATCAAACTGCTTTCCGTGCTTTTCCTTCCCTGGCCTTTTAGTTTGGGTACACCTTACATGTGAGGTTGCTCTGAGTTGGGATCAGCTCAGTGGCAATGGGGTTGGTGTGGTTTAGTTCCCTGCTGGTGACCTAAACACTTCCTGTCTACCTTTTGGGGAAACTGGCACTGATTTGGGGTCAGGGTGTAGAGCCCCTCTGGTTCAGCGCTGTGTCGACAGTTGCATGCACCTAGTCTTCAGCTGGCACTGAGTTCTCATTTGTTGAGTGAATGGTGGCCGAGCTTTCCCCTTCCAAAACCTACCAGGTGGCTATCTGTGGACTGCTGCAGAACTTGATTAGTGAGACAGCCGGGTTACCTGGCATGGCCAGTCTTCCCTGGGAGAGAGTGATGTCTGTGACTGTTGAGGAGAGTTCCTCTTGCTTACCCCTACAAACACACTCTGACCTCAGCCACTTGTTGCAGCTGCAGCAGGAATTCTTTCAGTTGGGTGAACTAGTTTTGAGTCCTCCGGCTGGAGGCTCCAAAGGATGAGAACCTATCGAAAGGCTACCGGGGTACTTCAGGGAGTTTTAACAAGAGGTGGCAGAGGCAGAATAGGCATTCGAGCAAGCTCTTGGGACTACAGTTGCAGTGGTTCTGCCTCTCCTGCTAGTAAATGCTCAACGCCTGGTTGAAACCTGAGGGATGAGAATCCTCCCTGCACCCTGGGAGAACCATCACAAAGACTGCCTAATGGGACCCAGGCATTTTCATTAAGGGCTCCTGATTACTGACACCCAACTCCTGCTGCTACCCCCATGAGGTTCGGGCCGCCACTTCCCAGGTGGAAGAGCGATGTTCCATGCTAGCCAAGGAGAACGCTGCTCTGCAAATCATCAGGCAGCACAGACCCACAAGCTGGGCAGTATGTACTAGGCCCAGGTCAGCCAGCACCAGGGCTCACAGTACTGAATTGTCTCTCTAGAACACACTTCTTGACCCTCGAGCACTGATGACACACTTCTCCTTTGACCCTGTCCTGGGGCTGCACTTACTGGGTTCAGCATCTGCACCTGCTTCCTAACATTCTCCAGCCATACCCCAGACCGGAGTCACTTGTTCTGGACTGTTTCTTCATGAGCCCCGTGGTGCTGCTGCCCAGGAGCCCCAGCCTCTCACCATTCTGGCCGCTCCAGACCAAAGCTGCTGCCCTTCCACTCCCACCTGCCGCACGGTGTCAGGATGCACCTAAGTCCTAGGGTGTCAGCGTGTTGGGACTGTGGCCTCGAGGAGAAGTGCCAACTGTGGGGATGGTCTTATTGCGCCTTGTCCCTCGTACTGGACTTGAAAACAAGAGTTGAATTCTACACCCCGCCCCTTGCCCCCAAGCTACTCAGCAGTATCTGTAGGGTCAGAAGACTGGTTGCCAAAGCTTCACCCACCTCCGGCCTTGGGAGTTCAAGGAGGCGACAAGGAGCAGGCACAGACTGGACAGAACACAGATAAGATTGGTAAAGGGACATGCCTTTGCAGGCCTCGTAGCCCTGGGAACAATGTCCCTCCGGTCTGGAGTCTCGGCATGTCCCTGGGGGAACTGGAGCTCCATTCTTTAGGCGGTGGGCAGAGTTTGGGGTGGGAGGGCCGACTGGGACAGGGCTGGGGACAGGCTCCCCCGCAGAAACGATGGCTTATTACAGGTCTTGATTGTACATTTCGGAACGCAGCCTCCGAGGTGGCATTTCGCCACCTCAGAAATGTTTCTTGACTTGGCAGCCGCTCAGCCCCCAGCCCTGCAGTGCTGGGGAAAGCTTGCACGGATGAAGGGAAAGACAGGAGAGGGGAGGAGACGATGAAGGGGGTCAGAGCGGCGATTGGAGCCCAGAACTGGAAGCGCCTTAGAGAGACTGCGCGGTCCCCGCCCCCCTTCCCGCCAGCCTCAATGAATTAGAGCTGTGTTTCCCAAACTTGCCTGACCATAAGACTCCTCTGAGGCCCTAGTTAAAGATACAGGTTCCGGAGTAACTCCCTTCGAGATTCCGATTCCGTCGGTCTGCGGGTGGCGCCGGGGAATCGGTGATTTTGAACACGCTCCTCCACGTGATTCTCCTGAACAAGCAAGTTTGGGAAAGACTGAATTAAAGGAAACGGGGCCTGGCTGCAGAAGTGGCCTCCGCTAGGGGGCTGCGGCGGGAGGACTCCCGGGGGCGTCGCCTGCTTCCGCCGCTTCCTTCAGTTCAAGTCCCTTTTGGGTCCAGCAGCCAGTCCGGCCGCGCTCCCACAGGCCGGGTGGGGGACACCCCCAGGCTGC
>NW_022103916.1:4035314-4045532 GCF_000313985.2 Echinops telfairi | reverse complement strand
GCCCTGGGGGCGGATGCCTGGATGTGGATTTTGCCTTTGGTCCACCGGGCTGTTCTCACGTGAGCAGTTTTAAGGTGGGAGAGAACTGGAGGCAGGAACTGCGGTTGATTTACCAGTGTTTCGTGTGGTGTGGAACCCCAGAGACCAGGAAAAACAAGGCAAAGTCTTGCATCTGCCATGTGTGTGGCACCCATCTGAACAGACTCCACTCTTGCCTTTCCTGTGTCTTCTTTGGCTGTTTCACCGAGAAACACATTCATGAGCACGCTGAGACGAAACAACACAACTTAGCCGTAGACCTGTACTATGGAGGTATATACTGCTTTATGTGTAAGGACTATATTTATGACAAAGACATTGAGCAAATTGCCAAAGAAGAGCGAGGAGAAGCTTTGAAATTACAAGCCTCCACTTCAACAGAGATTTCTCACCAGCAGTGTTCAAAACCGGGCCCCGGTGAGAAATTCCTGACCTGGGAAACGACCAAACCGGAGTTGGAACTGCTGGGACACAACCCACGGAGAAGAAGGATCGCCTCAAGCTTTACCATAGGTTTAAGAGGACTTATCAATCTTGGCAACACGTGCTTTATGAACTGCATTGTCCAGGCACTCACCCATACTCCAATCCTGAGAGATTTCTTCCTCTCTGACAGGCACAGGTGTGAAATGCCCAGCCCCGAGTTGTGTCTGGTCTGTGAGATGTCTTCACTTTTTCGAGAATTGTATTCTGGAAACCCGTCTCCTCATGTTCCTTATAAATTGCTGCATTTGGTTTGGATACATGCACGCCACTTAGCAGGGTACAGGCAACAGGATGCCCATGAGTTCCTCATTGCAGCCTTAGACGTGCTGCACAGGCATTGCAAAGGGGATGATGTTGGGAAGGCAGCCAATAATCCCAACCACTGTAACTGCATCATAGACCAAATCTTCACAGGTGGCCTGCAGTCTGATGTCACTTGTCAAGCCTGCCATGGTGTCTCTACCACAATAGATCCATGCTGGGACATCAGTTTGGACTTGCCTGGTTCTTGCACCTCTTTCTGGCCCATGAGTCCAGGGAGGGAGAGCAGTGTGAATGGGGAAAGCCACATACCAGGAATCACCACGCTCATGGACTGCCTGCGAAGGTTTACAAGACCAGAACATTTGGGAAGCAGTGCCAAAATCAAGTGTGGTAGTTGCCAAAGTTACCAGGAATCTACCAAACAGCTCACAATGAATAAATTACCTGTTGTTGCCTGTTTTCATTTCAAGCGGTTTGAACATTCAGCCAAACAGAGGCGCAAGATCACTACATACATTTCTTTCCCTCTGGAGCTGGATATGACACCATTTATGGCCTCAAGTAAAGAGAACAGAATTAATGGACAGTTGCAGCTGCCAACCAATAGTGGAAACAATGAGAATAAGTATTCCTTGTTTGCCGTGGTTAACCACCAAGGAACCTTGGAGAGTGGCCACTATACCAGCTTCATCCGGCACCAAAAGGACCAGTGGTTCAAATGTGATGATGCCGTTATCACCAAGGCCAGTATTAAGGATGTGCTTGACAGTGAAGGGTATTTACTTTTCTATCACAAACAAGTCCTGGACCACGAGTCAGAAAAAGTGAAAGAGATGAATACGCAAGCCTACTGAAGTGACACACAGATTTTACCTGTAATGGAAGACAACAGCACCGGTAGTACAACTGGCATCGAGATTTAAAGGACCTATTTGACCATGGCCTGTGGGCCTGACAGAGTAAGAATTGAACAGTACCCAGTGTCCAACAGGTCTTGATTTGAAGAGAAGTAGGGAGGGAGAAGAGGTCTAAAGAGTCAAAGGGAAATTAAATGGCAGGGATGGGAACAAGGTTTGGGAAGGCAGGAAAATTTTGACACTGGTACATATCCTATATTCCTCCAAAAGGTTGTGGGGTGGGAGGGGGGTGGTGTGGGGGTTGTGTGTACCCTTGTAACCATAAAACATCTTTCACCATGGGTGTTTCAGCTTCAACTGACCAATCACATAACAGTTATAAGTCTGAGGGGGAAAAGAAAAGCTTATAAAAATGTAGCCCACTGCATATATAGGTATGAAAGCAGAAAAGTGGAGGAGGCAGGGATATCTCATTGACAAACACCTTTGCCAGTTTCTTTGCATTCGTGATTTTTGTGCTATTTAATGCAGTATTAACAAAAGAAAAGCCCACATGGGCTGGTGAAAGGAGAAGGAATAGAGCTCGTACAGGGGGATCAGGGGCTCCCAAGTGGACAAGACAAGAAATACTATCTACACAGACAGGCTAAGAGTATAGTATGTGAGTGTTTAAAAAAAATCTGTATGATATACTTGAGAAAAATCAATGAACCTTTTTATGATTCTTTTTCCATCTGTAAAATGATAATTCTTATCGTAAAGGGTTACTGTAAAGGTTGAACAATATGAAATGTGTCAAAGTACAAAGTAAAAGCCTTGGAACTTTATAAGGGCTCAGTAAACGTTTGTTGGATCTGTATCTGAAATTTCTTTGACTAGGACCAGAATGCGTCAGAGATATGATCAATCCACCTGACATCTGTGGACATAAAGGACACACACACATTATGTCACATGCAGACACACAGTTCCCTCCCCAACAGTCTCCTTGGCGACCTAAGGCAATGGACTCCACTATTAGGCCTTGAGGACCTAAGGTAATGGACTCCCTTAGGTCGGGGGATCTCTGTCCGTGCCACACTCATGGAGGGAAAGTCACAATTGCCCTCCAAATCCTTATTATTTTGTCCGTTTGGAAGATATGTTGTTTTCATAATTTAGTACACTATTGATTAGACTTTGACAGCCATTGGGTTGCCTTGATTCCAAATGGGAGTATTATTTGGTGGTCTTTGCCATCTTAAAGCATTATGAGTTTAGCTGGTACGTTTGTGTAGGTAAATGTATGTACAGATCAGTAGAAAGACTTCCCAAACCTCATTGGTCCATTAGAACAGGAATATTTTGATAGAGTGACTGTTGGTTTCTTCCGGATTTCAGCAGAGGGCAAAGAAGTCTGAGACAGCTAAGCCCAAACAGATGGGACAAGCTCAGAATGGGTTAAGCACTCGTGATTTCTTCCTTCTCAGCCTCAGTTGCGAAAATACCTACTAAGAAAAGCCTAAGGGAAAACAATGTGGGACTGAATCCATGGGACTTGAATCCAGTTGATCCTGTGAAAGGCTGGGCTTCCCCATGGCTTCCCAAATCTATGTGGTCAGTTCATTTGGAAATGAATATTTATTAATGTGCCTACTTGTATCCCCAACTAGCTCATAGGTTTCTTGAGGATAGTTGCTGTGTCTCTTGTAACCTTCTGTATTCTCAGTACAGTTACTGGCACATAGTAAGTTGTTTTCAAACATTCACTGAATAAAGGTGAGTGGATCAACACCGTCATAACATTTTTATTATCAGGTAAGGCCCATGATCCTTAGAAGACAACGTTGTTACTTTTAGTATCTTGAAGAATGGTGAAAGTCAAGAGATGAGTCCTTCTCACATGACACATGACAACTTCATTCAGGGTCTCCCAACTACCTCTGAGGATATCTGGTAGCCTTATTTGGGAAAGCACAACCCAAATCATCAGTCCTCTGTCCCACCAGGGGAGAGGTCAGTCAGGCATGTACCACCAGATTTCTCATGACTTGAACAGAAATGTTTGGGTTTAAAATAAAATAATTTGGAAATAATTTCAAACTTACAGAAAAGTTGAAAAAATGAGAACAACAACAGAGAATATCCATTATCTGGGCAAAGAATACTCTCTACCCAGATACATTACCATTTGACCTATTTGCTCTCTCATTTACAGAGGTAGTCTCATCAATATGTCTTGTCTGTTTTTGAACCATCAGGACCTTTTGTGCCTCGATACTATGGTATGCATTTCCTACAAACAGTCATATTCAATTATGTCAACAAAGGATAGTTGAGAATTTTGGTAAACTTAACATCTACCATTCATACATTGATTTTTGTATGATTGTCTGTTGATAACAATAATTTCCTTTATAACATCCCCCCACCCCTTTACAGGATCTGATCTAGAGTGAGGTATTACATTAAGTTGTCTTATCTCTTTGACTTGGAACAGTACCACACCCTTCATCATCTATGACAATGTTTTTAGTAGAATCTTTCTCGTTTGGGTTTGTCTGGTACAAAAATACCTACTTACCACTCAAGAATAGTTTTAAGAGGAGATCACAGATGCCTGGAAGTGCTGAAACTGACATCTCGGTTTTCACTGGTGGGAGGCACGCACCATCACAGGGAGCAGCTTTGCCTGGCAGTTCCTGATTGAACCAAGAATCTCATCTGCCCTGTTGTCCCTTAGTCACTGTGAAGACATTCAAGTCCATCCCTTTTCCTGACCAGCCACCCAACTCCAGATTGAGCTATGGAATGTGGCATCAGCCAGAGTCTGCCTTCAGATCACACCACTGTAGGACCCAGGGCATTCATTGTGTATTCAGCTATGTATGGTACCTTGAGCTCAAATAGATTTAGACATGTTTGAGCATGTCTGGCACATGGGTGTGTACCTCCTTGCTTGGGGCATTTAGGGGGATCAGAAGGCAAACCCTTGGTACCTTCATTAGCATTCCCAGGGTGGGCACAGCAGCTGTACTGGGAGCATATGGGTACTTTTATGAGCAAAGTATGCAAAGGTGGGGGTCCGTAATAAGTAGGGAAGACCATGGGGCATGTTTAAACATTGTTTTTTAACAGGGGACTTTCAGACACAACTGGGATCTTTTTATATGGGGGTTGGAATTCACATGTGAAAGGATGGGTACAATAGCCAATAAATTTAAGCTAATCTTTTTACTTCAGCTACATTCATAAGCTGGTAAGGCCTGGGGATGCTCTTGGAAGTCTACTGGAAATAAACAGGAGGGATGTTCTTAGGGCTATTTGCAGAGTTGTGTTTATACGTATATTTATGATCTGGGAACATCAGGGGTCACCACCCAAAGAAAGAGGCATGAAAAGTGGGTTCTTTGCTTTCACCCATCACACCCTTACACATGCTTCTCAAGAGTGGTTTTCCCGGCCCTCAACCTAGTTAGAAATCCTGAACCCTAGTGCACTGTTTCATTAAGTGTTGGGTTGCTAACCACAAGGTTGATGGTTTAAACCTACATAGAAGAAAGATGAGGCTATCTGATGCCATAACGATTTACAACCCAAGAAACCCTATATAGGGTTTCTATGAGTAGAAATTAACTCTATGGCACTGGGTTAGGTCTTTTGGATTTGGCCACTTTTCAGAGTAGCCAGATACAAAACCTGACTGGCCTATAAGTGGCTTCTTGCCTATCCACAGGGACTCCTAAGCTGAGGTGCCATTAACCAAGGGGTTATTTCCAATCAAGAAACAGTGGCTCCCACACAACTTACATTATAGTAATGCAATAGACCTGGTGCCAGGAGGCTGCTTTCTCCAAATGTAGATTTCAGTCTCAGAAGTGAAGGCCCAAGACTTGTGAGAGTATGTAGCCTGGCACTCTCAACAGGGTGATATTACACAAGTATATTCCCTTGCAAGTGAACCAATTCCTTTTTAAATTAATTTTAAGAAATAGTTTTATTGGCATCTACTAACCATGTTATACAATGTAATCATTCAATTATATTAAGAAGAGATGCAAAATCATCACAAGCAATTTTAGAACATTTTCTTCTACTTGCTCTTAGCTCCCTATTCCCCCCATCCTCCCCTAACATTTCCCTAGGTAATTATTAATCCAGTTACTGTCTGCATAGGTTGACCTATCCTGGATTTCATATACAGAAAATCATTCAAAACAAACAGGAAGGAGACAAAAATATATGACTAGACTAATTATCGCAAAACCTCAATTGAAAAAGAAAATATTAAAAATTGAACTTAAAAATCAGTCAAAATGAGGATCAAATGATAAGATAATTACATTTTAACAAAACTACATCTGCCATAACCAACTTTACAATGCTTTCTGTCTGATAGCAAGGGCATTCACATCCCTGGATGGTATATAAATCTACCCATATATATCCTTATATATAATCATAAGTATTCTAGTTTTGTGTGTTTGGAGAACCCAGCTGAACACACTGCTATTTTACCAAGTACCTCAATTGTTTCTAATAGTTCTTTGATTTTGATGACGTCCCTGGGGTTCTCTCTCTATAAATCATATCTTCTGCAAATAGCAAGAGTTTCACTCTTTCTTTGCGCAATTGTGCTCCCTTGATTTTTTCCCATTGTCTGAGGGTTCTAGATAAGGATTCGAGCATGATGTTTAATAAGAGTGGTGATAAGGGGCATCACTATCTCGTTCCCATTTTCAGGGGAAATATTTTCAATTTCTCCCCATCGAGCATAATATTGGCCAGTGAGTGGTCAATTTTGTTAATTCCTTCAAAGAACAAACTTCTTATCTTTTGGTTTTTCTCCACTGTTTTTCTGTTCCAGTTCATTTATGTCTGCTCTAATTTTTATGTTTTTTTTCCTTCTGTTGTTGGGTGGTTTATATTGTTGCTCTTGTTTTAGTTGTTGGAGATGTTGTAATAAGGTGTTGATTTTGGATTTCTCCTCTATTTTCATGTGTGCCTTGGTTACTATAAATCGCTCTCTGATAACTACTTTAAAATAATCATTTTATTGGGGGCTCTTACAGCTCTTATAACATTCCATCCATCTGTATCAAGAAAATTTGTACATATGTTGCCATCATCATTTCCTACTTGAGCCCTTGGTGAAGCTCCTCTTTTTTCCTCACCTTCCCCCACCCTCCCACCCTTGTGAATCCTTGATCAATTATATATTGTTATTATTATTTCATATCTTACACTGTCTATTGTCTCCCTTCAACCACATTTCTGTTATTCATACCCTTCGAACAGGGGGCTATATATCCATTTTGTGATGGCCATTCCCCTACCCTCATGATATGGCTACTCCCACTACTGTTCCTGAGGGGTTTATCTGTCCTGAATTCCATGTGTCGAGAGCTCTTATCTGTACCAATGTATGTTCTCAGGTCTAGCTGGATCTGTAAGGTAGAACTGGGTCATGGTAGTAGGGGGGAGGAAGCATTCAGGAACCAAGGACTGATGTGTGATTCCACAGTGCTATACTACACCTTGATTGAATCATCCCTTCCTTATAACCCTTCTATGGGGGTATAAATTGTCTACAGATGGGTTTTGGGTCTCCACTCCAACCCCCCTCATTCGCATCTATATAGTTGTTTGTTTTGGATTTTTTGATACTTGCTACCTGATCCCGTGGACACCTCATGATCACACAGGCTGGTGTGCTTCTTCCCTATGGGCTTATTTGTGTCCCTGCTAGATGGATTCTTGTTTAACTTCAAGCCTTTAAGACCCCAGACACTATATCTTTTGATAACTGGGCCCCATTTGCTCTCTTCACTGCTCTCTTTGCTTATGCACACATTTTGTCTTCAGTGATCGTGTTGGGAAGGTGAGTATCAAAGAGTGCCAGGTCTGATAACTACTTTTGCTGTTTTTGTTTTTTTTTGTGTTTTTTTTTTTTGGTAAGCTGTGGCAATATGCTTCCATAACGATTTATAGCCTTGGAAGCCCTGTAAGGTCATTATGAATTATAATCCACTTGACTGGAATTGTTTTTAAATTTTATTTGTTTATTGAATAGTAAAAGTCTGAAATTATTTGAAAAGACTGTTGGTAGAATTATGGACATCAAAGGTGATTCTGATGAGGGTTAAGAACGGAGTGAGGGGAGCTATATAGAAGTCTCTATTGTCTTTGAGAACAGCATGTTGCTAGAAATGTGAACACTAAATTTGCTCCTGGTGAGGCCTTAAAAGAAAATAATGAACATGTGATTGGAAAATGGAGAAAGAACAATGTTTTTTATGTAGTGATAAAGAACTTGTTTGAATTAAAATGTTTGGTGGAAGGCAGAGTTTATAAGTGATGAACTTGAATATTTGGCTGAGGTGATTTCTTTTTTTAAAAATTGTAACAGTTTATTGACATATTCACATGTCATACAATTCAATAGTTTAGACATATTAAAAAGAGTTGTGCAATCATCACCACAATCAATTTTAGAACATTGTTCTCTCTTGTACTTATTACTATGACCTTCCCAGTTCCTCCCCTGCCATAAACCCCAAAAAACTATTAATCCAGTTACTGTCTCTATTGATTTGCCTGTCGTGGATTGTATATAAAGAAAAGCATACAATACAAAAAGAAAAAACAAAATCCCCCTCCAGATTCCTTAGCCCTCAAACCTAAACAGTGGTCTGAGTGGCTTAAAGGAAAAAGGAGGAAAGTGAACTGAAATGGACTTGTCTTGCGACAAGTTCACTTCAAACAATACCACAAAACAAAAACAAAACAAAAAAAAACAAAAACAAAATACACACACACACACAAAAACAACAACCAGGGAAAAACCTCAATTGAAAAGATAACAGAAAATATTAAAAACTAGAACAAGTTTAAAATGGATCAAAAGGAAGAACTCATGGTGTTAATTTTAAGCTAATTGCATCTGCATTAATCCACTTTGCCATGCACTCTGTCGAATAGTATGGCTGTTCCCCTCCCTCAACTATAGTCAGAGGGGATTCACTAAAGATTTTGGACTTTCACTGTCATTCATAGCCTTCTTTAAACTTGGTGCTCAGAATTTAAGCTCTAATGCTACCTCTTCTTCTGGTCTTGGATTTTATTATTTACCATCCTTGGACCACACAGATAGATTGGTGTGCTTCTTCCATGTGTACTTAGCTGCCACCTTACTTAGATAGCCACTTGTTTGATGACAAGCTTTTAAGACCCCAGATACTATTCTTTCTGATAGTTAGGCGCCATTTGATTTCTCCATATCTTCAGTGATTTCTTCATGAGGGCCAATATTGATTAGGGTCAACCTATAAGAAATAATTGTTTTTATTTTAGAGCTATGATTAAATGCAAGCTTAAAATCCATTTATGTATCTATGGTTTATATATATCCCTGGTCCACTTTAGAGATATAATTATCATTTTACTAGGGAACATTATAACTCATCCCCATGAAGCATATAGTAAATTCTATTAATAGTATAATTAACTTATCCAATAGTACAGAATTTAAAATACTGTTGAGAAAAGGAAAGTACACATGTATAGGACAGCTTTTTAGACCAAACTACATAGATTATTGACCTGTATAGGTCAAAAACATGTGACTGAAGACTAGGCAAACAATAGGGGTTGGGGAGAGGGAAACATTTTCAATAATGCTCATTCACAAAGACATACTATGCCTGGTAAACTAAAACATGTCATAAAACAGCAAAGAGAGCATGAAAATAGCAATTATATGGTAGTCCTGAGCCACCATCATTGGGCACCCTCAAAGCAAAAGATCCGAACTAAAGTTGAATGACCTCCAAATCCATAACCTTTGGATAGCAGTCATCTGTTCCTTCTTACACTTGGCTGAGGAGATTTCTAAGCAAGATCTTAAAAGTGTCATGCAGTTCTTCTTGCCACTTATGGTAAAATGTGGGAAAGAAATGATGAACTTAAAATGAACTGTGAAAATGAAAACAAGACTTGAAGATTTTGAAAATATGCTGTATACACTAAGGCTAACATTTCCTAATGTTACCAAGGACATGGCTATACAATCTTTTGCTTAAAAGATTAAGTCATGCCTGATAGAGCTAACTAGTTACCATAGCAGAAAACCCATTAGTTAAGATGAAGGAGACAGAGGGGAAAAAAATGGAAGGAAAGAACAAATAATAGGAAAGAATGTTGTCTGGCCTCTTGGAACTTTACAGGCAGGAAATAGGTCAAAGGAGGTACATCTGTTGTATTTCAAGGACAGAAAAGGTTCAGCCCTGGAGCAGCTTACAGATTAGCAGAATTGAAGGAAAGAGTAGGGAAAACAGAGCCCTCTTGGTTTCAGAGGATCAGGCCACAGTCTCCTGGGTTGCAAAGAATTGAATCTTTGCTAACTCAGTTCCAAAGTGTCGGGCTGCTGTTAAGGTGTGCCAGGAATATGAGGCCACTGTACAAAGTTGAGATAGTGACGCTTCTATGTCCAAGGAGCAGAGGAACAAAGCCTCTGAAAGGTGAGGTGATGGGGTCGTCTTTCAGATTAAGAGAATGGGGCTTGGTGGGCCCAGTTGTGCTCCGCTCCTTTCCT
>NW_022103916.1:4029258-4033270 GCF_000313985.2 Echinops telfairi | reverse complement strand
GGGCAACAAATGTATAGATGTGCTTTACACAATTGATCTATGTATTGTGATGAATTGTATGAGCCTCAATAAATTGATTAAAAAAAAAAAAAGAATGGGGCTTCCAAAAGTCAAGAGAGCAGAGTTGCCATCCAAGAGGGCATGGAAGATGAAGATGAAACCCAGGGTCAAGGGCCCAGAATCCAAAGGGTGTGCCTAACACCTAGTACGGGGGACAGGGCCATTTTCCAGATGGTTTCAGAGAACAGATAGTCTTTTAAAGCCTTGCAACCTAATATAATTTGTTCTGCTGAGTTTCATAATTGCTTGGTTCCTGTTATATCACTCCTTTCCCTCCAATTTCTCCACAATTTGTAGTGAAAATGTCTACCTTGTGCCTGGTCCACCACCATTGTACTTTGGAAACAGATGATTTATAGTTTAGATTTAATAAGTTCACAGTTAAAGAAGAATTTTGCTCCAGGATGAAATTTGCTCCAGGATGAAATGTCTCACTCATATTTGATTTATCTGATTCAGATCACCGGGATAGTGTGGCTTGACTAGAGAAACAAATCCAGAGACACTCATAAGTGTGTAAGAGAGTTTTATACCCAAGAGTAATTTTATATTGAGAAAACATCCCAGCCCGGTCCAGATCAAGTCCATAAGTTTGATGCTAGCTCATATGCCCAATACCAGTCTATAAATTCCTCTTCAGACTCATGCAACCCATGCAATGATGCCAAATGCAGGAAGATCACAGGCCAGTGGGTGGAAAGTCTTGTGGATCCAGTGGTGATGGAAGCATTTTTGTGCTGGCATGGGTCTCCATGTGGCTCCTCCAGCTTCAGAGCTCTGGCTACCATCAGCATAGCTTCAGGTGGCTTGTCAACTGGAATGTGAAGCAGAGAGAGAGAGAAGGAGAGAGAGTGTCTTCCAGGGAGGAAGTCAGGAGTTCCCAGAATTTGCAGGAGAAGGCCATGCCCACACAGAGGCTTCATTAGCTATGACCTGATTGACATGCTAGCTAAACTGTCCCTTCACTCATAATTCCCTCAAGTTGACAGGATATTACATAACTACCACAATGAGATTTGGGTTTTGGAGTAGATTTAAGGCTTTTGGGATAATCTGATAGCGTGATCGTGTTTTCCCTCTATCGGAGACTTGAGTTTTTGAGGGCCAGAGGCAGAATGATTCATGGGTCCAGGAACCAAGGGGTGGAAGCTGCAGTGGCACCACTCACTATTACTCCTAGTGATTCACTTGAAGCATTTTTGCTTCCTGTCCCAGCAACCCTATGCATGCACTTCAGCCCTGGAAGTCCTTGTCCTGAAGGAAGGAATTCTCCCACCTGGACACAGCACTGATTCCATTGAATGAGTACCTGAAGAATACCCCCTGGCCACTTTGGGCTCCTCATGTCTTTGGATCAACAGGTCAGGAAGGTATTGAGTGGTGTGATTGATCCTGATTACCAAGGAGAAATTGGACTGGTGCTTTAAATTTATTTTTTTAATCTCTTGAGAATCAAAAAGAAAACGGCAATGTAGTAGTTATAAACTAACACTGCAATGACCCATTGTAGCATTGTAGTAATTTATTATTCCACAAAGTAGCTAAGAGACCCTAATGGCTTAGAGACTTGTAGCTGGGAGTCTAAAGCCCACACATATATTCATGACACTGTCTCTGCCGCCAGAAGCAGAAGAACTTGAACTGACATCTGAATAAAGCCTGTAGTAATTTATCTGCCCATCAAAAGGTGTTTGAAAAGGAAGCAGCGAAGATGCTTATGGTCTCTCCCAATTTTCTCACAAGAGAAGAATCCAAAATTGAACCTAAGCATTTTTAAATGTTAGACGAGTGATTAACAAGAAGAACAAATGGTGAAACACACAAAATCACAAGAAACAAAATCCTATGTAAAAATAAAACATAAAAAGGAAAGTCTCCTACTGAGACCAGACTAATTAAAAGAATTTTAAAAGTTTACATTAAAGTGTTAAATATGTTTTAAAAAGCAAAAAAGCATGTAGAATGAACTAGCAGAGATCAGGAAGCAAACAAAGACGAAGTAGAAAACATTTTTTAATACTAGCAACAACAATGAGAAGTATTAGAATAAAAGAATAATGAAACAGAATTAGTAAGAGAAATACTAAACCATAGAGTTGGACAGAAGATAGAATACATGACCAAGAAGACAAAATAACTGAACTTTTGTCAAGTCTTAAGGGAAACAAGAGAAAGGACAAAGAAAATCCATTGAACCTCTAAATGGAAAAATAGGCTTCAAGTAAGACATCTAAGATTAGGTTTATTGGAATCCCATAGCACTGTGACAAAAAGGCACAGAAACAGATTTCCAAGAGAGAAACTTTCAGACCTGAACAGAAGACTAGGCCCAGAAAAAATGTAAATTTTCACACTGAAAGTAATTTATTATTCCACAAAGTAGATGCAGCTAAATTTACCAAAGGTTTTTTTTTAACCCTAATTTAAAAAGAATTTCAAATTTATGGAAGAATTGTAATATTATTACAAAGAATTTGTAATTGTTATTACCCAGATATATTCATTGTTAACACTTGGCCATGTTTGTTTTCTCTCTCTTTCTCTCTACTCCACCCATGTCTCCACTGAATTTTTATTGTTATAAATAATATGAACTACTTTTTTTCCTTACATATTTGCTAGCAGGTTACTGACACCTTGCTTCTCTACTCCTAAATATTTCCCTGTGTATTCCTTAAATGCCATAACATTTTCTTACATCTCCATAGAACAATGGTCAAATGTAGGAAGTTGATTAATTCAGGAATTAAAAATATTATTATCTAATATACAATGCATATTCAAAAATTATAGTCTGTTTCAATGGTGTTATTTTTGATATTTAAAAAGTTTCCCTGATCCAGTCCAGGATCATGCATTGCCTTTATTTGTCATATAACCTCCTTTGATCTGGAGCAGTTCTGTAGCAAACCATTTTGAAAATAAAGCAATGATGTACAAAAAGAAAGAAAGCGCCCTCAGACCTGCGATGCCGGTAGCTTGTGGCATGGGGTAGGTGCCATTCCAGGTATTTTTTACACCCTGCTGCTTTCCCGGAACCATGGTATACAATCGGACAGCTCTACATGATCAGCAAACACAACCAGGAGCAGAGTGACTGAGGGGAAGGGGTGGAGGTCGTCCAGAATGAACCCTTCGAGGAACCTCACCATGGCAATGGGCAGTTCACAGAGAAGCGGGTCTATCTTCAACAGCAAACTGCCTAGTTGGGCGAGAGCCGTTGTCCTGAAAATATTTTACGTCACCGAGTTGGAACTATTATCCCTACACAATCACAGAATACACATGTTCCTTTCTGCCGAAATTCTCCATTCATATAGAAACCAAGTATGAGGACAACAAAGGAAGCAACAACAGCATTTTCAACAAGGAGGCCAAAGCCGTGGACCGAGAAGTTTGCTTCATTGACATTGCCTGCGATCCGAGGACCCTAAACACTTCAAATCAGAGAAGACAGGGCGGAGACAGTTACGAGAAGGCTGGAGGGACAACCACCAGCCCATCATGTGCTCGTACAAGCTGGTGACAGTGAAGTTCGAGGTCTGGGGGCTTCAGACCAGAGTGGAGCAATTTGTGCACAAGGTGGTGCGGGACATTCTGCTGATTGGGCACTGACAGGCTTTTGCATGGGTCGATGAGTGGTATGATATGACAATGGATGATGTTCGAGAGTACGAGAAAAACATGCATGAACAAACCAACATAAAAGTTTGCAATCAGCATTCCTTCACTGTGGATGACATAGAGAGCCATGCCAAAGCAAGTACATGGCCATGGATGAAGTGCGCGAATTCCAACGAGCCACTCAGGAAGCTGCCAACCAGAAAATCGGCGTTTTCTCACCTGCGATTTCTATCTCCAGCATCTCCTTGCTGCCCTCCTCTATCTGCAGCGCCCCCTCCAGCGCTCCGTCCACACCTTTCTCCACCGACGCCCCAGAATTTCTTTTTTT
>NW_022103916.1:4016299-4028820 GCF_000313985.2 Echinops telfairi | reverse complement strand
GAAAGCCCCCCCTGCGTTTACCTGGCGGGCCCTCTGCAGAGAAGCCCAAGTCAGAGTAACTCGTGATAGGGGTGCTCCCTGGGGCCTTTATCTTTCGCCCCCTGGCTCTCTCCACCGACGCCCCAGAATTTCTGTCCGTCCCCAAAGACCAGCTCCGGAAAAAGTCCGCCCCAGAAACTCACGCTTCCAGAGCCTGAGAAGAAAGCCCCCCCTGCGTTTACCTGGCGGGCCCTCTGCAGAGAAGCCCAAGTCAGAGTAACTCGTGATAGGGGTGCTCCCTGGGGCCTTTATCTTTTCCTTGGCGGGAGTGGGGTGGGGGGGCGGTTAGGCTACGCTTTGTTTGAAGGATCATCCGGGCTCGAGAAAGACAGACGGCTTTGTCACCCAAGTGTATTCCTTGATCTCGGGGAGGGTGTGTGTGTGTGTGTGTGTGTCGTTAAGTCATTTCACATATAACGAAACTGGATAGATGTCAAGACCGCAGATTTTGCGAAGGACAGACCAGGGATGAAGTCTTGCTATGGGGCGTTTGGACTTCCGAGGGGCGGGGAGAATCAATGAAAACTTGACACTGCTTTGTGACAAAAAGGCATGGTGAAATAGGGGAAGTCATTTTCTTCCCATCAAACCTAAAATTCTCAAAAAATACTCTCCAGCATAGCGAACCTAATAGTTAAATTTTGAGCTGCTGGTGGCCTATACTTGAATACCAATAGTTACTGAGATTCCTCTTTGGGTTAGTGTGACTCAGGATTTGGCGCCTAATTAACCCTTCAATTTTTTGGAAATTTTAATTAGCAACCTATACAGGCTCCAAGTTCAATTATCCATAACCAATTTATACCTTTTGCAGAATTTAATAAAGATTCCACTCGTTTCTGTCTTAAGAAAGACAGAAACATTCTGTGATAGGTACTGAGGTTGTGAGGGGAAGAGGAAATCATGAGGTAGAGAGTTGAAAGGTGCTGTCAAGTTGATTCCAACTGTCTGCAAAACTGTTGTTTGACCCAATTATTATAGCCACTGCGTCCATTCATCTCACATAGGATTGTTCTCTTCTTCGTTGACCCTCTGTGTTGTTATGTCCTTCTCCAGGGACAGGTTACTCCTGGTAATATGTCCAAAGTGTATGAGAAGAAGTCTCTCCAACCTCAATTTTAAGGCACATTTTGCCATACTTCTTCCAAAAGACATTTGGTTTTTTGTCTGGCAGTCTTTGGTAATTTTAGTATTCTTCGACAACCATAATTCAAATGCATCAATTCTTCTCCAGTCTTTCTTATTGATTGTTAGTTTTCACATGTATATATAAGGAGATTGAAAATATCATGGCTTGGGTCAGGCACATATTTTTTATTATTAAATACTTTTATTGGGGGCTCTTACATCTTTTATCACAATCATCCGTTGTGTCAACCACATTTGTACACATGCTGCCATCATCATTTTCAAAGCATCTTCTTTCTACTTGAGCCCTTGCTATCAGCTCCTCATTTTCTCCCCTCGCTCCCTCACCAACCCTTGATAAGTTATAGATTATTATTTTCATATCTTACATTGTCCTCTGTTGCCCCTCACCCACTTTTCTGTTGTTCATCCCCCTGGTTGATCCTTGTGATCAATTCTCTCTTTCTCCCCCCACCCTTCCCTAATCCTCCTGGTATCTCTACTCTCATTGTTGGCCCTGAGGGGTTTATCTATCCTGGATTCCTTGTGTTGCAGGCGCTTATCTGTAACAGTGTGCATGCTCTGGTCTAATCCGATTTGTAAGGTAGAATTGAGGTCATGATAGTGGGAGGAAGGAAGCACCAAAGAACTGGAGGAAAGTTGTGTGTTTCATTGGTGCTATATTGCACCCTGACTGGCTCATCTCTTTCTTGGGGTCAGGCACATCTTAATCCTCAAAGTGACATCATTGTTCTTTAGACACATTAAAGAAGTCTTGTGCAGCTGATTGGCCAAATGCAATATGCCGTTTGATTTCTTGATGGCTGCTTCTATGAGCGTTGATTGTAAATCCAAGTAAAATGAAATCCTTGATAACCTCAATTTTTTCTCCATTGATTATGATGTCGTCTATTTTTCCAGTTGTGAGGATTTTGTTTTCTTTACAGTGAAGTGTAGTCTACACTGAAGGCTTTAGTCTAATCTTCATCACTAAGTGCTTCAAGTCCTCTTCAATTTCAGCAAGCAAAATTGTGTCATCTGCATATTGCAAGTTGTAATCCTGATGCTAAAGTTTTTATATAACCCAGCCTCTCAAGATTATCTTCTCATCATACAGATTGAATAAGTATGGTAAAAGGATAAAACCTTTGATGCACACCTTTCCTGATTTTGAACCATTCAATGTCCCATTGTTCGATTTGAACAACTGCTTCTTGATCTATATACAAGTTCTGTTTGAGCACAATTAAGTGTTCAGTAATTCCCATTTTTCTCAATGTTATGCATAGTTTGTTATGATCCACACAGCAGAATGCTTTTGCATGGTCAATAAAACACAAGTAAACATCTTTTCAGCCAAGATCCATTTGATGTAAGCGATCATATCCCTCCTGTTTTGTAAGAATATAAACTATATTGGATTAGGACCCACTATACTCCAGTATGATCTCATGTTAACTGATAATATCTTCAAAGATTCCATTCTCAAATATTCACAGACAGAGTGGTTCTACAAAAAAATTACTGCCATCCAGGTGATTCTGACTCATAGTGACCCTGTAGGATACAGTAGATCTGCCCTCTATGGGTTTCCAAGCTGTAATTCTTTATGGGAGTAGAAAGTCTTCTCTTTCTCCTTCAGAGCAGCTACTGGTTTCAAACTGCTGACCTTGTAGTTAACAGCTCAACTTGTAGTGCACTATACCACCAGGGATCTGGTAGATGGTTAGAATTCAATATACCTTTTGTGGGGGACATAATTAAATTCAAAACAGGAGTTGAAGCCTACTTTAGTTTTTATTCCTTTCATAAAATTTATCATTTTCCAAGACAGTTATGACACACAGTGACTCCATCTGTGTCCGAGTAAAATCATGCTCCATAGGGTTTTCAGTGGCTGATTTTTCAGATGCAGATTGCCAGGATTTTCTTCTGCTGTCTTCTTAGTGGGCTGGATCTTTTAACCTTCTGGTTGGTACTTCAACACTCTATTAGAAATGAAATTCTGAGCACTAGGTTGCAGATGGCTATAGTTTATAGTGGCACCCCTAAATCCATTTTGAGGCCCTACATAACTCCATTGAGGTATAGCTAGCTTTGGGCTGGCAATGTAAAAAGCTTTGCACTATGATTGACGCATAACCACACCACCCCCCACCACCCCTCCAGGGGGACAAACCACAGAAACGTGTGAAGGGAGACAATGGTCAGTGTAAGGTATGAAAATAATATTAATTTGTAATTTATTAAGGGGTCACGAGGGGAGAGGCGGGAGGGAGAGAAAAAAGCGCTGATACCATGGGCTGAAATAGAAAGTAAATGTTTAGAAAATGATGATGGCAACAGATGTACAAATGTGCTTGATACAATTGAGGTATGCATTGTTATAAGAGCCCCCAATAAGTTGATCTAAAAACAAGCTTTGCACTCCAGACGAGTGTCTTTGAAAGTGGTTGGCTTTGACTCCTCTAGGCCATCCCAGAAGAGAGCCCTCAGGCAATTGGCTGGGCCTGCCCTTGGTAGAAAGTGTACTCGGGTCGCATGGTCAGTTGCAAGGTAGTTGGAGGATCCTGAATCAATATTGTAAGATTTCTAATATGCAATAGTGTACATAGCCTAATCACGATCCCTTTTTTGATTCCATAGTCCAGCCTGCAAACACGATGAAATGATTGTGAGTTTGTGATGAATTTCCTTTGTTTCCCACACTTTATAATTAAACCACATACATGGCTGTGAATACTTTGGATATCATTATTGTTTCATACTGGTGGTTTCCTTCATGCATATGATTCATTGTTGTCTTTATTATTCTGATTAAGATTTTTAAAGGAAGTCTCTATAAAATATATTTTAATTTGGAGTCTTCCTCCCCTTGTACGCACAATAACCACTTGCATACCACACTTTGAAAAAGGAACTAACTCACAAAAACAAATAAAATGAGACCATCTGCAGCAGCAATCAAAGTTTGAGCTCTAGAGAGCAGCTCTGATTTCCGCTCAAATCTCTAAAGAGTCTGGAAATCAGTCCTGTCCTTACAAGAAAGCTTAGCAAACTGAAACTTGACAACTTCTCTTAGACCCTTCCGATACCTGAGGTCACAGGACAAACTTCTAGCCTGGAATCTGGAGGAACAGGTAGATTCAGAGACTGAGCACCTGTTATCTTTCTTCCCAGAGCAGAAGCTGGTGAAAGCCCAAAGTGGTAAGACTACTTACTTTTTTGTAAAGTCAATGAATTGCTAGAGGGTAAATGCAGACTAGCATGAGACAGACACTCCTGGAGGCCACAAGCATAGTGGAAATATTACCTTTAAAGGCTTTCTTTCCAAGAAGCCCACCAAATTTTCATGGTAAATTCTGGGAAAATATCCCCTTGAGACTTTCATAAGGGTGAGAAAAGAGTAGTAAAACACTGGTATTCTCTGCTTTCAACCAAGATCCATCTGATGTCTGCAGTGATATATCTCCTGCCATGTCCTATTCTGAAAATCACTTGAATTTCTAGCAGCTCCCAATCAGTGTACTGCTACTCCCTGTCGATGGTACTGAAGAAAAAAAGTCCAAGCTGGACTGATGGCATTAGCAGATAAACAAGGCTCCAGGAATTGTCCGAAAAGCAACTGAAATGTTTCAACTGGAAGCGTTCACTTTAAGAAATTTGGAAGACAGCTGCCTGACCAACTAAGTAGAAGAGAGCCATATTTGTTCCTATTCCAAAGAAAGATGGCACAATAGAGCGTGGACATTATCACACAATATGTCATGTAGGGGAAGGAATTTATACCCTATTCCAGTCTCCTCCAACCTTTCCGTCTTACCAAACATAAACAAAATCATAGCCCATAAAAGACAAAACCTGAAGGCAATAAATTAGGAATGCTACAGACAGGAAAAGGAGTGTGCATGACGGATGTCTGCTCCTGGAAGAGTTCCAGAAACACTTGTATAAGTCATACTCCAGAGCCCTCCTCCTATTGATGTCAAGTTGATGGCCACTCATAGTAACCCTATTGCTATTGGACAGAGAAGAACTGCCCTGTTTGGTTTTCAAGAATGTAATCTTTATGGAAGCACACTGTCACATATCTTGTAATTCTGGACTCTATACGTCTGTGGCTATAGTCCCATTTTGTTTTCCTTGGGTATATACTGGTCCCACTGATCAGTTCTAACACCTCAGCTCACCTGGAAAGCCAAGCCTCTATTTCCTGACTGAGCTTTAGTAGAAGCAAGAAGACCTGCTGTGACTTGTGGTCAATTTTAACTTCTGGCTCTGGACCCTGCATCTGGCTTGCCTCTGCCTGACCTTTGGATCTGGGGCTGAATAGCTTCCACCACCACGTGAGACATTTCGCCAAAGTTTCATGAGTTTCTGTGGGATGTTGCAGGGAAGCACAGAACCTACGGATGCGAGGGACTATTCTGAAGAGAGAAGTAGGGAGAAAATGGAGCAGAATAACATCTAGAAGAGGTGGACATTTGGGACATTTTTTATCTTGGGACTAGTTTGGTATTACTTCTAAAAACAATCATTAACGACAGTTGGTTTCAGAATGCTGGGGCTAGCTGCAGCAGTCCTAACTCACTGAAAAATGTGGTTTGGGGTAAAATGAGAAACGTTTGTTTTCTGGATGGGATAAGGAACACCCATGGATTAAAGCAGTTGTTATGTTGCAATCCATTACCTAAGGCAATCATGTGATACACAGTTGGTGTCTGTAGATCTACCTCCTGAGGAATTGGCTTATTGGATGCATTTTGAAATACAGGGTGATAAGTAAAATGAAAGGCATGCAATTCTTTGGGTTCTGTTATTAATAGTAGCTGCAATGGCAGGGAAAAAGAACGTAGGGGGAATTTTAGCACAGAGTCAAGTCCAGAACCAGTTTTTATCAGAGCTCTGATCTCTAGTCTCTGGGCTGACTCAGAAAGAGAAAAAGAATGTGTTAGAACAGGATGTGCCCTTTTGACCACAGGTCACCAAGAAGGTAGTCTGGGAGGGAACAGGGAAAAACAATAAACTATTGAGATGAGGGGTATAGTGTAAAAAAGAGTTGTGTGAGTTTGTAGAACTGCCTTGTCATCTTCCCGAGGAACTAAAATGGATTGTAATAACGACTAACTTAGGGGCAGTGTCTTTGGTTTTGAATGCTACTGTATTGAGTATGTTTAGGTTGATGCAAGACCCACAGCTCACTAGGGAACAATGGTAATACTATGAATGTGGCAGAATTCCTTGATGAAGCTGTCAGGCCCTGGATTTCTTTGTCGATCGATTGCTTCTTTTGTTATGGGTCACTCTATGTTAAATTAGTGAGGTAGTGATTTTTCTAGAAAATTTTCCATTTCTTCTAGTTTTCAGATTCGTTGAAATAGAGTACTTCATTGCATTTTGTTATTATCTTTCTTATTTAAGTTGGTTCTGTTGTTTCTTCTTTTTTGATACCTGTATTTATTGCTGTACGTTGCTCTCTGAGCACTGCTTTTGCTGTGTCACAGAGGCTTTGCTTTATTTTATTTTTTTCTTCCGGCAGTCCATAGTACTTTCAATATTACTCACTAATACTATAATTCAAGCAAGTTTGCTATAGACAAGAACAACATACAAAAAATGGACCATTCTTATATGCCAGCAGCAACCCATTAAATTAAAAAAAATAGCATACTTTAAAAAATACCTCTTAAGGTGGGATCTGGATGGCACACAATTATAACACGTGTTGTTTGAAGTGGTCTATTATCATCATTTTATATACATTTCCCTAAGGGTTAATAATGCTGAAAATATTTTCATGTGATTATTTTCCATTCATATATCTACTTTGTTGAAGTGATTATTCACATCTTTTGGGTTTTGATGGAACAGGTGCCATCGAATCTGTTCTGTCCCATGGCAATACACATCAGAATGAAAACATTTCCCGGTTTTGTGCCATCCTCACAATTGTTTCTATGCCTGCATTGTTGCAGCCAGCCACGGTGTCCATCCATCTTGTTGGGGGTCTTCTTCTTTTGCACTGTCCATCCACCTTACCCAGCATGATGACCTTCAAAATACGTAAGATGAAACCTTGCCATCCTTACCTTTAAGAAACACTCTGGCCATATGTCTTCCAAGATAGATCAGTTGTTCTTTTTAGCAGTCCATGGCACTTTCAATATTCTTCACCAGCACCACAATTCAAACTTGCAATGCATATGAGATAATTGAAATTTGAGTTATGATAGTTCTTTACATATTCTAAATACAAAATCATGTATTGAATATGTGATTCGCAAATATTTCCCCTAGGCCTGTAGCTTCTTTCATCATTCTATTAACAGTATCTTTCACACAGCAATAGGTTATGTTGTTTAGAAAGCCTGCTTTATCTTTGCTTTTTTTTCTTTTATGGGTCAGGTTTTTGATGTAATGTGCAAAATGAATCTATTTCTTCTACATTTTCAGTGAAAAGCGTTATATCATATTTATTAAGGCATATTTACTATGTTGAGTGAAACAATTGAAGAGTAGTTGAATTCTTTGTTCTAATAACCTGGTATTCTGTGATGCTCACCTTCCTGACACGTTCACTGAAGACAAAATGGGTGCATAAGCTAATGTGGTAAAGAAAGCTGATGGTGCCCAGCTATTACAAGATATAACGTATGAGGTGTTAAAGTCTTGAAGTTAAACAAGCAGCCATCTAGCTGGAAAGCAACAAAGCCCACATGGAGGAATCACACCAACTCCTGTGATAATAAGATGTCAATGGGATCAGGTATCAGAAGGCTCAAAACAAACAACACCATTTTGATGTGAACAAGGAGGGTTGGAATGGAGACCCAAAGCCCATCTGTAAACAATTGAGCATCTCTACACAGAAGGGTCACAAGGAAGGGACTAGCCAGCCAGGTGCAGTATAGTACCAACAAAATACACAACATTCCTCTAGTTCTTTAATGTTTGTTCACCCCTAATATCTTGACCCCAATTCTTTCTTACAAATCTGGCTAGACCAGAGTATGTACACTTCTACAAATAAAAACTGTCAACACACAGAATCCCTGAGACCAACATTGAGAGCAGCGATACCATGAGGGCAGAGGGAAGGTGCGGAGGGGGGTTGGGGAATCGATCACAATGACCGAGGTATAACACGCCCCCCTTGGGGGGACGAACAACAGAAATGTGGGTGAAGGGATACACCAGACGGTATAAAATATGAAAATAAAAATACTTTATAAATTGTCAGGGGTTCACAAGGGTGGGAAGGTAGGGTAGGGAGGGAAGATAGAGGAGCTGATATCAAGGGCTCAAGTAGAAAGAAAATGTTTTGGAAATGATGATGGCAACACATGTATAAATGTGCTTGAAACAATTGATGTATGGATTGTTCTAAGAACTGTAAGAGCCCCCAATAAAATAATTTATTAAAAATTTAAAAAGAAGAGTGAGTTAGAGATTTTTAAATAGTTTTATAAATTTTAAATTTAGTTTGTCTTATTATTTTAATAGGATTTGTTTTAATGTTCTTATTGTTTTCATTTTCTAAGCAGCAAAAATTGAAATAAATTACTAACTTGTGATTTTAAGCCAGAGAATAGAAATGTTAAAAAGTAACCATATTGAAATTTATTCTTTTGTGTCCTGTGAAAAGTAAGATAAATCAACCCATTTTGTTCGCACCAGTGGTCACAGTGACACCACAGTAGAGCAGAAAATGGTATAAGAAGATATGTTACTCCCCCCCCCTGCCCTCAACCTAGTTACAACATTTATTTTAGCAGTTACAATATTGATACTTAACAGCCAGTAGTCCTTCAACTTAGTAACAATACTTTTAATGATCCTTTCCCAGATCTCAGCCCCTTTAAAAATAGATAAAAATCCTTTCCCTGTTTCATTTGAAGAAGCATTTAGAGAAAGCATTCCCAATGTCTTTCTCTTTGCCTAAAATCTGTGCCAGAGTATTTTGGATTGACTTCAGCACCAATGAGATTACGGAATTGATTTTTGTCAAAGACGCAAGGGCAATTCAATGGGAAAAGGATAGTCTTTTCAACAGTGTTGGAATAACTGGGTTTTCATATGCAAAAACCGTTTAACATCACACCTTACACAAAAAATTGACTCAAAATCAATCACAAATCTAAATATAAAACATAAAACTATTGTTACTATAGAAGCTGATCTTTGCTTGTTGATTGGCTTTTGAGTATGGAATCAGCCTTGCACACCTGGTACAAAAGCGCAGTTGGTTGGTAATCAATGTAGAATCATGTAGTTCATGTAGAAACTGTTGAGTTGATATATGCCCTACTGTATGTATTTCCAATAACAACAAAAATAAAATAAGAGAAATTATTAAAAAAAACTGTTGTGGTGTACCGATTTAAAGATATATTTCTGAATTTGATTCGCTAATATTTTGTTAAAGTGTGTGTGTGTTCATATACACTGTTGTGTTGTTACTTTGCACTGTCTGTCTGGTCTGGGTATCAGGGTCACGCTGGCCTTGTAATATGTGTGGTGGAGTGCTTCCTCTGCTGATTTTCTGGAAGGGATTCTTTAGAACTGGTTGTATTTTCTTTTTAGTTGCTCAGAAAAAAACCAAACAGAAACCCAACAACAGAAAGCATCACAGCACAGACGTGTCTTTTTCAGGGATTTTAAACTCTGAACTTGTTGTCCATAATTGTTGTAGGACAATTCTGGTGGTGTAATGGGTTACATGTTAGGCTGCTAACCACAAGGTCAGCAGTTCGAAAACACCAGTCACTCCTCTGGAGAAAGATAGGGCTTTCTACTTCTGTGAAGAGTTTGGTCTCAGAAAATCACAGGAGCACTTCTCCGTCTTCTAATGGCCCTGTGAGTCAGATGCGATTCGACAGCGAGGGTAATTTTTTTTCTTATTTCATTTTGAGCATGTTTGGGTAATTTGTGTATTTTGATTAATTGATAATTTCATCTAAATTATTAATTTATGAGCACAGAGCTGTCCTAAGTATTCCCTTATTATTCTTGTAAAATGTCTGTGGCTTTTATACTCAAAACCCCTCTATCATTGTGATATTGGTTATTGATATTTTCTTTTTTTACTTTATCAGTCTGGCTAAAATTTTATCATTTTTATTTATGTTATCAACGAACTAGATTTGGGTTTTATTGATTTTTCTCAATCACATTGTATACACTCTTGTCACTTCCTTGCTTCTGATTGCTTTGGGTTCAATTTATTTTTATTTTTCTAGTTTATGAAGTTGAAATCTTTGATGGTTGCTGTGAGACTTTTTGTTTTATTTCTTATATAAGTATTTTATGCTATAGAAAAATTTCATATATTGTCTTTTAATTTTGAAATTCAAAATTTATTTTTCGCTTGAGACATTCTTTTTGTCCATAGGCTGTTTAGAAATCTATTGTTTGTTTTACAAATTTATGTGTATTTTCTAACCCTGGTAGCTCTATTGTAAAGGGAGCAGCCCAATCCAACAGCTGCTCCGCAGGAGAAAGATGAAGTTTTCTCCTTCCATAAAGGTCTCGGAAACCCACAGGGGCAATTCAGGCCTGTCCTATGCTGTGGGTCAGCATCGACTTGATGGCAGTGCACTTGGAGTTCAGTGTATTCTCATCCTTTTTGTTATTTAGTTCTAGATTAATTCCATTATATCAGAGCACATCGTTTTATGATTTATTTTCTTCCAAATTTGTTAATGTTTGTTTTATGATTCAGGATACAATCTACCTTGGCGAATGTCCATGTATACTAGAAAAAAGGGTATTTTACTCTTGATTGCAAGAGTGTTCTGTAATTGTGAGTTAGAAGGATATATGAAGGATATTTAGCTGTTGTTAGTTGATATAAGATCATTGATAATGTTGCTCAGTTCTTCTATATCCTTAATGATTTTCTGTCTACTTAATCAATTGGTTGCAGAAAGGAGTATTGGAATCGCCCACTATTATGATGAATTTGCCCTTTTATCCTGTAAATTTGGTCAAATTTTTCTTTGTTGTATTTTGAGGTTCTGTTGTTAAGAGCATGCACATCAATTTTATTTACACAGTGCTTCCATAACAAAAAATAACAGAAATTTCCTTTTTCACAGGTTGTCAGGCAAAAAGTCAAAATTCAACATGCGGTTCTAGGAGGAGGCTCTTGCTGATCAATTTCAGCTTCTAGTAGTATGATAATAATTTCTCTTAGAAAAATTAATGCTAGATGTGTCCCAAGGAAGTAGAGATTAAAGATGTCACAAATATCCAACTCTTCTAAGATGTTATTCCACTCCATCCCTCTCCCCACTGCCCCACTTTTCCATTGAATACATTCCTTCATTTCCCTGAGTTCTGTAATTTGCTGAAACATCACACAGAAACTTATGAAATTTTAGGGAAATGTCACACATTTTTGTTACACTGTTAAGTCCCAATCCAAAGGTCAGGCAGAGGCAAGTCAAATGTAGGACCCAGAGCCAGAAGCCAAAAATGTCCAAAACTCACAGCAGGTCTTCTTGTTTCTACCAAAGCTGTCAGGAAACGGAAATCACCAAAAAAGGACAGACTTCGATGGCGATGTGTTCTTTTATCTTTTGGACTATACCCCCAAGGAAAACAAAGGATGGTGACTTAAGTCACATCCTTCAGTAAAGTAGGATCTCAGATGCATCCCACCCTAATCCTAGAACCAATAACTCTCTCCAAAATGGGATCATAATCACAAGCACAGGAGCTAGAATCTAGAATACATTACAAAATGGCTTATGGCAAATGAGAATATGGCTAGAGGGCCCATATTTAGACATATACTACATCTCAAGTAGTTGCCAGCAAACGTTGGTGTTCCTGAATTTGCAGATGTGTCTGCTTCTGTTATCTACTTCCTCTACCCCAACCCCCCACATGTCACCATGTCCATTCTGTTTCTTTATAACATGGAAATTATTAGATTTGAACCAATCCAATAATGGTGGGGTCTCATGAACATAACAAAGCCCACAATTATCCAGTGCATTCCAACTCAAAGTGAACCAATAGGATAGGGCAGAACTACCCCCATGGGTCTCTGAGGCCGACTCTTTTATAGGATCGCAGCCACAAGTGCAGAGGTCAGAACATCAATATATATTTGGGGTGGGAAGGTGCTGCCCAGATGAGACAAAATTCAATCTATACAACATTTAAGATTGTTATGTCTTCTTGGTGAATTTGACTTTAAATATTAGGCAATGTGTCCTTTTATTCATAGAGACCCTATCAGACAGAGTAGAATTGCCCCAATGGATTTCTCTTTTTTTTTTTTAAACATCTTATTAGGGGCTCATACAACTGTTATCGCAATCCATACACACATCAATTGTGTAAAG
>NW_022103916.1:3991307-4015714 GCF_000313985.2 Echinops telfairi | reverse complement strand
TCGACACCTCGTGGTTGCCTACGCTGGTGTGCTTCTTCCATGTGGGCTTTGTTGCTTCTGAGCTTGATGGCCGCTTGATTACCTTCAAGCCGTCCCAATGGATTTCTTAAACCATAACTCTTTGTTGCTTTTGTTAGGTGCCATCGAGTTGGTTCCAATCTATAGCAACCCTATGCACAACAGAATGAAACACTTCCTGGTCCTGCACCTTCCTCGTCATTGTTCCTGTGCTTGAATCCATTGTTGGAGCCACTGTGTCCACCCATCTCTCTGAGAACCTTCCTCTCTTTCACTGCCGCTCTACTTTACTAAGCCTAATGTTCTTCTCCAGGGAATGCTCTCCCCTAAGAACATGCCCAAACTATGCAGATGTAAGGCAAAGTCTCACCATCCTGGCCTCTAAGGAGCACTCTGGCCATACTTCTTCCAAGACAGATTTGTCTATCCTTTTGGCACTCCATGGTACTTTCAATATTCTTCGTCAGCATTACAATTTAAAAGTATCAAATCTTTTTCTGTCTTCCTTATTCTCTGTGCAACTTTCACATGCATGTGAGGCAATTGAAAATACCATGGCTTGAGTCAGGGACATCTTAATTTTCAAAGTAATGCCCTGGCTTTTCAATACTTGAAGAAGTCTTGTGCAGCAGATGTACCTAATGCAATACGTCTTTTGATCTCTTGATGGTTGCTTTCATGAGCATTGATTGTGGATGCAAGCAAGACAAAATCCTTGAAAACTTCAACATATTTTCCATTTATCCTATCGGTCCAGGTGTGAGGATTTTGGTCTTCTTTACATTGAGGCGTCATCCACACTGAAAGCTGCAATCCTGGATCTTCATCAGCCAGTGCTTCAGGTTCTCCTCGCTTGCAGCAAACAAAGTTGTGTCCTCTGCGCATCACTCATCCTCCAAACTTGATGCCATCGTCTTCTTCATGTAAGCCAGCCTTCCTGGTGTATGCTCAGCATACAGGTTGAATAAATATGGTGAGAGGATACAATCCTGATGCACACTGTAACTCTTTTTTTCTGTATTTTTATTGTAGTCTTCTTAAACACTTTGTGATGGAGACCCAATGCCCATCTCTAGACAACTGGACATACCTTGCAGAGGGGTAGTGGGGAAACGAGTTACTTAGGGTTCAGTATAGCAATAATGAAGCCCACAACTTCCCTCTGGCTCTTGAACGCTTCCTCCCCCCAACTACCAGGACCCCAATTTTGCCTTGCAGACCTGGTTGGACTAGATGATGCACAGCAGTACAGACGGGAATTGGGATCGCAGGGAATCTAGGACAGAGGAACCTCTCAGGACCAGGGGTGACAGTGGCGATACCAG
Organism: Echinops telfairi; assembly: GCF_000313985.2. Taxonomy (NCBI): domain Eukaryota; kingdom Metazoa; phylum Chordata; class Mammalia; order Afrosoricida; family Tenrecidae; genus Echinops; species Echinops telfairi. The sequence goes on along the minus strand of NW_022103916.1, from coordinate 4,014,371 downwards.
GAGGGAAAGGGGATGTAGTAGGGGGGAATGGATCACAGGGAACTACGTGTGGCCTCCTCTCTGGGGAACTGGCAGCGGAGAGGTGGGTGAAGGGAGACGCCAGACAGTGTAATACAAGATACAATAATAATTTAGAAATTATTAGGGGTGCATGGGGGAGAGGGGAGGAGGAAGGGAAGGGGAGTGGGGAAAAAAGGAAAATTAGAGGCTAGCGAAGTTTGGGAATGATGAGGGCAACAAATGTATAGATGTGCTTTACACAATTGATCTATGTATTGTGATGAATTGTATGAGCCCCAATAAATTGATTTAAAAAATTTATTTTCATTCGGATTTGAAAAAAGAGGACGTCCTCTGTGAATTAGTGAATCTCTCTAAACATCCTTTTCAAGTTGTGCATCCATTTCAGAAGTTTTCATATCACATTTCACTTTTAATCATCCAGCTGCTTCTCATCTGGTGGTCTTCTTCCTTCTCTTCCTCCTCATCTTCCTTGGTCACTTCCTCCTCTTCTTCAATTTCTTCCTTCTCTTCAATCTCAAACGCGGCATCTTGTTTTTCTCCTTTCAACTCTTTAGTTACACTGGCCACAGTTACAAACACACTTTCTTCCTCCTCGCTGCTCTCTCCCACATCTTTGTATTATATTTGATATAACTTCTATTACTTGCAGCCTGAGATCAAGTCACCTCTGCAGTGATGTAGCAATCAAAAAGCCTCTCGTGTTCAGTCAACAACAGAGTGAGAAAGTAAAGCCTTGCAATTCTCACTTTTGTAACTCATGTGACATCCACACTGTAATTCTTTATGGGAACAGACAGAAAACGTTATCTATATAATTATATTTTAAGTGAGTTTCTTGTGGACAGCATCTGGTACTGCCACCTTGGTTTACCCATTTAAATAGTCTCATTTATATTTACTGTAACTATTATTGTTATTATATTTTATTATTTATTATCTGGTCATTTCTTCTGCTTTTCATTTCTCTCATTTCTACTTCCTGCCCTCTCTTGGATTACCTGAACATTGTTTTAGAATTCTATTTGAGTAATTAGAAGTTGCTTTATTGTATCATCTTTTTGCACTATTTTTTTAAATGGTTGCTCAAGAGTAAGGGTCAATATTTTCTGTAGAGGACAAGGTATTTAATATTTTGAGCTTTCTTAATGAGATAGTTAATATCTTCGGCTAACTGGGTCTCGCTTACAACTACTCAATGCTACAGTTGTACTGCAAATGCAGCCACAGAAAATTTGTAACTAATGGAGATGGTTGGGTGCCAATAAAGCCTTATTTATCAAAATAGGTGACAGGCTGGATTTGTCCCATGGGCCCTAGTTTTCTGACTCCTTCTCTAGGGATTTCAATGCATATATTTAAACAGTCTATTTAGCATCACTATTTTACCACCTCATGTGAAATTATCATCTTATAAGTCCCCAACCCTTGCCCAGTTATATTGTAGTTGTTTTGTATATTAACACACATTGAAAGCCTCATCAGAGAATTTTATAATTTTATATTTCATCCATAAAAACTCAAAATGAGAGTAGTCTAGGGCATCCCCACTGCCATCATGTTAATTACAACTTAAAGTGACCCTATATAAGATTTCAGAGGCTGTACACCTTTGTACATCTTCATCAGGCAGCCTCAGGTTTCTCCCATGGAGCATCCAGTGGGTTCGAACTGCTGCCCTTGCAGTTAGCAGCCCACTGTGCTTAGTACAAATATTTATCTTATCTATTGATTTCATTTAATTTTGATATTCTAAGTTTCCCTCTGGTATCATTTCCCTGCTGTCTGAAGAACACCTTTCTCTGGGTTGAGATTTCAATGTTAATTCATTGTTAAAGACTTTGCAGTGTTAATCAGATGTGCCTCATGTGAGTGCTCCTCAGTGTCAATTCTAGAACTGGGCAGTGATCTATCTTACAGTTCAGATCTCAAAGACTATGGCTTGCTGTTTAGGGTCATATCCATGTGAATCAAGATAAGCCTCCAGACTGATGAATTTTGGACTTAGAAGATTTACAACTGTGTGAGGTATTTCTTTGAAATAAATATATATGAGAGTAAGTTTTAAAAAAAAGAACAAACTGTATTGAACAAAAATACTTCAAAATGCAAAGCTATTATTTCTCAACATATCCTCTATCTTGCTCTATACATTTCAGAAGGAAGTGTATCCATAGCGCTAATCCTTCCATGAAGAATTATGTACCTTTCAGATAAGAGCTCTGGACACATGGAATTCAAGACTGATAAACCCTTCAGAAACAGTAGTGGGAGTAGAGATATCATGAGGGTATGGGGAATATCAGGGAGGGGGGAGGGGGAGAAAGGGAGAACCCATCACAAGGTTGGATATATAGGACCCCCTCCACCCCTGAAGGGAATGAATAACAGACATGTGGGTGAAGGGAGACAACAGACAGTGTAAGATACGAAATAATAATGACAATATATAATTAATCAAGGATTCATGAGGGTGGGAGGGTCGGGGAGGTTAGGGGGGAAAGAGGAGCTTATACCAATGGCTCAAGTAGAAAATGTTTTGGAAATTATAATGGCCACATATGTACAAATATGCTTGATACAATCGATGTATGGAATATTATAAGAGCTGTAAGAGCCCCGAATAAAATGATTTAAAAATGAATTATGTACCTTTAAATTTACAATACATCAAACTCAGCAGTTAGAGCATCTTTGAGGGACTCAAATCGTGTTTTTAAAAAATATTCTTTCAATTTTTGGAACAAAAACAACTCTTAAGGGACAATATCAGGGTTGTACGTTGAGTACGCAAAGAATTCTCAATGAAATGATCATAGGGCAGCCCTTGTTACCCTCCAATACCAAGCAGATGCATTTTCATAATTAAAAAAAATTAATTGGCATAACTTTCCTGGCCTTTTTCTCACTAATATGGTTTTGGTTTGTTTGTTTTTTTAAACTTCTTCCTAATAAGCTCTCAAGATCACCCTGTGTCCTTAGAGAAAATATATGAAAAGTTCCCTTTGTTATTTTAAAAAAGAATTGTTGCCATAATTTTTGGAACTAACCTTTCTGTTTTGAAAATAACTAGCCCAGGGGTTACTCTTCGAAGCCATTCTTTTGATTTGACTGTTTTTTGAAGGCACCTTAATGGAGTTAAGACAAGCAATTACTGAGATAAATTTTCTGCAGCCCTCCAGTGATCAAAGGACATGTTTAAACATGTTTCGTTTGGAATCAACCCACATATATATGAACTGTAACTTAATAGCAACACTTTCTGACATACTATTACATTTATATATGCACAGTATTGGTTTTGCTCCTCTAAAAATCCCAGCCTAAGACCCCACGCATACGTATTTTGTGGGCAGTATCAGGAGTTTCTAAACAGTTTTATGGGATGGCGTTTCAGTGATTTTCTTGCTCCACAATATCTTCAGTACTATCTGGTTCTTTAGAGATCCTTTTTCAGTCCTTCAGCTAGAAAATGTTAACTATATGTACCCTAATGTGGCACACACTTTATGTGACTACACCCACATCTGGAGCCTAATGACAGAAAAATAGGGGAAAAAGTAAGAATGCGTCATTTCCTTGCAACTAATGTTTCTCTGATCAGGAAGGAAGGTTGCCCTCCAATAGAGTTTATGTGGTCTCTAGTGTTACTGTTGTCTGTACTGCTAAACCATGGTACTATTTAGGGACTTGGCTCCTGGTGGCACAGTGGATTATGCATTTGGATGCAGACTTCAAGGTCAGCAGTTCAAAACCACCAGATACTCCAATGGAGAAAAATGAGACTTTCTACTCCTATAAAGATTTACAGACTTGAAAACCCACAGGGGCAGTTCAACCCTGACCTATAGGGTTGCTATAAGTCAGATTTGAATTGATGGCAGTGAATTTGGGTTTGGTTTTGGTAGACAGGAGGGAATTGAGAAAATATTTAAAAATGGAAAATGGAAATTTCCCCCATTTGTAGAAGCACTAGGATACCCATTTTCTGCTCTACCAGCTAGAGAAAAAAAAAACATAGCTTCTCCTGGACTTTTTTTCTGTTTGCATTGATTGTGTGATCCTAAAGGAAACAAAATAGTAAACTCTTTGATAATCAGTGTACTACAAAATCTGATCTTCTCCCTCAATTCACTTACTTCTATTTACTTTTGAAGTCCTCAAATAGCTACTTCATACATTCTGTCCACTTTTAAGCTGTATTTATTGGGAAAGGTAGGAGTGGCATGAACTTACTCCAGAATGACAGCTGATAAATTTTATGTGTGAAGAGGTCCTGAGATAAAAATCTTGAAGCAGCACTTCATTTTGAGAGCTTAAAAGCTCTCATATAGATAGAAGATAAGTCAAACCGAAGTCGACTTGGAGTCTTTAGTGCCTGGAACCTTCATGAATTGTTGGGAGCTGTTAAGTGGTGCAACCACTGTGGATATTGGAAATAGCTCTACCTCACAAAGTTTCTCTGGGCAGAGGAGGTTGGGGTGGGGGTGGGGGGATAGGGAGCCAATTAACAAGGAGAACAAGAAAAAAGAAAATGTTATGAAATTGATTGTGGTGATGATAATACAACACTTCTTGATATGATTGAACTATACATAGACTTGTATAATATTTGGATTATGTCCTAATGAAATGATTTCTAACAACTGTTTCTCTCTCTCGATCCAATGCATACTTGTTACAGTTTTTAATACTTTCTGCTTTATTTTCCATTGAGGTTTTTTCAGTTTCATTCTGTAATTGTTGGTGGACTGTTTGTGTTTTGTTTTGATTTTGTATGTTTTTCTTTCTATGAAACCCAGGATAGGTACAACTGTAGCGACAACTGAATTACTAGTTTCAAAGGGACACGGCAGGGAAGGTTGCAGGTAAATGGGGAACTAACAGCAACAAGTACAAGGAAGAATAAATATACAGGAATTGATTGTGATGGTGATTGCACAAACCTTATGATGTATTCGAACCCTTGAAATGTCTGATCTGTGAATTGTACCTTGGTGAAACTGTTAAAAATAGTTAAACTTTTTGAAGTTGGCAATAGAAATACCATATGACCCAGCAGTCTCTCTACTTGGTATATAGCCTAGAGAAATACGAGCCACGACATGAATCGATAGATATGTGCACACTCATGCTCATCCCAGCACTATTCACAATGACAAAAGGATGGAAACAACCCAAATGCCCATTAGTAGAAGAACAGAAAAATAAACTTTGCTACATACACATGATTGTGTACTACATAATATTACAGAATAATGATGAATCTGTGAAACATCGCATAACATGGATGAATCTGGAGGACTTTATACTGAATGAAATTGTTCCATAAAAATGCAAATATTGTATGAGACCACTATTATAAAAAGTCAAGAAAAATTTACCACAGTGAAAGAAACTTTCTTTGATGGTTATGAAGGGTGGAAAGAGGGAGGGGAAGTTCCTGGCTAGAGGGTCTCAAAACCAAATTCATTGCCATTAAGTTTATTCCAACTCATAGCAACCCTATAAGACAAAGTTGAACTGCCCCTGTGGGTTCCCAAGATGGTAACTGTTTACAGGAGTAGAAAGCCTCATCTGTCTTCTGCAGAGCAGGCAGCAGTTTTAAACTACTAACCTTGTGGTTACATCGCTAGAGCTCCCAGCTAGTGGGTGTTAATTTAGGTGTTAATTTAGGTGAAGGAAGTCAACATACAGTAAGAGTTTTGCAAAAAAAAAAATCATGGAAGCAGGGCAAAATATTGGGCAGTTTGTAAGAGTTAAAGGCAATAGAGGAAAATTCTGTTACATACACAATCCTGTAACAGTAGTGATCCACAAGTAGATGCTTGGATAAATATGCAGGCTGAACCAGTGGGAGAGGCAGAATGGGAATATACTCACAAATATATTTAGGTTTGACAGAGAATAGTTTTGTGTGTCTATTTACTTTGGTTGCAAATGACTATAACAATACAGTAGTAGAAAGCCCTGTCTTTCTGCCAGAGTGGCTGGTGGTTCTGAACTGCTGACCTTGAAGTTAGCAGCCTAACGAGTAACCACTACGCCAGAAGAGGATCACATTAGAAGGTCCTGGATAGAGTGGGATAAAAACATGCAAAAGCCGCAAAATCATAATAACGACAGGACTTACTGATTAGATAGGGACTGGTAGGATGGCAGCATTTACCCAAGGACCAAGTTCAGAAGGGTTACAAAAGAAAGAAGAAATAGGAAACACAGAAAGTAAGTGGGGTAATTGAGACTACACTTAATTGAATCAGAACATGTATGAATTGTTTAATGTAAGACTATGAGCTACTCTGTAAACCTTCACTGAATTCACAATGAAAAATTAGGGGAAAAAAGTAAGCTGCCACTTTAACATACATAAGTGAAAGGGCATATATGATGAGTAACTTCAAAATTATAAATGCAATAGAAAAGGATTTTTTAAAATTTGATTAATACAAAGGAAGAGGTTGAGAAAAGAAAGAAATATGGTTCAAAGTAAACACAAGGTCATGATGGAATAACAGAAACTAGATTTACTCTTTTGTGTTAAATATCTTTAAAAATGGACAAAATCTCAAGAATATATGAGAAAACATATATGATCTTTGTATATCATTTTCCATGAACTTTTGAAGCCCTTCGTATTTAGATACCTATCTGTTTACTGATCCAGGCCAGATTTTATAGATAGATAGATAGATAGATAGATAGATAGATAGATAAAGAGAGAGACAAAGACAGAGATGTCTTGGGAAAATTCCATTACATTTTCAAAAACCTTTTTCTTGTGAATTGGGTAAAAGTTTATAGAGGAGATCATTAGCTTTACATCAAACAATTCATACACATCATGTTCCATCTCATTGGAATCCCCTCAGTGTATCATCACTTATCATACCCCCTTCCTGTGTTTTCTGTTTCCACTCCTCCTTTCCTAACCCTTCTGAACTTTCTTCTTGGGTAGATGCAGCCCTTTTGATCTTGAATGGTTGGTTATTCTAATGTGTGAGTACCTCACTAGTGTTATTGCTTCTCTTATAGACCCATCTATTCTTTGGCTCAATTTTCAGCCAAACAATGAAGAACCACTTCTGAATCTCAAATGGGGTTTAGGAAGAGTTTGTGTTCCCCAATACCAGAATGAAGAGAACTTGTAACATGTGGAGTTCGGAGGAGGTATTCAGAAGAGTACTGCTTAAAGCTGCTGCTTTGACCCCTTGGAGAAACATTAAAACTAAAATCTTCTGCCAACCCAAGAAATGCTTTCCTCAAATGCAGAAAAGAAAGAAAGTCGTTTTATTAGTAGCATTAAACCCGAGTTTTATGCATTACTATCTCCTAATGAGTTTGCAAAGAAAAATAAATCTCATTCTTATGTATTTAACGTATCCATTACATACATATTCTTAGATAACTTGTTCTCATGTAAAACAACTTGAAAGTAGTGTTTGCTATACATTCTTTCATAGTTCACCCTAAGTTCACATAGTAATTGAGGTTACCATCTGTTCTAGCTAATCACCTTTATCCAAAGGAAAAAGAAAACTTCTTATATTTCTATGACAAACAGATGCTAACAGCTTTAGAGCAAGGTACCTAGGCTAAACTCCCATGGTGACAGGGAGATAGGGTTGGTGGTGTCCTTGTGTCTACATTTCAAAGAGATGGATGGCTCTCAGTACCTTAACAAAAACATTCCTACATTATAAAGCAAGTGAAAGGCTTATTTAGCCATTGAAAAGATTTACATACATATTAAGGGAACAGCGAAAGGATTCATAAATCCAAAGGTTATGTTCCCTTATGGCAAAGGGGAAATTTTAATTTTCTTCTTATTTACTCTTACAGATCTCATCTTACAAAGATTAAAAGCAAACCTTCAAGTATCACTGTTTCCAAGTAACCTAATCGTGTCCTATAAAAGAGCAAAAGCTAAAGAGAGATGGAGAAAGAAATATAAAAAATGTTCAACATTAACATTTACAATGTCTGCCTGTCATTAAAAATTATTAGGCATGAAAATTAGGAGGAAAATGTGATTTATAAAAAGGAGAGGAGCAAAATCAAACCATAAAAGACCCACAAATGACAGTGATGACAGAACTAGTAGAAAAGGCCATTATTACAACTGCTATATATTCCCTATATATAGAAGGAATGTTTATGCATGCACACAGAAAATACAAACAATGATTGTAGAGAGATGAAATACAATGTGTGATATAAAATATGCTGAAAAAGATTAGCCGTAGATTAGACAGTGCAGTTAAAAAGAAAAAAAATAATGAATTCAAAGACATAGCAATAACAGGTGCAAAAAGAAATACATACAGGAAAAAATCTGAAAACAAATAACTTGGACATCTACGAGCAGTAGACACTGTAAGAGATGGTGACAAAGAGAATAAATAAGAAACAAAGTAGCCAATCATTTCCCAAATACGGTGGTTGTTCTTATTGTTAGGGCCCATCCTGTTGGTGCTAACTCAGTGACCCTTTGTGCAACAGAATGAAATACTGCCTGGCTGAGGCCATTGTTGCAGCCATTGAGTCACTCCATCTGGTTGAGAATCTTCTTCTTTTTGTTGTTCCTCTACTTTCATGGGTATGATAGAGCCTCTAATTTACTATGCATGAATCCTTCTCCATGGACTTATTTCTTTTGATAACATATCCAAAGTACATGGGACAAAGTATCGACATAGCCAGTTCTAAAGCTCATTCGGGCTGTACGTCTTCCAGTACAGATATGATCATTCTTCTGGTAGTCCATAGTATGATTAATATTCTTCACCAATACTGTCATTCTAATGCATAAATTGTTCTTAGGTTTTTAATTTATTGTCCAGCTTTTGCATGCATATAAGGCAATTAAAAATGCCATGGCATAGGTCAGGAGCACCTTAGTCTTCAAAGTGACATCTTTGTTCTTTAATATGTCAAGGAGATTTTCCCCAATGCAGGACATCATCTGATTCTTGACTACTACTTTCATAGGTGTTCATTGTGGATCCAAGTAAAATGAAATCCTCCACAACTTCAATCTTTTCTCCATTTCTTGGTGCAGTTGTGAGGATTTTTGTTTTCTTTATATTGGGGTGTAATCCTTATTGAAGGATGTAGTCTTTGGTCTTCCTTCATTAGTAAGTACTCTAAGTCCTTTTCACTTTCAGCAAGCAAGATTGTTTAAACTGTATCTCATGGGTTTTTAATGGGTCTTCCTCCAGTCTTCATGCTTGTTTGTTCTTCATATAACCCAGTTTTTTGGATTAATTCCTCAGTACATAGACTGGAGAAGTATGATGAAAAGATAAAATCCTGACATATACACACCTGCCTGATTTCAAACCATGCAATATTTTATTGTTCTGTTTGAATGACTTCCTCTTGGGTCATGTACATGTTCCAAATGAGCACAATTAAGCATTCTGGAATTCCTCTTCTTCGAAAGGTTATTCATAATTTCTTATTATCCACATAGTTGAATGCTTTTGCATACTCAATAAATATAGGGAAATATATCTGTGGTGCTCTCTGCTTTCAGTGAAGACCCACCTGATGTCGACAATGATTTCTCCCATTTCACATCTGAATCACATCTGAATAAGCTTGAATTTCTGGAAGTTCCTATTATCTTTTGAAAAATATAATATACAGTATAAATTCACAAATACAAAAAGCTCCATGAAACCAAACACAAATCAACCAATGAATAAACCTACATTCAGGAGCATCAAAATCCAATTGCTCAAGAAACAGTCATTTAAAAAGTTTTAAAAATGCCTAGAAAAAAGGCAGAGAGGAACAACCATTAGAAAGGTTGCAGATTTTCATCAGAAACTATATATGTATATCAGAAAACAGTGGAAGAACATCTTTAAAGAATGATAGGAAAAACAAAAACCGGCCAAATTAGAATTATACACTCTGAAAAAATATTTTCTAAAGGAAAGAAAAATGAAAACTTTTGTTGAAACAAGTGTAAATAATTTGTCACCAGCAGATAAACACCACAAGAAGTAATATAGCAATTCTTTCACGTAGAAAGAAAACAATATCAGGTAGTAATCTGGATATACACAAAGCACTGAAGAGAGCAAAAAAGGTAGTTATGTAGGTAAGCCATTTTTATTTTTAAAATCTCTCTAAAAGATGATTGATGTTGTTGTTGTTAGGTGCCATTGAGTTGGCTTCAACCCATAACAACCCTATGCTCAACAGAACATCACATGGTCCTATACCATGCTCACAGTTGTTCCTGTGCTGGAGTCCATTGATGCTGCTACTGTGCCAATCAATCTCATTGAAGGCCTTCCCCTTTTCCGCTGCCCCTCCACTTTACCAAACATGATGTTCTTCTCTAGAGACTAGTCTCTCCTGACAATATGTCCAAAGTATATAAGACTAAGTCTTGCCATCCTTGTCTCCAAGGAGCATCTTCCAACATAGATTTGATTGTCCTTTTAGCAGTTCATGGTACTTTCAATATCCTTCTCAGAACAATTCAAATGTATCAAATCTTCTATGGTCTTCCTTATTCAATGTCCAACTTTCACATGCATATGATGCAATGGATAATACCACGATTGGATCAGGTGCATCTTAGTCTTCAAAGTAACATCATTGTTCTTCCATACTCGAAAGAGGTCCTGTGCAGCAGATTCACCTAATGCAATATGTCTTTTTATCTCTTGACTGTTGCTTCCATGAGCATTGATTGTGGATCCAGGACAAAATCCTTGACAACTTCAACCTTGTCTCCATTTATCATGATGTTACTTATTGGTTCAGTTGTGAGGATCTGTGTCTTCCTTATGTTGCGTTGCAATTCACACTGAGGGCTATAATCCTTGATCTTCATCAGCAAGTGCTTCAATTCCTCCTCACTTTCAGCAAGCAAGGTTGTGTTACTTGCATATCCCAGGTTATTAATAAGCCTTCCTTCAATCCTGAAGCCATATTCTTCTTCATATAATCTGGCTTCTCAGGTGATTCGTTCAACATACAGATTGTACAAGTATGGTGAGAGGATACAACCTTGACACACACCTTTCCTGATTTTAAACCATGTTCTCCTCCCTTGCTCTGTTTGCACAACTGCCTCTTGATCCATGTATAAGTTCCAAATGAGCACAATGAAGTGTTCTGGAATTCCAATATTTTTCAAATTTATCCACAGTTTATTATGGTCCACACAGTCAAATGCCTTTGCATACTCAATGAAGAACAAGTAAACATCTTTCTGGTATTGTCTGCGTTGAGCCAAGATCCATCTGACATCAGTAATGATATCCCTTATTACATGTCGTCTTCTGAATCCAGCCTGAACCTCTGGCAGTTCCCTGTCAATGTACTGCTGCAACCGTTGTTGGATGATCTTAAGCAAAATTAAACTTGTGTGTGATATCAGTGATGTCGTTCTATAGTTTGAGCATTCTGTTGGGTCACCTTTCTTTGGAATGGGTACAAATATGGATCTCTTCCAGTCAGTTGGCCATGTAGCTGTCTTCCAAATCTCTTGGCATAGATGAGTGAGTGCTTCCAGTGCTCCATCAGCTTGTTGAAACATTTCAATGGCATTTACTTAATTCCTGTGAGCCTTGTTTTGAGCTAATGAATTCAGTGTAGCTGAACTTCTTCCTTCAGCACCGTTGGTTCTTGCTCATATGCTACCTTCTGAAATGGCGGACTGTTGACTAGTTCTTTTATACAGTGACCTGTATTCTTCCCATCCTCTCTTGATGCTTCCTAAATCATTCAACATTTTGCCTAATTATATATTATTATATATAATTATCTTTCAGTATTGCAATTCGAAGCTTGGTTTTTTTCCCTTGAGTTATTTAATTTCAGATATGCTGAGCATGTTCTTCCCTTTTGGTTATCTAATTCTAGGTCTTTGCACATTATTGTTATAATATTTGGGTTTCTCTACTGGAGCTGCCCTTTGAAATTTTCTATTCAGCTCCTTGATTTCAAGCTTTCTTCCATTTTCTTAAGCTACTCTATGATTAAGAGCATGTTTCAGAGTCTCTTTTGACATCCACTTTGATCTTTTCTTTCTTTCCTATCTTTTAAATACCCTTTGCTTTTTTCATGAATGATGGTCCTGATGTCTTCCCACAGCTCATCAGGTCTTCTGTCACTCCCGTTCAATGGGTCAAATCTGTTCTTGAGATATTCTCAAAATTCAGGTGGAATCAACTCAAGGTCATATTTTGGCTCTTGTGGACTTGTTTTAATTTTCTTCAGCTTTATCCTGAACTTACATAAGAGCAATTGATGGTCTGTTCCACATTTGGCTCCTGGTCTGCTTTTAGCTGCTGGTATCGAGCTTCTCCATAGTTTAGTCAATTTTATTTTTGTGTGTTCCCTCTGGGAAAGTCCATGTGTATAGTTGCCTTTTGTGTTGTTGAAAAAATGTATTTGCTTTGAACAAGTCATTAGTTTTGCAAATTTCTATCATGCAATCTCCACCTTCATTTCTATCACCAAGTCCATATTTTCCAACTACCGTTTTGCACTCCAATCACCAATTGCTATCAATGCATCTTTATTGTAGGGTTGATTAGTTTCCTACTGAAGTCACTGGTAGAACTTTTCAATTTCTTCATCACTAACTAGTTTTTGTGGTTGATGCGTAAATTTGAATAATAGTTGTATTGATTGGATTTACTTGGAGGTGGATAGATATAATCCTGCTACAAACAGCATTGTACTTCATAATAGATTAAGTAAGATTCTTATTCCCAGCATAGTAAATCATGATTTTCTGATTCAAAATGGCCCAAACCAGTTCATTTCAGCTCATTACTGCCTAAGACATTTTGCCCAAGACATTCGTGCATTCCATGTCACTTTTGACCATTTCCAATTTTCCTAAATTCATACTTCACACATTCCAAGTTCTGGTCATTAGATTTTTGCAGCTGTTTCTCTTTACCTCGAGTCATGCCCATCAGCAAATGAAAATATAGAAGGCTCCACTCCCTCAGACTCACATCACCATGGCCAACTCTCCTCTAAGAAATCAGCTCTTCTTGAATCACATTTAGTGTGTCCTTGGACCTAAGGGGCCCATCCTCTGGCAGTATCTCAGAGTGTTCTGCTTCCTTTGTTTAGGCTTTTAGTATCTGACAGTGCTTCAAAGGTCTGCATAAGGTTTTCAGCAGCTTCTTCCTCTGGAGTAGGGAGCTGAGTCCTTCTTCATTGTCTGTTCTTCGTCTGGAAGCTCCATTAAAACCTCTTCACTGTGGGGGACCCTTCAGGCATCAAAATACCAGTAACATAGTTTTCAGGATCACAGCAACTCACAAGCCACCACAGTATGACAAACTGACAGACAAGTAGTGGAGATGATTGATAGCTTAAATAAAAAATAACAATGTATTATGAGGTTTATAACATATATAGAAGTAAATTTATGAAAACAATAGCATAAGGGCAGGGAAGGGTCATGGAAAAACAATGCTGCATTTTTATACTACAGGAAGTATTAGAATATTATTTTAAGGTTAACTATGATACTTAAAGATGTGTGTTGTAGATCCTAAAGTGACCAGTAAAACAGCACAACAAAAAGTTATAGTTAATAAGCCAAAAAGGAAATAATATGGAATCCAAAATGTTTACACTAAATAGAAAGATGATAGGAAAAAAATACAAACAAAGTAAAGATAGGACAAACAGAAGTAAACAGCAAGATTTACAAAAGAGAAGGGAACATTTCTCAATAAATGGTATCACTGTGGAGAGCTTCACTTCTTGCTGGTTTGGATTCTGCAATTTTTCCACAGACCTCTCATTCTTTGGATATGAGTCAAACCCCCACCATATTGCCTGTTGATATTGGAAGTCACCAGAGCCTGCCATGTGAGCTGTTCACCTTGGATTCATTCACCTCTGTTCCCTGCTTCGCTTTCCTGCTTCCTGCTTCATCAGCTCCTGTAGCTGCCTAAGTAAGGAAAACCCTCCAGCTTTACTTCTTAACATTTGACCCATGGACTTGAACTGGACTGACCTTACTTGCTTCTACAACTGTGTGAGCCATTTTCTTTATATAAATTTCTCTCTCTCTCTCTGTCTCTCTCTCTCTCTGTCTCTCTCTCTCTCATATCATCACTGGCTTTGCTTCTCTACAGTATACAGCCTAACACATTGACTAGTGGGTTTTATATAAGGTATAAAAGGATGGTTCAACCTTACAAAAAATACCAGTGTAACCCATCATGTGAATAAAACAAAGGAAATTAACTGCATGATCAAATCAGTTGATGGAACATGTATTCTTGATTTAAAACACTCAATAAAATAACAATGGAAGGGAAATTCCTCAACTCAAAAAGGCAATATATGCAAAGCTCTTTCCGTGAAGAGGAACTGAGAGCATTTTCCTCGCAAGTGGGAAACAGAGGAGGATGTGCTTTTTCACCACTATTATTCAACATTGTGCTGGAAGTCTTATCAAGAGCTATCAAGCAACAAAAGGAAATTGAAGACACCCAAATTGACAAAGAAGAAGTAGAATCCTCTAGACTTGCAGATCATATGACATGGAAAACTTCAGAAACTTGACAAGAAGATTGTTGGAAATAATTGAAAAATTTAGCATCGTGGAAGGATGCAAGATATAAACAAAAAAAACCTCAAACACTGCCATCAAGTCAATTCTTATTCATAGCAACCCTATAGGACAGAACGGAACTGTCCCTGTGGATTTCCAAGATCACAAATTTTTGCAGGAGGTGGTGCATCCGAACTGCTGACCTTGCAGTTAGCAGTTGAATGCTCAAGATAGACATATAAAACTCAAATTTCTGTATACTAATAAAGATAGTTCTAAAAACGAAATTGATAAAACAATAACATTTATAGTATCCATCCACAAGATAAAATACTTATGAATGAACCTAACAAAAAATACATGTACAAAGAAAACTGCAAAACATTGCCACAATAAACAAAATAGACCTATATAAATAAAAGAAGAAACCACGCACATAGATATGAAAATTAAACATTGCAAAAATGTCAAAGCTACCTCAAATAATCTATAAGTGTAGTGCAATCCCAATTCAGACCTCAACATCATTCTTTAATGATATGGAAAATAAATCACCAACTGTATATAGAAAGGGAAGATATATGATAAACAAAGCACCATTGAAAAAGAAAACTCCATCACGGGAGACTTCAGGAAAATGAGACATTAATAACAGTGAGTACAAGAAAGAAGAACATGTTCTAAAGTTGGTTGTGGTAGTGATTGTACAGCTCTTCTTGATATGATTGAACTATTGAATTGTATGTGTGGATTATATGCCAACAAACTGTTATAAAAAAAAAGAAAAGAAAAGAAAAAGAAAACACTGGTGGTGTAGTGGATTATGAGTTGTGCTGCTAGCCTCAGGTCAACAATTTGAAATCACCAGTCACTCCTGGGGAGAAATATTAGGTTTTCTGCTTTCATAACATGTTATAACCTCAGCAACTCACAGGGGCAGCGCTACTGTCTCCTGTCAAGAGGGTCTCCATGAGTCAGAATTGACTCAATGGCTATGTTTTTCCTTTTTAGTTTACTAAAGAAGAAAGACATAGAGGGTTTTCACTTTTCCATCTTAAAATGTACTATAGAGCCATGGTAGTCCAAACCGCTTGGTACTGTTATAATGATAAACATGTAGATCAATGGAACATAACTGAGAACAAAGAATTAAACCTAAGGACAACTGATTTTGGACAAAGGGTTGAAACACATTAAGTGTGTGTGTGTGGGGGGGGGGGAGATAGTGTCTTAAACAAATGGTACTGGAGAAACTGAATCTCCATTTGCAGAAGAATGAGGTAGGACACATACCTCACTCTATATACAAAAGTGGGCTCAAGATAGATTAAAGAAAGACCTGAAGATAAAACCAAAAACTATAAAGATCATCCATGAAAAAACAGGGACAAACTTAGGGCATAAACATGGAATAAACACAGTATCAAGTATTATAGAAAACACACACGTAGTAGAAGACAAAATAGATGATAGGATCTCCTAAAAATTAGACAATTATGTACATCAAAAGACTTCATTAAAGTTCACCCACAGGCTGGGGAAAAATTGGCAATGACATATCAGACAAGAGAATAATCTCTAAAATCTGTAGAAAACGTCAACATCTCAACCAGAAACACACACACAACCAACAATAATCTGATAATAATGGGTAGGAGCTATGAACAGACTGTTCACATAAGAAGACATTTAAGCAGCCAATAAACAGATGAAGAAATGCTATTTGAGAGATGCAAATCAAAGCAAGGATGCAATACCACCTCACTTCAGCATTGATAGAATTTGTTTTAGAAAAGCAAACAGAAAACAACAAATACTAGGGAGGGTGCAGAGAGATAGGAATCCTCATGCTCTGCTGGTGGGACTGGAAAACAGTACAACTGTAGACAGTAGTATGGCACTTGCTCAAAAAATGGGAATAGAAATACCATATGATCTAGCAATCCTTCTACTCTGTATATATTTTAAAGAAGTAAGATATAACATGAAGAGATGTACACCCAGTTCATCACAGCACTATCCACAATACCAAAAAGATGGAAACTGCCTCAATGCTCATTGGCAGAACAACGAATAAATAAACTGTGGGGCATGCAATCAATGGAATACTATGCAACATTATAAAATAACAATGAATCTGTCGAACACCTCATGACAAGAAGGATGTTGTACTGAGTGAAAGTAGTCAAACAAAAGGATTATATGCTCTGTAAACTTTCACCTCATTCCCAACAAAGAATTAAAAATTAAAATTAAAATAGTTTAAAAAGGCAAAAAAAATCTACATATGATATTATATTCGTACTTACTGGTGAAAGAATGGATAAGATCAGGAAGCAGAGAAGAGTTACCACTCTCCATTGACATCACCATGTACTGGAAGTCCTAAATAATACATGAAGGCAAGAAAAAGTAATACAAGAAAGACAGATGAGAATGTAAGAAATAAACTTCTCTTTATTCTCAGATAACACTATATTCTATGTAGTGAATTCTAAAGAAACTACAAAAAAGCTAGTAAAACTAATAAATGAGTTTATCAATGTTGCTGGATATAAGTTCAACATATATAAGTCAGTTTCATTTCTATACACTACCTACAAACTTTCAGAAATTGATTTTTGAAAATTTATACTGCTTATAATAACATCATAAATATAATATTTAGAAATATATATGTAGCAGAATATGTGTAAGCTCTGGATAGAAAATAGCATTGGAAACTAGAAAAAACTTCTGAGAAGTTTCTCATGATCATAGACAGAAATTTTCAATTTTGTTAGAATGTCAATTGTCCTTACATTGATCTACATATTCAATGCATTTCCAATTAAAACCCTTCCAATTTTTTTTGGTAGACATTAAAAAGTTGATTCTAAAATCTATATATTTAGTTCAATGACCTTGAAAACTCCAAACTATTTTCAAAAAGAAGAATAAAGTTGCAACACTTAAGCCATTAACTTCAATACATATTATAAAGCTACAACAATTAACAATTATAAAGCTACAACAATTATGGCATTAGCATAAAGGCTGGTAAATGGAACAGAGTAAAAAGTCCAAATAGATCAAATAGATCAATAGAGTCCAAAAATAAACCCACACAATTGATTTTTGACAAAGGTGTAGATGCAATTCATTAGAAAAAAGGTAATATTTTCAACAAAAAAAATGATGTTCAAATGATTGGACATCCATATGCAAAAATATAATGTTCAACAATACCTTCTCTGTGTACAAAAATTAAATTGACCAGAGACCTGAATGAAAACTCAAAAGTATAAAACTCCTAAGAAAAAACATGGTAGGAAATCTTGTTTTGCCTTGGATGAGGTAAATATTTCTTATGTATGACACCAAAAGTAGACTCTGTAAAAGAATAAATTGATATATTGCACTTCATCATATTAAAACTTACTGTTTTTCATAAATTGCTGATTGGGAGAAAATATTTGCAAGTGCAAACTCAACAAGACTTGTATTATACAAGAATATCTGAATAAAAAAGTAACCATTAAATTAGCCAAAATGATATTTTGAAATATCCCCTTAAAGACACAAAGTCAAAATTATTAAAAAAAAATTGTTTTAACTCAGGAAAGCAGTGAAAGTCCTTCCTAAAAAGAGGAATGGGTTGTCTCCAGAATGGGGAAGACCCAGAGTTTGTTTTGTTTTTTTAATAAGCCTTCAAAATTATATATAATCCTAACTTTCCTAATGATTAGAAATAGTTAATTCATTTTTTTGAGGGTACAATATTTTTGAAACCCAAACTTGACCAAGATAATAGGGGAAAGAAAAACTTTATAGGTCAATATTGATTGAAAGCATAGATAAAAAAAACTTGTATAAAATACAAACATTTGTTCCTAGTTGTATTTTTTTAATGGAGCCTTGATGGAGATGTGGGTTACATGTTGGGCTGTTAAACACAAAGTCTGTGATTCAAATCCACCAACCCTGAGAAAAGATGAAGCTGTCTGCTGTCATAAAGATTTACAGTTTCAGAAACCTTATAGAGGGTTAGAATCTACTCATGGCAATGGTTTTCTTTCTTTTATTTTGGTTTGTATGATTTTAAGGCATACCCTGCACCTTGGTGGTGCAGTGGTTAAAGTGCTTGGCTTAAACCATAGGGCCTGGAGTCTGAGGAACTGGAGCCTGGGAAGCTGCTGCTGGTGTCCAAACCTAAGAAGAGCTCAGGATCCCCCAGCCGTCAGGAGTAGAAGCAAGGACTGGCCAAGGGTAACCATTGAGGAACTGAAGCTGGAAGCCATCAAAACTCAGTAGAGAAACAGATGAATAAATAGTCCACCTCCAGGCAATGCTGGCCCAGTGATTATGGTCATTAAGAAGATAGAGGCTTTAGGTCTCCATTCCAAACCCCTTCATTCACAATGATATAGTTGTTTGTTTTGGATCTTTTAATACCTGATCCCATGGAAACCTCATGATCACACAGACTGGTGTGCTTCTTCCATGTGGGCTTATTTGCTTCCCTGATGGATGGCTGCTTGTTTAGGTTCAAGCCTTTAAGACCCCAGACGTTATATCTTTTGATAGCCAGGCATCATCTGCTCTTTTCACCACATTTGCTTATGCACCATTTTGTCTTCAGTGATCCTGTTAGGAAGGTGAGTATGAAAGAGTGCCAGGTTATTCTTGTGTTACAGGAGACCCAGACTAGAGGTCCAAAGTCTGTCTGCTATTTTAATATTTAACATATAAATATATGTACATTGGTTTCTATCACTTTCATTATAAATTAGTATATTTACATATATACATGCCTATAGCCATACTTCTATAAATAGCTTTTGCCTCCTATTTCTTTCCTCTATTTCCTTTCACCTTTCTCCTAGCCTACTATCACACTCACCCTCCATTCAGCCCTCAGTAGTTCCTCTCAGATATATTGCACATGATTAAACCCTACTAGGCATTATACATCCTCCTTGCCATCAATTTTAGATCTCTTGTTGTTTCCTTATCCCTGAGTTTGTTGACTCCCCAACCCCCCTCTCTGCCACCTCCTCTCCCAAGATACCCTGGAATGGCCGGTCCCACTGTTTTCTCCTCAGGATTGTTCATCCTGCCTATCTTATATAGATAGACAGAGGGTGAAAGAAAAAGAAAAAGAAACAAACAAAAACACAAAACAAAACAAGGGGAAAAAACAATAGTTCTAGGTCTGTCTGCTGACCCTTATGTATGTTTTCCAATCAAGCCTGATGAGGTGTCTAGCCCTGTCCCCCAAGTCAGAAATCTATTTTCAGGATTCCTTGGGGACTTGGTTACTTTGCTCCCCTTGCTGCCCAGTTGCACTCCCTTCTCATTTCACCCTGCTGTGCATGGGGAATACCGGGCACACTTTACACACAGTGTCTACAGTGCTGTCCTCTGTAGTGCTTTGGATCTGTAGACAATTGGATATCCCCCCACAGAAGGGTTATAAGGAAGGGATGATTCAACCAATGTGCAGTGTAGCACTGATGAACTGCACATTATTCTTCTAGTTCCTGAATGCTTCCTCCCCTCACTACCATGACCCAGTTCTACCTTACAAGTCTGGCTAAACCAGAGAACACACATTGGTACCGACATGGAATTCAGGACAGATTAAACCCCTCAGGAATAGTAATGGGAGTATCGATATCGTGAGGGTAAGGGGATGGTTGGTGGAGGGGGAGGAGGGAGAAAGGGTGAACCCATCACAAGGTTGGATGTATAGCCTTCTCCGCTGAAGGGAACGAATAACAGATATGTGGGTGAAGGGAGACAACAGACAGTGTAAGATACGAAATAATAATGACAATATCAAGGATTCATGAGGGTGGGAGGGAAAAAAGGAGCTTATATCAAGGTCTCAAATAGAAAATATTTTAGAAATGATGATGGCAACATATGTACAAATATGTTTGATACAATCGATGTATGGAATGTTATGGGAGTTGTAAGTGCCCCCAATAAAATGATTTTTAAAAAAAAGATAGAGACTGATGCCCGGTCTGTTTGTTGGCGATGTGGACTATGGCACAACAGCCCAAGAACTGAAAGCATGCTTTTATGGCTGTGGTTCAGTCAATCAATCATGTAACCATACTCTGTGACAAATTCAGTGCCCATCCCAAAGGGTTTGCATACATAAGAGTTCTCAGACAAGGAGTCTGTGAGGGCTTCCTTAGCCTTAGATGGTCATGTCCCTTTTAGTGGAAGACAAATCAAGGTTCTCACAAAGTGAACCAATAGACCAGGTATCAACATAACAGACTGGGGTTTCCAACAAGCAAGCTCGATACAGTGCCTGGACCACCACTTACAACAAACAGTTCCTGCTCAGAATTCTACAGTGGTTTCTACAGCACCGCCTCAGGGACACATTTAACTGGGAGTGGGTTAGAACAATATTATAGTATTCCCCTTACTAAAAATGTGTGTGAGAGGGGGCTGATATGGAAGAGGGGAAAAAAGAAAAAGAAAAAGAAAAATAGATGACCTTGATGGGAAATATATATTAATATATACAGTACTACGGAAGCATGGAGAATCTCATAAGGGACTGTCCCTGCTTTGCGGAGTAGGGAAAGGCCCAGGCCTAGGGCAGCGAGCTGCTTATTCGCTCTTGGGATTCTTTGTGGACATGTGTCAACTGTGCAAACTGCTCACATGTTCTCTGTCCTACCTCCCTACTCGCTGGTGGCTGCTCAAGGTTTGGTGGGCATGGGTGGTAGGTTTGTTTTTTTTCCTATCCAGGCTCTGGAAGGACACCAAACTGTTCTACTAGTGACCTTCCCTCCATCTTCTCCCTGCCTCTCACAGCCCTCTGCTTCCTGTCCTGTTAGCTCTGGCCACCCACCCTTCTTTTCTGGCTCCCTGACTCTTCAGCTAACCTGGTGATCTAATTTGTTACCTTTTGTGTTTATTTTTCTGTTTTGAATGTCCTTCTTGGCAAGTTTCTGTAGATCTTCGGTCTGCTCCTATGAGCTCCAGTGTAATTTGCACTCTCCTGATTGGGAAATGCACTACCTTGTTTTAGGGTATATTTTTGTTTTTCAGGGTGTTTTGTTTGGTTGGTTGTTTGATTTTCCTTTGCCTTTTCCCCCTTTCATTTAGAGGGAGTGACTGGAAGTGGGCAAAGGTAGGTGGGAGGTGAATTTTGTTTATGTTTTTAGCTCATTTCCATGGGGTGGGAGTTTTTTTTAAGTGTCATGAATGAAGTTGTTTTTTTAAAAACAAGCAAAACATGACCATATAAAGCTTATACCATTATTAAAGAATGGTTTGCTTCCAAAAACTGTTCATGTAATTCACCACATTGATTAAAAGGAGCAAATAATATGATTATCTTAGTTGCAGAAAACACAACTGACAAAATTCAACAGCCATTCATAACTTAAAAACAAATAAATAATAATAATTTGAAAACACAAAAGGTATAGAGTTGAAAATGAGTATCTACGTAAAGCCTACATAAACATCCTCACTCACTGCCATTGAGTGGATTCTGATTCATAGTGATCCTATGGGGCAGTGTTGAACTGCCTTTCTGGGTTTTTGAGACTGTAACTCTTTATGAAGGTGGAGTATCTGCTGGTTTCACATTTGGAGTTACTATCCCAACATGTAACGACTACACCACTAAGGCTCCTCATAAACATCTTAGTGCAATTAGTAGTCAACATTGGATAAAGGGTTTTGATGAATAAAAATATGATTCACAGATTATATGAGTATCTCTACCAGTTTCTGGTATTGTAGTGGATTGCATAATTCCATGATGCTGGACACTATGGCACCAGTACTTCTAATATGAGCAGGATCACAGATGGTGGACAGGTTTCAATGGAGCTTCCAGACTAAGACAGACTAGGAAGGAGGTTCTGGAGATATACTTCTGAAAAGAAAAATAGCCACTGACCATCTTATAAATATCTGTGGAACATTGTTTACTATAGTGCCAGAAAAAGAACCCTCAGATTGGAAGGCACTCAACATATGTTTGGGGAAGAGCTGCCTCCTCAAAAAAGTTGTTGTTGTTGTTGTTAGGTGCCATCAAGTCAGTTCCAATTCATAGCAGCCCTATGTATAACAAAATGAAACATTGCCTGGTCCTGTACCATCATCATAATTTTTTAGATAAATCACTTCATTGTGGGCTCTTAAAGCTCTTTTTTTTAATCATAGAGAAATTTATTTTTAAAATTTTTAAATCGTCTTATTACGGACTCATACAACTCTTATCACAATCCATACATACATCAATTGTGTAAAGCACATTTGTACATTCATTACCCTCACCATTCTCAAAATATTTCCTCTCCACTTAAGCCTCTGGCATCAGGTCCTCATTTTTCCTCACCCTCCCTGCTACCCCCTCCCTCATGAACCCTTGATAATTTATAAGTCATTATTTTGTCATATCTTGCCCTGTCCGACGTCTCCCTTCACCCACTTTTCTGTTGTCCGTCCCCCAGGGAGGAGGT
>NW_022103916.1:3987995-3989321 GCF_000313985.2 Echinops telfairi | reverse complement strand
ATATAAACAATACCCTCCCCTGGGTGTGTTAGCGTCCCGTGCCCCCACTACCCATTTCTTCCTTATTTTCATCATTTTTTCCCTTTTACCACCTCCGCCCCAGTTGTCTACCATGTTCATCCCTGCATTTGATCTTGTCTCTGCCATCCTACCTGGTCCTCACCCCAAAAATATTTGTATATAGTAGCTTTTTCCCTATGCCCCTTTTGCATTTTTTAAGTTTATCTCAGTGGACTCATGTTGTACTTCTCCTTTTGTACCTGACTTACTTCACTTAGCATGATTTCCTCTAGTTCTTCCCATGCAGCGATGTGCTTCATACGTTCATCGCTGCTTTTTAGCGATGCATAGTACTCCATTGTATGTATATACCACAGTTTTTTAATCCAATTGTCAGTTGATGGGACTTGTAAAGAATGTGAATTTTATTTGTATTTGGATGAAAAGCTCTGTAAATACCTATCAGGTCAAATTGACTAATTGTAGTGTTTAGATCTCTAGCCTCCTTGTTGAGTTTCTTTCCCTGTGATCTCTCTTTCTCAGAGAGTGGTGTGTTGAAGTCACCCACTATAATTGTTGAGGCTGTGATTTCTTTTTTAATCTTTTGGAGTGTTTGTTTGGCGTATTCAGCGGGTGTCTCATTTGGGGAATATATGTTTACAATGCTTAGTGGTTCTCTGTCTACCATTCCCTTTTGCATTATATAGTGTCCCTCCTTATCTCTTTTTATGGTATGCACTTTGAGGTCAATTTTATCCGAGATTAGGATTGCAACCCCTGCTTTTTTTGAATTTCTGTTTGCTTGCTATGACTTTCTACAGCCTTTGATTCTCAGCCTATTTTTATCTGTGGCCTTGAGATGTGTCTCCCGTAGGCAGCAGATTGATTGGTTGTGTTTTCTAAGTCAGTCTGCTAGTCTCAACCTTTTAATGCCTGAGTTCAGGCCATTGATATTCAGGGTTATTATCTCCATCTGTGGACTCTGTGTTGCCATCTTATACCTTTTGTGTTGGGAGTTTTCCTACTTTCCTTTCTCATTAGTGTGTTGTGCATGTGTGTGTGTGTGTGTATCATTCTTGACTTCTTTCCATCCTTAACCAATGCTATTTTGGGGTCTGTTTTCTCTTTGTTGCCCTCTGGGTGAGGTTGTTCTATGTGGCAGTCTCTTATTTATGCTTGGTGAGTGTTGTTCTTCTGCCCAAACAGGGTCGGCAAGGATCTTTTGTAGGGCTGGGTTTCTTCTAACGTATTCTTTGAGTTTTCCTTGTCTGGGAAGGCTCTTACTTCTCTATATATCTTGATCGATAATTTGGCTGGGTAAAGTAT
>NW_022103916.1:3973941-3987219 GCF_000313985.2 Echinops telfairi | reverse complement strand
GGACATCTTCTGCCATTGCCTTTTGTTTCTCCTGTTTTTTTGTTGAGGTCGTTGGGGCTGATGGCTGTTTGTGTTGCATTCTTTTAGAGGAGCCAGGTGCCATTTTCCAAGGAGTCGAAGATCACTGGCTCTCTCTGGGAGACTTTTATGAATCCTTCTTTGAGCTGCCTACAGGTAATTTTACTATAGGATTAACCTACCATTTTATTCTCTTGTGTCTTCCCTATCAGGGGAGTGCCCCAGAGGGCTGGTGGGTTTCCTCCTTTGGTGTTGCAGAGGTTGGGCAGAGGTTTCTGCAACAGCGTGGAATGTTGATGAGTGTTGGCCGAGTTGCCTTATGCTCTCAGGTACACAGGCAGGAATTCCCTGGTGAGAAATTGGGCAGAGTATCCCCTGGAGGGAAAGTAGGGTTTTTCCTAGCCTCGGGCTAGCTATACAGGGTGGAGCTCAGCCAGCTGGGTGTGGTGCAGGCGTAAATGCCCTAGGCTAAGGGGAATGGCCTGGAGGTCAGCAGTAGGGTGTGAGAGAACAGGGAAGAGACAAAGAGGAGAAAAAATAAAAAATAAGACCATTTAGAATGTGTGGGAATATGGAGAAGAGAGGGAAACAAAGGCAATTCTGTAGCTGAGTCCCGCTCCCCACCCATGGAGCTTCAAGGCCCCGAGGCAGCAGCTGAGCAGAGAAAAAGCCCCTTCACAGCCCCTCAAAGACCATATGGGGGGGCGGACAAAGGGGAGAGATGTAAACAAGAGCAACAATGTAGCTGAACCCAGATCCCTGCCCGTGGAGCTGCAAGGGTTTCGTCCCCACCCCGAGGCAGCAGTGGCAAACTGTGGCTGTGCTGAGAAAAAGCCCCTTACCAGACAACCAGGACTGTGGGGGAACAGAGAGCAGAGATGTAGACAAAAGCAACAATGTAGCAGAACCCCGATCCCTGCCCCTGGAGCTGGCAAGGATCCAGTCCCTGCCCCGAGGCAGGCAGGGGTAAACTGTGCCGGTGTTGAGACCAAGCCCCCCTACAGGCTCCAAATGATCCCGGCTCCAGCAGAGACAGTGGCGGGGCCAAGGTCAAGCGCCAGCCGGCTTCCACTGAGGTAAGCCAAAAGCCCCCAACCCCTCAGAACCCCATGGGTCTGTGCCTACTTATCTTTATAATGCTCCTCCTGCGTTCCAGCTGTGCTGACATTCCCTCTAAGCAACTCTCCTGGGCTGGATTCTGCTGAGTCCCTCTGGTATGTGTCTCTTACAGCTCTTATAACAATCCATACATCAGTTGTATCCAGCACACTTGTACATATGTTGCCATCATCATTTTCAAAGTATTTTCTTTCTGTTCGAGCCCTTGGTATCAGCTCCTCTTTTTTCTCTCCATCCCCCACCCTCCCACCTTCATGGCCACCCTGATAAATCATTATTATTTTCATATCTTACACCAGCCGCTATCTCTGTTCACCCATGTTACTTTTGTTTGTCCCCCCTGGGGAGGGGGGTGGGATTGTACGTTGGCCATTGTAGTCAGTTCCCCCACAATTGTTCTCATGTTTGATCTCAATGTTGTAGTAATTGTGGAATCCATCTTGTCTAGGGACCATGTGGATGGGGCAAAGCTGTGTTAGTCTGGGTAGAATAGAGAAACAAATCCTGGGAGACTCATATGTGTATAAGAAAGAGATTTATATACAAAAGCAATTGAATATAGAGGAAACATCCCAACCCGGTCCAGATCAAGTCCTTAAGTCCCTACATTAGCACTTATGTCTGATTCTAATCTATAAAATCCTCAGACTCACACAACACATGCGATTACACTGAATGCAGAAAGATCACAGGCCAGTGGGTAGAAAGTTCTTGTGGATCCAGTGGCAGTGAAAGTATCTCAGTGCTGGCAGGGGTCTCCATGTGGTTCTTTCAATTCCAGGGCTCCATCATAGCTCCATGTGTCTTCTCAATAAGAATGTCTCACAGGGAGTGAGCATGTCCTGCCTCCAATGAGCTATTTATCTCCTTAGCACCTCCAAATGGGGTCATCAAGCTGAGACCTGATTAATAGGCTAAATTCCACCCCTTCACTCTTAAGTCTCTTCTTTCCTATGAAAGTTTGTAAGCCAACCACCTCTTGCTTTTATCCCCTCAATTTTGGATATCTAATTTCTATTCTGCCCACTTACATCAATCCAGTGCTCTGAGGAGACAATCATATTCTTTGATGTGAAGAATCTTCATTCCAGTTGGAACCTTGTGAATTCCGCATCCATAAGCAAAGCCAGATCAAGACAGGGCATCCATAAAGCCGGCAGCAATATGCAGCAGTTCACAGGCTCAAAAAGCGAGATTAATACTTGCACCTTAGATGACTGCACATGAGATTTTAGGATCCCAGTTGATAGTCACCAAAGTAGACTTTGTGGACTATGCTATGAAAATTGACCTTGGTGTCCTTTGAGACCATTGTCGTGAGTTCCCATGACTCATTTCCTAAGGTGTTTGGTCATGTCTATGAAAAATCCATAATTTTGCCCCCGTATGCTCCACTACACTCATGAATATATTTGCCACATATAGAAATGCACATACAGAAATATCCTCTGTCAAATCTACATGTATTGGGGAGTACAGTTCCGTTCTCCAGCTCAAGTCTGTTAAGTGTGCATGTCTATCTAGGTATCACCTTGTAGAGAACTGTTATTGTAGCATTGTTTATATAACAGGATTTAACTCTGCTGCCTTTAACTCTTGCACTTCTCCCAGTATCTCCCCTTGAATCTATATTTTTTTACTGACTTACCTCTCATTCAGGAAGAAGATGAGGTCTTCTACCCCCTTAAAGAATTACGGCCTCAGAAACCCACAAGGACATTTTTGTCCTACTGTATACAGCGCTATGAGTCAGAATTGTCTCGGTGGCAATGAGTTGTTTTTTTTAACCTATTATTATATATCGCCTTCCCCTTCACCCAAGTTAATATGTGTTTACCCTCTAGTTAGTAATTTACCCTCCCTTCCCTCCTATCCTTGGTTGTAGCACTCCACCCATCTGGGAGCTACTTGAGACCCACGGAAAAACAACTCAAGACCCAGATTGAGTCAAGAGGGAAAGAAGAGAAGCTTAAGAGGGAGAAAACCCCTCTCAAGCTTCCTCGCCTGCTGGTTTTATTAACAAGCCAAAGGAAGAAGTTTATAAAATTTCAAATGCAGGAAATATACTAGGGCACAACAATGTCAGGTTCAGTATGTTCTCAAAGTATCAAAACATTCTCACGGATAAACACATTCATAAACACATCTGACCTAAGGGACGATTTCCTTTTGTTTGCAACAAGATATCTCCTTTTCACTCAGTATTTGCACCAAGTTCCTGTCCCATTCAAGCAGTCATGCATTCAAGGTTTAATCAGTCTTGGCACTCAAGTAACCTTCCCAGGAGGAACAGGGAAATGTTTTCCTACAGAATGTTTCTGTCTGTGTGAAACTTCCTCTTGACTTTTTTACATTAATGATTTCATACAATATTCATGAAATCATTTTGTGTTGACATATTCACTCAGCATAATGTCCTCCAGGTTCATTTATGCTATGAAGTATTTCACAGATTCATCATTATTCTTTAATATTTCATAGTATTCCATGGTGTGTATGCACTGTATTTTATTAATCTATTGTTCCATTGATGGGCATTTAGGGTATTTCCATCTTTGTTAGTCTTGGGAACAGTGTTGTGATGACCATGGGTGTAAATATATCTATTCATGTCATGTCTTTTATTTATTTAGGAAATATACCAAGTAGTCTGCATGTCTCTAATGATCATTAGCATTTCTTTATATTCTTGTTGGCTTCCTGAATGTCATTTTATGAATTATCTATTCATGTCTTCTCTGCATTTTAAAATTTGATTGTCTTTTTGCTGTTGAAGTGTTGAAGTTTGCTATACATTTTAGAGATTAATCTCTTGTCTGATCTATCCATGGAAAATTTTTTTCTCAGTCTGTGGACTGTCTTTCTACTTTTTAATGAATTTTTTAAATTTATGTAAATATCTAATTAGAGATCCCTTTCACCTAATTTGTCTTCTGCTGTTTGTGCGTTTTCAGTTATGTTTTATAGTGTGTTCTTATTTTTTCATCCTTTCCACTTCCTGTTTACAATAAGAATATTTGTATTTGTTTCAAGATAGATCTTTATTTTTTATTTCAAAACCATTTTATTGGGACCTAATACAGACATCATATCATTCTATAGTTCAATCACCTCATGCAGTATTGTACAATTGCTACCACAATCAGTTTCAAAACATTCTCTTCCTTCTTAAACTCCTTGATATCAGGTCCCTTTTACCCCCACTGACCCCCCACTAAAGCCCCAGGAACCCTTATTCTACTTGCTGTGTATATAAGCTCATCAGTCCTGGGTTTTATATACTGAAAAACATATAACAAAAATTCAAGAGGGCTACCCTCAATGACAAAACGCACCATAGGTAAATCCTACTATGAAAAACAAAAAACACAGAAAATGTTGAAAACCAGATCAGGCTCAACATTCATCAGCGGTGCTGGGGGAGGGGGGGCGAATCAACTGGCAAAGTTTTAACCATTCGAGTCAGATTGATCATTTTTATCTCCTATAGTCATTTCTCCAATGCACTGTGTTTGGTAACCAGTTTCTTCTCATCACTGTTATGGATAGAGGGAAATCACTGGAGTGTTATTTCTTGTGTAAATCTTACAAATGTATTTTGGGCTTCCATTGTCATCCGTAAGCCTTCTGCAAACCAGAATCTCACCATTTAGACTCTGATTCTATTCCCTCCCTCAGCTTTGGATTATGAGACTTACAATCATTTGGTCACTGATGTTAGTGTGGTTTTTCCATGTGGACTTAGTTGACATCTCACTTAGATGGTTGCTTGTTTGAAAGCAAGTCTTTAGGACCCCAACTGCTATTTTATCTAATAGCTGGGCACCATCTAATTTATTCACCACATTTTGCAATAGCACCCATATCTTCTGTGTTCCCTTCCTGGGGGCTAGTATCAGGCAGGGTGCTGATGTAAGAACTAATTGTTCTTAAATTGGAGCTAGGATATAGTGCAAGCCCAAAACCCATTCCTGGATCTATATATTTTTTCCCTCTCTTTGGCTCCCTTTCGAGACCTCCTTGTTAATTTATGGTGGAGAGTCTTATCAATCTCCCTGGAGCATAATGATTTTCTGTTTATGTTGTCATTGATTAGCCCCTGGTGCTAATTTTTCAAAGTCCCATTGAGAGGGATATTGTACCAATGTAGGCTAACTCTATATTGCAATACCTGAATTATTCACTTGCACAGAATAAATCCTTTTATCTCTGAACACTATGCAAACAATGTATAGTTAGCTGTTGTGATAGGTAGGTTTATTGTGCCAACCTGGCCAATAGGAATGTGGGATTAACCAAGTCACAGTTTGTTTGATTGGAGGGCAAAGAGATAAATGGCTCTGCAAGACCTGCTCCCCACCCTCTTGCTCTCTGGTGATTGTAGAGTGCTGGAGCGTTCTGTTGCTTTAGCTAGTTCTCTGCCTCAACCTGTGAGCTACACTACATGTGGGTCAAGCCAACCTGTGGATCAGGTCACTAGAGCTTGAGAATCCTTCGAGACCTGTTTCACCACACTGCTGTTGTATTCATCGCTTGAACTTGATGCTAGTGGATCCTGTTGCCTTGCATTGCTTGCATTCGATATTCCATCTGGGCCTGTTGGTGATGTACCCTGCTGTTTGCTGCCTGTGGGCAGACTCTGCTTGCCTTGCCTGAGTGAGGACTCTACTCTCTGCTTCCTTGACCTAATATCCGGCAGCCCACAGGAGTTGAAGTACTTCCAGTATATCCACTGTTCCGTGGAAGTGAATCGAACTGAACCCTCTGTACTGCTGTGTGGACTAATTAGCTGTTATATTCCGTCTTGCTGTATAAACCGATCATCATATATAAAAGCATAAGTGTCCTGGTTTCATTTCTCTAGAGAACCCTGCCTAGCACAGCTGTCGGGTAAAATTTACAATGCTATTCATTGAGAATGCCAGTCACAGGTTTTCCATAACAATATATATTTTAATACAGCATTTGGGGCATTGATGTAGTAAGTCAATGATTGTCCACTTAGCGGTTCAATCATCTTAGTATAGCTGTCTTTTGCTTCTTCAAACACCATTAATTTTCTGTCTTAATCCTCAGGTTACAGGTGTGTTTGAGGTAGAGTCCAGTTCACCTAATGGAATTTCAGAATTGGATCTCTCTGGTGCAGCTTTTGGAGTGTGTTGTGTACCTTGAAGATCCAGGATTCAATGGCCCAGTGTTGTATGGCACTTGACCTGGGTCACCAGGATATGCCCAGAAACTCTGGCCAGTGTAGCTTATTTGGTGCCTATTACCAGGAATACCTGCCTCATTAGGATCCTTAAAAGCATTTTTAGTCATCCCTCCCTCACTTAGAGATTGATACTCCCCCCTTTTCTGCCAACAGACATGCACTTGTGTTCTCCCAGAAGTGTCTGCTCCTTTTCCCCTCTCCTGACTCACTTTCCCATCAGTGTCCCTAAGTAAAGAATTATGTTTTCTTAGGGTTTTTTTTTTTAAGATTGTTCTTTTAGCTTTGTCTTGAGAGATTTTAATTTGAGCTTGCTAACTCAGGCTTCAATTTCTTCAACTCTATTCTTTTGCTCTTTCAGAATGTTATACTGTTATAATATCTTAGTGCTTGTCCTCTGGAATTCTATTTGTAGTTGTTGAATTATTTCTAATTTTTCATTTGTTTTGCCAGAGTGTTCTTGTAATTTTCTCCGAAGTTATTCTAGCTTCTCTTCTGTTTTTTTTCCCCCTGTAGCTTTGTTAATTTTTCCCTCCATCCATATAAAGCAGTTGAATATCATTCTTCTCGAACTCCCTAGTGGGAACCTCTAATACCTTTTTCTTCCTCTGGAAATTCTGTCTGTGTATCGGCCACTCATTTGTGCTACCTTTGTTTGTTTTCTTGTATGCACTGAAATTGCCTGTTGTTTCTGGACACATAATGTTTTTATATTTTCCTCTGTTGATTGGTTAGGTGGTATTAGAGTGGATAATAATATCGTTGTAGCAGTTGAAAGCTCAACGGTGACATGATTTAGTAGGAATAGCTTATTCTGAGCAGGGATTGGTGACAAAGAAAAGTTGTTTACTATTTTTTGTTAAGGTCCCAGTCCTTTTTTTCAATTTTTGAAAATTTTTATTGGGAGCTCTTACAGATGTTGTAACTATTCATAATTCAATTAGATAAGCATAATTGTATAATTGCTGCCGCCATCAGTTTAAAAATATTTTCTTCCTTCTTGAAGTCCTTGATATCAGCTCCCACTTTTCCCCTCCTTCCCCTGTCCTACCCGCAACCCCCCGCCCCACGGAACCGTTGTTGTTATGTTATATATTATTATTATTATTATTATTGTTTTCCGTGTCTTACACCATCCAATAGATCTGCTCATCTATAATTCTGTTGTACCTTCCCCTCCAGTGGGGTTATACATTCATCATTACTATCAGCTTCCCCATTCTCCCTCCCCCTCCCCCCAACTCTCTTTCTGTACCCTCAGGGAATCATTACTCCCATTACTGTTTCTGGAGGGCTGTCTATCTTGGCTTTCATACATCCAATTATGTTAATTGTACACATGGACATACTTATGTCTATCAGTATTAATGAGGTAAAACAAGAACCATAATCATGAGGCGAGGAAATATTCAGGAACTAGAGGATAGTTGTGTGTTTCATCAGTGTCACACTGCAGCCTGGACTTAACATGCCTTCTGTGTGTCCCTTCTGTGAGTGACTGTCCAATTGTCTTATAGGTGGGCTTTGAGTTTCTACTTTGTCCATGTTCCTTCATGTCAATTTAATAATTTTGAATTTCTGATATCTAATCCCATTGACACCTCATGACCACACAGACTTGTCTGTTTCTTCCATGTGGGCTTTGTTTCTTCCCTGCTAGATGGCTGCTTGTTTAGCTTCAAACCTCTAAGACCCCAGACACTATATCTTTTAATATCTGGGCACCATCTGCTTTCAAGGCCCTAGTCTTGAGGTCAACCATTGTGGTTGCAAGGAGATGTAGACCAATGACTGAAGTAGTTGTCATGAAGACAGGGAAAGGACAATGTCCAAGAAGTTCAGCCAAATCCTTCCCTGAGCAGGTCCCAGGGTTAATTTAAAGCATCCCACACTGACAGGGAAACGATATGTGGGCTGTGCCTTTTTCAATCTCAGACCCGTAG
Source organism: Echinops telfairi (assembly GCF_000313985.2). Classification (NCBI taxonomy): domain Eukaryota; kingdom Metazoa; phylum Chordata; class Mammalia; order Afrosoricida; family Tenrecidae; genus Echinops; species Echinops telfairi. The sequence continues at coordinate 3,978,930 of NW_022103916.1, read as the reverse complement.
ATAGTTAATGAACGTCAGGCTCTCTCCCACTAATTCCTTGACACCCTCTACTTTTGAATCCAATAAAGTTCTTCCCCCAACATGAGTGGGAACACTGTCCTAGGTATGTGGGGGAAGGGTTGGCACTGTCCACTGTGGGATTCAATTAAGTCTTGGGGCACCAGGTGTAGGTAGCAAGGGATCAGATTACCTCTCTTTTTTCACAATGCCATAGACTGACTTGCTGGGGGTGTGGTCATCTAGCAGCTCCTTATTAGACCCACTAAAAATTATCAGCCTTTTTGAGATTTGTTACATGAGTTTCCCTCCTCTGAATCGCCAGACCAGGTCTGGTAATCAGTCAAGAAAACAATTAACACACTGCTTTGGGCAATTCTGCTGCATAAGACCTCTTTAAAGTGTTAAAGAGCAAAGATGTAACTTTGAGAACTAAAGTGTTCCTGACCTTGTCCTGGTATTTTCAATCACCTCATATACATGTGATCTTGTACATAGATCAAGAGGCAGTTTTGCTAACAGAACAAGGAAATGCTGCATGCTTTAAAATCAGGAAAGGTGTGCATCAGGGTTGTATCATCTTACCATATATATTCAATCTATATGCATAGAAAATAACCAGAGAAGCTGAATTATATGAAATAGAATCTAGCATCAAGATTGGAGGAAGTATTATTAAAAATTTGCGATTTGCTTACTCAAAGTGAGGAGGACTTGAAGCATTTGCTGATGCAGATCCAGGATTGTAGCCTTAAGTATGGATTACAACTCAATGTCAAGAAGACCAAAATCCTCCCAATTGGACTGATAAAATGGAGAAAAGATTGAAGTTATAAAGGATTTCATCTTGCTTGGATTCACAATCAATGTTCATGGAAGCTGCCATCAAGAGACCAAATGACTTATTGCATTAAGTAAATGCTGCACAAAACCTCTTAAAAATGTTGAAAAGCAAGGATGTTACTTTGAGGACTAAGGTGCGCCTGACCCAAGTCCTGGTATTTTCAATTGCCTCATATGCATGTGAAAGTTTAATAATGAAGACTGAAGAGGACTCGGTGCATTTGAACTATGGTGCTGGTCAAGAATATTAAAAGTACCGTGGACTGCTAAAAGACACTTTCAGCAAGACAAATCTGTCTTGGAAGAAATATGGCCAGATTGTTACATGGAGTCTAGTATGGTGAGACTTCCGCTCACAAACTTTGGACATGCTGTCAGGAGCATCCAGCCCTTGGAGAAAGATGTCATGTTTGGTAAAGCAGAGGGGCAGAGAAAGAGTAGAAGACCTTCAATGAGAGAAATCAACACAGTGGCTGCAACAGTGACTCAAGTGTAGGAACAATTGTGAAGTTTTTCATTCTGTTGGGCATAGGGTTGCTATGAGTTGGAATTATCTCAGTGGTACCTAACAACAACATATTCATGTGAAATCTGGACAATAAATAAAGAAGACCAGAGAAGAATTTATGCACTTGAATTATGGTGTTGTGAAAACAAAAACATGGACCTCCAGAAGAACAAATGTATCTATCTTGGAATAAGTACAACCAGCATGCTCCTCAGAAGCCAGGATGGCAAGACTTAATCTCACATACTTTGGAATTGTTATTAGAAGTGACCAGTTTCTAGAAAGGGGTCTTATAAAGAATAGTAAAAAAGAGGAAGACCATAAATGAGATGAATTGGTACAGTGGCTGCAACAATGGCTTCAAACATAGCAATGGTGAGGAAGGTGCAGGAAAAGGCAGTGTTTTGTCTGTTGTACACAGGGTCACTGTGAGTTGGAACTCACTGTCACCTAGTAACAACGACATAGTTTGCTAATAAATTTTTGCATCTATATTTATAAAAGATATTGATCTATAGTTTTATATATTTATTTAATTTACTATTTTTATATGATTTGGTGTCAGGGTAATCGTGAACTCAAAGAATGAGTTGGGATGTGTTCTCTTTTCTTCTATCTAATGGATGAGAATATGGAAAATTAATTTCACATTATTCTTTTAATAGTCAAATTGATTAAGAACTTTCACACTTTTCTAATTTAAGCATTAAGTGCTATATAGTTTTTTTCACTCAGCCATGCTTTAGCTGTATCCTACAAATTTTGATATATTATGCTTTTGTTTTTATTTCATTCAGTGTATTTTTTTAATTTCCCTTCAGACTTCTTCTTTGATCCATAGATTGTGTCAAAATGTGCTTTTTAGTTTCTATGTGTTTGAATATTTTCCTGTGATATTTCTATTATTGGTTTCTAATATGCTTCCAGTGAAGCCAATGTACTCTGTCATTTCAGTTCTTCTAAACATTTTAAGGCTTTTTATCTTTGCTATTATTTTAAAGACCCAAGAAATGTCTCATCTTGATAACTGGTCTGTGGGAATTTGGGAAAATATATGCTTCTGTTGCTGTCTATTATAGCTGATTGTTTGACACTAAAAAACTCACTGCCATCAAGTCAATGCTGACTCATAGCAACCCTATAGGACAGGATAGACCTGCCCCTATGAATTTCCAAGACTATAATCCTTCATGGGAATAGAAAGCCCCGTATTTCTCCGAAGGAGTGGCTAGTGGTTTCTAACTGCTGACCTAGTAGTTAGCAGCTGAACGTGTAACCACTACACCACCAGGGTTCCTTCTACTGTTTGATGGTGTTACTTGATTCTGTATTCTGTTGATTTTTCTATCATTCTATTGTTGAGAAAAAGGTACAATGTTTGGCCTCTCCCTTTCCAGAGCAAAGAGGAATGTAGAAAATAGAAGATACAATGAAACAATAAATCAAAAAAGATTGCTGGAACCCCTAAGAATATGACCCTTAGATACCCCATTAATTTAAAAATGACGTCAAGCAGGTATGGGCATCGTAGAATAAGCAACTATATAAGATCGAAAGAGCAGCATTTGCCCATGGATAAAGTTCAGAGGTCAAGAAATGACAGGAAAAAAGCTGGATGGAAATGATAAAACACACACACACACACACACACAAAGAAATAATAAAACACAGGGAGTAAGTGAGAAGCATGCTTTTACATTGTCGGGATTACCATCAATGTCACAAATCAAAATGTGCGTGAATTGTTTAATGAAAAATTAAGTTTTATTTGTAAACTTTCACACAAATCACAATAAAATTGGGTTTTTAAAAGATATAAATATCTTATTCTAATTTAGATTTGACATTTATTTCATTTCTATGAGATTGTGTGTTTTGCAGTTCTTTTGATATAAATTTATGATTCTATGTTTTCTTGGTTGATTGACCCTGTACCATTATGTGACATTTCACTTTGTCCCTCGTAATTTTATTTACTCTGAAGTCTACTTTATCTTATTAATATAGTCACTACTGCTTTCCTTTCATTAATACTTATATGCTACATGTTTTTCCATCCTTAAATATCAACATATCCATATTTTATGGCTTTCTACTCCCATAAAGAATTACTGTTTTAGAAACCTACAGGGGCAGTTGTGCCCTGTCACTCTGAGTCAGGATTGGCTCAATGGCAGTGAGCTTGTTTTGTTTATATTGGTGTATCTGAAGTGTATTTCTTGTAGAAAGCCTATAGTGGGCACATGTCATTTTATCCTTTGTATTATGTATTTTAATTCGTATACTTATATATGATGTAACTTTTAAAATGGTAGAGCTTTTGTTGTGGATTGGAAAGCCCTGGTGGCATAGTGGGTTATGCATTAGGCTGCTGACTGAAAAGTCAGTAATTCAAAATGACCAGCTAGTTGATGGGAGAAAGTTGAGACTTTCTACCCTGGTAAAGACTTACAGCCTCAGAAACCTACAGGGGTATTTCTGCTCTATTCTATATGGTTGCTATGAGTCAGAATCTACTCCATGGTAGTGAGTTTGGTTAGGATTGAATTGCATTCCTTCCCCAAAATATGTGTTGAAATCGTAAAACCTATACCTTTAAATGAGGTCTCTAGGTGGTGCAAATAGTTTGTGCTCATCTAATAACTTAAAGGTTGGTGGTTCAAGCTCAGCCAGTGGTACCATGAAGAAAGGCCTGGTGATCTGCTTCCATAAAGATTACAGCCAAGGAAACCTTATGGAGCAGTTCTACTCTGTAACACATGGGTTGGCCATGAGTTGGAATGGGCTTAACCGCAGTGGGTTTGGTTTCCTTTGGTACCTCTAAATATGCCATGTTTGGAAATGTTTGTTTTTTCTTTCATTGTGTTAAAAAGATTATGCCAGGGTAGGGTAGATTCCAAACCTAATCACTACTCAGTTATAGAAAATCCAGAATAGATACCGAGGCATGCATTGGGGGAATATAAACACAAGGAAGCACTTAGGAAATCCAAGAAATGACAAGGGCTGCCATGGGGCAGCAAAGAACACCAGAGAACGCTAAAAAAGTCCAAGGAGTTCTAAGGAACTCCCTTAAAGCTGCTTCCCTGATTTGGATTTCTAGCCTCCAAATCTCTGATAAATTAATTTCTGTTATTTAAAATCAAACACTTGTGGGACATTTTATTTTGACAGTACTAGGTAGTGAAATGCTTACATCTTCCGTTTTACTTTTGTTTTCTTGTTCCCTCTTTTTGCCCCCATTCTCTGATTTTTTTTCCTTTCACATTCTTGTAAATTACTTGAACATTAACTTTTAAAAAGTTCCTTTGCCCTCCCCCATTTACAATATAATTGTCTTAAGTATTTCCTATACATAAGAATCACATTCAATGGTGTTATAATTTTTGTTTCAGTTGGAAAACATAACTTAGAAATTTCAAGAGGAGAATGAAAATCTGTTGTATTTACCTATGTTTTCCCTCTTTCTGGTGTGTGCTTTTCCTTCTTTTTAAAAAAAATTATTCACACATCTGTCTTCAGCGATCATGTCGGGAAGGTAGATATCATGAAATGACCGTTTAGCTGAGCAAGGTGCTCTTGTATTAGGGGAGTGTGCATGAGGAGGCCCAATGTCCACCTGCCACCCTACTACCAAACCT
>NW_022103916.1:3962890-3969307 GCF_000313985.2 Echinops telfairi | reverse complement strand
TGGTGGGATCAGCCATATTGTCCACTCTGTCCATTGGCTGTTCAGAGTGGGGATGTCGTTCTCCAGGCCTGGTGGGTCAGGATGTGCTCCACTCTCTCTTCCTCCCCCTAAGTGCTCCCATTTGCTCTCATCAGACATGCCCCTTTCCCCTAGCTACAGCTTCAGTGCTGTCCTCTCAAGTAAATTCTTCTGGCAGGAGGGGCAGTTGTCCACGTAGCTGGCATGGGAGTGCTTTTCCTTCTTATGTTCCAAGATTCCTTCTTTGATAGTTTCCTTCCTGTTTAGAGAATGTCTTGTAGTCATTCTTTTTGGGTCATTTTAGTCATCCCTAAAAAAAGAACATGTTTTTGCTAGATATATATGCCTTCATTGACAGTGTTTCCCCCCTGCAGATAAGGTGCCATTTCTTATTTGCTGCTTCCAAGATCTTTTTCTTTGATTTTTAGTTTTTAGAAGTTTGATTATGAGGTGTCTGGCATAGAAGGTTTTCTTAAGGTTTATCCGTAGGGTTGTTCTTCGAGTTTACTCAGCTTATTGAATCTGGAGACTTATATTTTCCCTTCAATCTGGGCAATTTTCATTTGCAATTTTTACAAATACATTTTGTTGTTGCTGTTAAGTACCATTGAGTCTGTTCCTACCCATAAGGATCATATGCATCACAGAATGAAACACGGCCGGTCCTGAGCCTTCTTAAGCTGGGGTCTATTACTGCAGCCACTGTGTCAATCCATCTTGTGGAGGAGCTTTCTCTTTGTTTTTCCAGCCGCATATTTTTCTCTTCTCCTTCTGAGATTTTTATCACATGAATGTTAGCTCTTTTGTTAGCTTCCTAACTTGTGAAAGAAATTAGTTTGTTAAAGCTGTCTATTTCTATTATAGCAGCACTTATTTCACATCTTTGGAATAGAATTCCAATATTGTTACTTTGGTCTTGGTGTCTGTTGATTGTTTTGTCTTATTTAATTTGAGTTTTTTTTCTGGTTCGTGTAGTAACTACTGATTTTTATCTGTATCCTGTCCATTTTGAGTGTTATGTCATGAGACTGAATCATATTTAAAACTTTGTCCTGCATCATTGTAATATCAACGAAGGAAGGGAATACCACCTTGCTACCAACAATTGGGGGCAGAAGGTCATGTTCCCTACTTTTTCTTTGCTTTAGGACAGGAAGATGCCCTGCAACTGTTGGAAAAGTTTGCTCCCTACTGTGCCTCTGTTGGCACCATTCTAGTGCTGTAATATAACCATTACTTGGGTCATAAAGTTCCTAGTTGTTCTGCCTTCTCTCCATCTTTCAGAGTTGTCTTATGTTTGTTATACATACAAATATAGCGTGTCTGTGGATTTTACTTATCAAGAAGAACAGAAATAAATGTGTTTGCTCCATCTTGTTTAGGAAATTTCTCCTCTTACATACACATTTGTATTTTCTCTTCATATCTTCTACCCAAACGGAACTTGTTAAAGTTACCAGTGATTTCCATACTGCCAAATTCAATACTGTCCTCATTTTACTTTTCCTTTAGTAGTAACTCAGTGGACCACCCTCTCTTATTTTTTAAACAATTAAAAAAAATTGTGAATTAGGTGGGGGTTTTAAATTTTCCATCTTCAATTTTCTATTCAACAGTTTCAACTACTTATCAAACACCCGATAGCTTATATTCCCCCTGTCCTTAGATTTCTCTTGTCTGTCTTATGGTTTACTATCTTCCCTTTCATCCAAGTTCACATCTGTCCACTCTCTAGCCTATTGCTTCATCTTTCATCTGTTGCCACCACCGCTGGTAGCCTCCAAAATCTGTTCCCTTTCGTATGAAAATGTTTGTCTCATTTTTTCCCCTTATAATAGTTGCCTCCTACAATATTTGTCCTTTTGTGATGCATTGATTTCACTCAGCATACTGTTCTCCAGGATGATCCACGCTGTGGGGTGCTTCATAGTTTCACATTGCTTTTTAGCAGTGCATAGTATTCCTGTGCGTATGTACCAGTTTCCTTATCTATTCTCCTACTTATGGCCATTTGGGTAGTTTTCATCTTCTTGCTATTATGAACAGTATTGTGATGGACACAGGTGTGCATATGTCTATTTTATTGTGACTTACTTCTTGGGGATACATGCCCAGCAGATGGATTGTTGGAACATATGGAATTTTGATTTCCAATTGTTTGAGGTAGTGCCATATCGCTTTTCATAGTGGTTGTATATTTTTATAGTCCCACCAACAGTGCATGAGGGTTCCAATATCTCTACTGAAGTTGGTGTTTTCTGGTTTTTTTAATTTGGCTGTCATGAGTCCCTCTTTCGTGAAACTTTCTTTCCTTGCTTCCAGACACCAAAATTTTTGTGAATGTTTTCCTACTTCACAGTTACTTTTTCTGTTTTTAATTCTTCCTCAGCTTTCTGATCTCTTACTATGCCAGGCCTCAGTCTTTTCTTTTCTCTCCTTTGTCTCCAATCTCTCTCCTGGCTATCAAATAGATCTAAACAAGATCTATATGCTGCCAACTTTCAAATGTATGTTTCTGGCCCCAAACTCTTCTTCAAACTACAATTTGTACATCTAGCTGCCTATTTACCATCACCATTTTGGTATTGGACAGATATTTCAAATTTAAAAAATTTTAAATGTTACAAACAGAATTCCCAATCGCTCCCCTTACCAAAACTGCTTGCTTATCATTTTCCCCAATTGTTCAAGCCACAAACCTTGGGGTCACTCTTGACGTTTTTCATATCAGACACTTCAAACCCATGAACAAATCCTGATATCAAAGATAATGTCATGCTTTATGTGAAACCCTTCCAAGACATACCTCAAACAAGAGCAATAGTCAAAGTTTCTATCTTATCCTGTACATAAACTGGTCCTTTAATAATTCCATGACCTCATCACGTACTCTCTTCCTTGTTCATACTGTTCTAACCGCACCAGTGTCCTCCCTGTTCCCTATTCATACCAAGCATGCTCTTATCTAAGCGCTTCCTTCTGCTTGAAATACTCTGTCTCCAGATCCCAGCACAGCCTGTTCTTGCTCTGCATTTAAGTTATTTCCCAGGTGTCTTCTTCTCTCAAGGAATTCTCTGACTTCCCTATTTTACATTTTAACCCTCCAGAACTCTTGATACCCCACCACATCTTCCCACCCCCTATAGCACTTACTTCCTCCATACAGTAAATAATATTCCTATTTATTTATTTCTTTCATTATCTAGCTTCCCCTGCAAAAAGTGTAAACAGAGGGCAGATATTCCCTGCTATGTTTTCTGTATCTGAAACATTGTATAGAAGTCCAGGTGGTGTAGTGGTTACACATTGGGCTATTAACAGCAAGCTACTCCTTGGGAGAAAGATGGGCCTTTCTACTCCTGTAAACAGTTACAGTCTGAGAAACTCACAGGGTCAGTTCTACCCTGTCTTTTGGGGGTCACTACGAATATATTGACTTGATGGAAGAAAGAAGCATTGTATGGCATGCGTAGGCACCCAACACATAAAATAAAACCCCCCAACTTAACTCAGGTAGTAATACCCCAATACTATTTTGTAGTGACCACTGCAATCTTCATGTTGAGCAAATCATCACCTAAACGGGATTATATGAGTTATATATGTGTATTAGAGGACGGTTTATTAACAACGTGTCGTATGCTGATGACACAACCTTGCTTGCTGAGGTGGAATTGAAGTGAGGAGGAATTGAAGCACTTTTTAGTGAAGGTCAAGGATTGTAGCTTTCAGCATGGATTATAATTCAATGTAATTCAATGAATCAATGTAATCAAGAGCCTCACAACTGTACTAATAGGCAACATCACGATAAATGGACAAAAGGTTAAAGTTATAGAGGATTTTGTCTTACTTGGCTTCATAATCAATTCTCATGGAAGCAGCAGTCAAGAGACCAAAAGTCATATCTCATAAGGTTAATCTGCTGCGTAAGACCTCTTTAGAGTATTAAAGAGCAATGATATAACTTTGAGGACTAAATGCGCCTGACCCAAATCATGGTATTCTCTATTGCATCAGATGCATGTGAAAGTTGGACATTGAATAAGGAAGACTGTGGAAGAACCAAGGCATTTGATTTGTTGTTTTGGAGAATACTGAAAGTCCCATGACCTGCTAAAAGGACAAACTGATCTGTACTGGAAGAAATAGGGCTAGAGTGCTCCTTAGAGGCAAGAATGCCGAGACTTCATCTTACATACTTTGGACATATTGTCGGGAAATACCAGTCCCTGGAGAACATCATGCTTGGTAAAGTAGAAGGGTGGTGAAAAAGAGGAAGGCCCTCAATGAGATGGATTCATACAGTGGTTGAATCAATGAGCTCAGGCACAGGAACAATTCTGAGGGTGGCCCAGGACCAGGCTGTGTTTTGTCCTGTTGTGCATAGGGTCGCTATGAGTCAGAGCTGACTCAATGGCACCTAACAACAACAACAACAACAACATTGCCATCATCATAGGCTTGGGATCTTATAATGTCCTTTAAATTTTAGTTATTTTCACCTTCACTGCATTTTAGAGTTAATTTACTTGCTCTTATATTTATTATTAGATTCTAGATTATTAGATTCATAATAGACTAACATTAACCCAAATCAGAATGTATTCTTACCTAGTCTCTGAATATCTAAAGAGGACAAAATGGTCTAAAACAAATATTTCAAATGAAATAATTAGCCAGGGGAAAATACAGATAGGAAAAATAAAATGGAGGTAAAGGTAAGGTTAACATACAAGATACAACCTTTAGATCCCTATTTACTTGGAAGGGGTGGAACAAACATTGGATTCTGAGCCTTCTAGTAAAACCAAGCCTCCTGCCATTAAGCTGATTATGACTCATAGTGACACCATGTGTGCAGAAAATAGTTCCATAGGGTTTTTAAGGCTGTAACCTTTCAGAAGCAGGTCAGCAGATCTGTTCATTGAGCACTTCTAGGTAGATTAGAGCTATCAACCTTTCAGCCTGTAGTCAAGTGATTAACCATTTGAACCACCCATGGACTTTGTGAGGTTTTGAGTAGCCAATGCAAAAAGAGGAAGCTAATCAGTTCCTTAGCTACTCTCATTCCTACAGAAAGCACTCTTATATTCTGTAGACCACGATTTGTACCAGCAGATGGTGCTCATTCCATGTGATTAAATTACAGAGCAAACTAATATAGTAGTGAGTTTGGTTGGGTTTTTGTTTTTCTAAATGGAACCTAAATTTTGTTTCTGGGTTTTCTGAACTGATGCTAAAACTCTTAATAAAACAGCCATTCTTTCTGAACTGTGTGCTATTTACGTACACCATTTAGCTCTTAGTGCAGCATTGAAGAGAGGCTGTCATTACCCTTTAGAGATAAGAAGACAGGCTCAGAGATAAAATCTCTCGTTTAAGCCTGGATTCCAAAGGATCCGCATCATTTCGCAGTCTCTGTTCTTTATGTCACTCCATGCTGTCATCTGGAAAACATAGGGCAGTGCTTGCTTCTTTGTTTTCAGTTGGTGTAACTCTTGGGGAAATTTCTTTGATTGGAGGTCTTTTCTAGTGTTGCTGCCACAAAATGCGAGAGAAATCATAATGAGGACTCTGAGTCAGAGAAGGTGAATCTCTTGGTTTGTGAGCCTCATCTTCTTTTGCTATCAAATGGAAAGTGTGAAATCTGCTCCAATAACTCTGAAGGCAAAATCAACACAGACAATGGAGGCAATGTGAAAACACTCTGCAAAATAGAAAACACTCCATAAGAATGGTGTATGAGGTGATTCAACATTTAATGAATGCACTGTTCGTTGTAAGACAGTGTGGTTGATGGCCCAGAACTGATTCACAAACTGTTCATTACTGGTCCAGGAAAATAAATTGAAAGTAAATGTTTAGAAATATTAATAACAAGTGAACAGAGTAATTCTATATGTGTTGAATATAATACTAAAAGAATTGGACTTGCATTTTATATATCTTTGCATTTTACGTCTCTTTTCTAGATGTTCTTAAAATTGTATTTTATGTAAGTATTAGTACATGATAGAGTTGGGGGCAAAATGATCCTCCCAATAAATCATTTGAAAAGTACTATCATACTAACCCACCCATGGGGAGGGTATTTTTTATGTCTCCACAGGAAAGGGACTCAACCTGGTGCCCAAAGCCTTGAAGGCAACACACCAGCATGAAGCAGCGAACTAACAGAGAGGTCTGAGGGGCCGGCCCCTATCCCAGCCATCTGGACCCTTCCTCAGAGGAATGCTCTATAGAGGAGAGCACTGGAGGTACAGCTGGGGGAGAGAAGTGGGTATGCTCAAAGCACACTGGAGCAAACTAAGAAGGAAGGAGAGAGAGAGAGAAGAGGGGAGCTGGGAGAGAGGGGAGAGGGGTGGGAGGAGAGAGGGGAGAAGAGGGGAGAGGAGG
>NW_022103916.1:3931694-3961920 GCF_000313985.2 Echinops telfairi | reverse complement strand
CATAAACAAATGTGGTGAAGAAAGCTGATGGTGCCTGGCTATCAAAAGATATAGCGTCTGGGGTCTTAAAGGCTTGAAGTTAAATAAGCTGCCATCTAGCTAAGAAGCAACAAAGCCCACATGGAAGAAGCACGCCAGCCTGTGTGATCATGAGGTGTCCACAGGATCAGGTATCAGGCATCAGAGGACTCAAAACAAACAATCATATTGATGTGAACTGGGGGTGGAGGGACGGGGTGGCAGAGTGAAGACCCACAGCCCATCTGTAGACAATTGGACATCCCCTCACAGATGGGTCACATGGAAGGGATGAGCCAGCCAGGGTGCAGTATAGCACCTACAAAACACACAACATTCCTCTAGTTCTTTAATGCTTCCTCCTCCCACTATCATGACCCAGTTCTACCTTACAAATCCGGTTAGACCAGAGCATGTACACTGGTACAGATAAGAACTCTGGACACACGGAATCCAGGACAAATAAACCCCTCAGGAACACTGATGGGAGTAGCGATACCATTAGGGTAGGGGGAAGGTTGGGGGAGAAAGGGGGAACTGATCGCAATCATTGACTTAAAACCCCTGCCCCACCAGGTTGCTGAACAGCAGAAAAGTGGGTGAAGGGAGAGAGTAGACAGTGGAAGATATGAAAATAATAATAATTTATAATTTATCAAGGGTTCATGAGGTTGGGAGGGTGGGGAAGGGATAAAAAAAGTGAGGAACTGATACCAAGGGCTCAAGTAGAAAAAAAAAGTTTTGAAAATGATGATGGCAACACATGTACAAATGTGCGTGACACAATGTATGTATGTATGTATTGTGATAAGAGTTGTAAGAGACCCCAATAAAATAATTTAAAAAGAAAAAAAACATGTTTGAAAAGGATGATGGCAACATATGTACAATTGTGTTTAATACTATTGAATGATGGATGGTTATAAGAAATGTAAGAGCCCCAAGTAAAATAATTTTTTTAAAGTACTGCCATAAAGAATATAAAGGATGTACTTTTCAAACTAAGGAATTATAGGACATGAACTCTGTCCCTAAGGAACTCATACACTACTTGATAAATAGGTATCATAGTGTTTCAAAGAAATCACAACTATTCCACTGTGCTTTAATTCTTTCATGGAACAGATTTATATACAGCTAACTGGACTAAGACAAGAGATCTGCAAATTCTCAAAACTATTTCCTAAATAAACTCTCCTATTTACCCTTCTTAAATATACCAACATCAGGCAGACATCGGACAGTGTAAGATATGACAAAATAATAATTTATAAATTATCAAGGGTTCATGAGGGAAGGGGGAGCGGGGAGGGAGGGGAAAAATGAGGAGCTGATGCCAGGGGCTTAAGTGGAGAGAAAATGTTTTGAGAATGATGAGGGCAATGAATGTACAAATGTGCTTTACACAATTGATGTGTATGTATGAATTGTGATAAGAGTAGTATAAGCTGCTAATAAAATGATTAGAAAAAATAAAAGTAAAAGAAATTCCAACATAAAAAACCCTAACATCTCTCATTTAGACAGAAGTTGAACTTCTCTCAAATAGAGTTTTGAAAATTAAAACTTCACATGAAAACTACCTATGAAAAATTGTGCTGACCCAATTTTTGGTGCCATCGAGTTGTCTCTGACCCATAGCACCTTATGCACAACAGAATGAAATGTCCTGTGTCATCCTCACAATTGTTCCTACGCCTGAGCCCGTTGATGCAGCTTGTCAATTTGTCATACTGTGGTGGCTTCTGTGTTGCTGTGATGCTGGAAGCTATATCACAGGTGTTTCAAATGCCAGAAGGGTCCCCCAAAATGAACAGGTTTCAGCAGAGCTTCCAGACCAAGGACAGACAACAAAGAAGGATTTGGCTCCCCAATTCAAAGGAAGAAGCCACTGAAAACCTTATGCATAGCTGCACCCAATTAGAGAACTATAAATATTGTGTTTTTGCATATTATAGACTTTCTAGTATATACACTAGACTAGTAGAAGCTTTTTTTAGCCAACACAAATCAATAAGTTACCCACTCTCTCTTGAATCTAAATGCTATGTTTAAGAGGCTATTCAATTTTTTTCTATATTACTTTACAAAACATATCATTGAATAGATAACACACTTCCATGGTACAAAAACCAATACATAGCTTTACATCTTGTTTTTTTTACTTTGTGTGCCATAGATAATTTTAAATATAAATATATAATGAACTTCTAATTTTCCCCACTGAGTATCTGTAGCTTTATTTGTGTTAGTCCAGGTTGACTAGAGAAACAAATCCAGGGAGACTCATATGTATATAAGAAAGAGTTTTATATCAAAGAGTAATTGTATATTAAGAAAACACCCCAGCCCTGTCCAGATCAAGTCCATAAGTCTGATATTAGCTCATATGTCCGATACCAGTCTATGAATTCTTCTTCATACTCAAATAACACATGCAATGATGCCGAATGCAGGAAGATAACAGGCCAGTGGGTTGAAAGTTTTGTGGGTCCAGTGGCAGAGGAAGCATCTCAGCACTGGCAGGGGTCTCCATGTGGCTTCTCCATCTCCAGGGCTCTAGTTCCATCAGGGTAGCTCCATATGTCTTGTCAGTAGGAAGAAGAGAGAGAGAGAGAGAGAGAACTCTCAGAAAAAAGATAAGAGTTCCCAGAATGCTCAGGAGAAGGCCATGCCCATACAGAGGTCTCATTGGCTATGACCTGATTGACAGGATAGACTGCACCCCTTCGCAAGTTGACAGGAGATTATGTAACTGCCATGCTAATAAACCTCTTTTTGAAATTAGGAAGAATGTGCATCAGGATTGTATCTTTTCACCATATTTATTCAATATGTATGCTCAGCAGATAATCTGAGAAGCTGGACTATATGAAGAAGAATGGGGCATCAGAATTGGAGGAAGGCCTATTAAAAACCTGCAATTTTTACATTGATTTCTGAAATCCAGAAGAACTTGGGACACTTGCTAATGAAGGTCAAGGACTGCAGTCTTTGGTATGGACTGCAAAGAAAACCAAAATCCTCACAAATGGGTCAACTTCATGATAAAAGGAGGAAAGATTAAAAGTTGTCAAGGAAGTCATCTTGTTTGAATCCACAATCAACACTCATGGAAGTAGCAGTCAAGACATCAAATGATGTATTATTGCATTAGACAAATATGCTGTACAAGACCCTTTAAAGCACTGAAGAGAAAAGATGTTATTTTGAAGATTAAGGTGTGATGGACTCAAGCAATGGTATTTTCAATAGCCTCGTATGCATGTGAAAATTAAGGACAATTGATACATTTGCATTATAGTGTTGGTGAAGATCATTGAAAATACCTTGAACTGTGAGAAGAACAAATAAATCTATCTTCGAAGAAGTATAGCCAGAATGCTTGTTGGGAGTGAGGTTGACAAGACTTAATCTCATGTACTTGGGACATTTTCGCAGGAAGACCAGTCCCTGGTGAAGGACATCATGCATGGTAAACTGGAGTGCAATTGAAAAAGAGGACGATTTTCAAGGAGATGAATTGACAAAATGACTACAATAGGCTCAACCGATACAATTGTGAGGATGGTACAGAACTGGGCAATTTTCATTCTGCTGGATATAGGGTCTTTTTGAGTCAGAACCCACTTAACAGCACCTAACAACTACAATTGAAGGACATTTGGTTGTTTCTAATTTTTTGTTGTTACAATGTTATTGTGAATAACTGTATATGCAACATTTTGCACACATGCATATATAACTGGAGGAGAAATTTCTAGACATGGAATTTCAGAGTTAAAGTTTCTTGTATTCATTTTTTATAGTTATTGCAAAATTTCCCTCAATTGACCAATTGCACTTCTACTAGAAATTTATAAGGAGACTTAAACCTACAATTTATAAGAGGACTTCCACTTCCATCGAGAGTATGTTTTCAGTATTTTAGCGTTTGGTCTTAACAAATGATGCCATTTTGCTACAATTAAAAAAATACTTTTATTGGGGGCTCTTACATTTCTTATCACAATCCATATATTCATCCAGTGTGTCAAGCACATTTGCACATGTGCCACCATCATCATTTTCAAAGCATTCTCTTTCCATTGAGTCCCTGATATCAGCTTCCCATTTTTCGCCCTCCCTCCCCTGCCTGCCCTCCCTAATGAACCCTTGATAAGTTATAGATTATTATTTCCATATCTTACATCGTCCTCAGTCACCCCTCATCCATTTTTCCATTATTCGTCCCCCTTGAAGGGGGTTATAGATTGATCCTTGTGATCGATTCCCCCTTGCTTCCCACACCCTCCCCTAATCCTCCTGTTATCTCTACTCTCGTTGTTGGCCCTGAAGGGTTTATCTATCCTGGATTCCCTGTGTTGTGGGCTCCTATCTGTATCAGTGTGCATGCTCTGGTCTAATCCAATTTTTAAGGTAGAATTAAGGTCATGATAGTGGGGGGAAGGAAGCATCAAAGAACGAGAGGAAAGTTGTGTGCTTCATTGGTGCTATACTGCACCCTGACTGGCTCATCTCTTCCCTGTGACCCTTCTGTGAGGGGATGTCCAATTGTCTACAGATGGGCATTAGGTCTCTACTGCATGCTCCCCCTCCCCCCACTCACATTGGGTATGATTTTGTTCTGGGTCTTAGATGCCTGATACCTGATCCTATTGACACCTCATGATCACTCAGGCTGGTGTGCTTCTTCCATGTGGGCTTTGTTGCTTCTCAGCTAGATGGCCCCTTGTTTATCTTCAAAACTTTAAGACCCCAGACTCTATATCTTTTGATAGCTGGGTACCACCAATTTTCTTCACCACATTTGCTTATGCACCATTTTGTCTGCAGTTATTTTGTTGGGAAGGTGAGCATCACAGAATGCCGGATTGTTAGAACAAAGTGTTCTTGTGTTGAAAGAGTACGTGAGTCGAGGCCCCAAGTCCATCTACAACCTTAATTCTTAACATATAGATATGAGTACATAGTTCTATTCCGTATTGTTTATATCTCTACAGGAGAGGGAGCGAGAGAGACCAGGCTTCAACTCGATGCTCTACGACATGTATACAACATACCGGAATGTACCAGGGAACCAATAGAGAGGTCTGCGGGGCCAGCCCCAATCCCAACTAGAGGACATAGTCCTCTGAAGAATGCACTTCAGAGGACAGCACTGGGGCTACAGCTTGCGGAGAGGGGCACATCTGATCAGAGCACACGGGAGAAACGAAAAGGGATGGAGAGGGAGGAGAGGACATCCTGATCCACCAAGCCCCAGGGCAATGTTCCTGCTCAGAGCAGCAGACAACTGCATGGGGAGGGCCATAGGGCTGGCCCCACCATGGTACACGGTGTCCCTCACTGAACCATGGCACTGCGGGGGACAGCACTGGAGATACAGAGTGGGAATAGTGCACGGTCTGGCCCCATCATGCTGGGGCAAGGCACTGAGGGCATGCAGCAGAGCAGCAGAGTGATGAAATCCCCGGGAATACCAAAAGTAGACTTTGGAGACAGAGTGTGGCACCCCATCAGAGTCGACTGGAAAACACTCATAAAGACCAACAAATAGACCTTGAACTGTTTATAGGCTTTTCCATTTTTGTCAGTGGCTTTCTTTTAGTTATTGTTATTTTGTTTTCATTATTGTTTTATTGGTTTTGACTTCCTTTGTTGTTTTATTTGGCTCTGCCTGGTTTTTGCACTTATTAATGTATCTGCATGTCTATCTAGATAAGAAAGGTGGGATAAATAATTCGGAGATGAAAAGAACGGGACCAATGGTTTCAGGGGAATACAAGAGAAGGAGAGGTGAGAGAAAGGAAGTGGGGGGACCAACCCAGGGACAAAGGAACAACAAGTGAACTAAAATCAATGGAAGGAAGGTTGTAGGATGCCTAGTGGGGCTTAAGCAAGGGCAATGTAGCAGCGAGGAATTACTAAAACTTAATGAAGGCCAAACATGATGGTGAGACAAGAGGAAAGTAAAAGGAAATAGAGGAAAGAACCAGGAGGCAAAGGACATTTATAGAGGCCTAAATACAGGCCTGTACATATTTACTACAATTTTCATAAGCCTTTCTCCAATTAAAAGTTTAGCCATCTGTTACTGGTAGGAGCCCTGGTGGCACAGAGGCTAAAACACTCAATTGCTAACAAAACGTTTGGCCATTGAAATTCACCAGCTGCTCAACAAGAGAAAGATGTGGCAGTCAGCTTCTGTGAAGATTTATATATAGCTGTGGAACCCCCGTGAGGCAGTTCTATTCTGTCCTACAGAGTTACTATGAGTCAATGGGTTTGGTTTGGTTATCTGTTATTGGTGTATAAGTCATTTGTTGATTTTGATACCAAGTTCTCCCCATATAGGGTAATTACTAAATGATCCAGATAACTCTATTTTCAGAGTTGTTGGCATAGTGGTTACATGTTGGGCTGCTAACTACAAGGTCAGAAGTTTGAAACCACCAGTTGCTCTCAGGAGAAAGATAAGGTTTTCTATTCCAGTAAAGAGTTACAATCATGAAAACCCACAAGGTCAGTTCTACCCTGTCTTACAGGGTTGCTATTGGATATATTGGATTTCATTGACTCTGTGGCTGTTTTTTTTGTTTTTTGTTTTTAGTTTGAACCATCTTTATAGATCTCCAGAGGAAGAGAATATTATTCCTTATATTCTGCCCTCTGTACCTAGAACCACTTCAGACATTCCCCTAGTATCTCTAAGAGCTAACAGTGCAGGCACAATAAAGGCTTAACACTTTAGAACAAATAAATAATAACAATACCAGATAAATTCACTTACTACTCTGTACTTATGTAATTATTTCAGTCTCTACTGCAATGTTATTTCAAAATTAAAGCTGCATTAGATGTGGTAGTTTAGTTTCGCAGTAATCTGTTACTCTGGAAATGTTTCTTTTGCAAAATTGACCCTAATGGGCTACCATTTATAATATGGAGATACTTACTGTTTCATACTCTCTTAATAGTTGACCTTTAAGATCACCTTGTATTCACTATTTTCTTTGAAACAATTGAAAAAGTGTTTGACCAAATGTCTGTTAACTGCCATGTGTACAGGGTGCAGTGGGCAATTCTTTCAGTTTTTTTCCTCAAGGGTGGGGAACAGAGAATCCTATTATCTTGGTCTATCTACACTCTATACTCTCTTGGCCAAATCCTCTTGTGGGACACCTGGCTGAGGCTCTTTGAAGTGTGATCTAGGAAATAACAGTTAACAAATAGAATTGACCTCCTTTGATTAAATTGGAGAGGTCCCGTTGGCACCAGGAGAGCCCTGGTGGTACACTGGTTACCTGTCAGACTGCTAACCATAAGATCAGCAGTTTGAAACTACCAGCCATGGCTCCTTGAGAGAAAGATGAGGCTTTCTACTCCTGTAAAGAGTTACAGTCTGGAAACCCATAGGGTCAGTTCTAGCCTATCCCATAGGGTCACTATGAGTGGGCATTGACTTCATGGCAGTGAGTTTGGTTTGAGTTTTCATGTCACCGTGTGTGTGTGTGTGTGTGTGTGTGTGTGTGTGTGTGTGTGTGTGTGTATGTGTGTAAGTGCTAGGCTGCTGACTGAAACTTGGCAGTTTAAACTCACCAGTCACTCTGTGGGAGAAAGATATAGCAGTCGGCTTCTGTTAAGATTAACAGAAACACACAAGGGGCCATTGTTACCAATCAGAATACACTCGATGGCAATGGGTTTGATTTTGGGATGAATAATTGCTAACTTTGTCCTATAAAGACCATACTCTAGCTACTTCACTTGGAAGGTATTGCAGCATAGGCACTCATTCATCACACAAATAGTTCCCGCAAAGTTTGGGAACCCAAAGGCTGAAAGTGCAATGGCAATGGTAATGATAAGCTCTAACTTTCAGTTCTAACTGCTTTACAGCTACTAATAATCCAATTCTACTATGGCATTTTAGCCTGACCTCCCAGAAGAGCAAACAAGTCTGTCCCGGAAGAAGTACAGCCAAAATGTTTCTTAGAAGCTAATATGGCAAGACTTTGTGTCATGTATTTTGGACATATTGTCAGGAGAGATTCGTCCCTGGAGAAGGACATCACCTTTGGTAAAGCATAGGAACAGCGAAAGAGAGGCAGGCCCTCAACGAGCTGGATGGGCTCAGGGGCCGCCACAATGGCTCAAAACAATGGGCTCAAGACAAGTGTGAGGATAGTGGCTGACCACGCAATGTTTCCTTCTGCTGTACACAGGGTCGCTGTGAGTCAGAACCTGACAGCATGTAACAATCAACACCTCATTTGATAGTTAAGATAACTGAAGCAGAGTGGCAATGACTTGAGCAAAGTGGCTGGAGTTTTGTTGGTTTTGAACCCAGTCAGTCTAGACACAGATTCATGTGCATGCTATTTTGCTTTACAATTTGTTTAAGATTTCCTTTGAAATGTACTTCAAAAAAACCCAACTGGGGAGCCCTGGTTGCATAGTGGTTACACATTTGTCTCCTAACCATAAGGTCTGCAGTTTGAAACTACTATGGGAGAAAGATGAGGCTTTCTACAGTCTCAGAAACGCACAAGGGCAGGTCTTCTCTGTCCTATAGGGTCACTATGGGTCACAACTGACTCCTTGACAGGAAAGTTTTATTGCGGGTGTGTGTGAGGGGGTGGTGGTGGGTGGTGGGCGGGGACAGGATGGGGAGGCTCTCCAAACTGCTCAGAAATCAGGAGCAGCACCAAGTGGTGACCTGAGTGTACTACAGCTCTCTTATTCTAAAGATCACCCACACCCAAACGCTCCCAAATAAATTTATACTTTTATACTCCAAGTAAAGCTAATATAATTGTTCTGCTGAGGTGGCCTTCCAACCAGACTGCTTTCCTTCAACTCCTTCTATATTGAAGTTCTGGGATATCTATTTGTAGCAACCTTTTATTCTTGATTAATTTTTTCTTAGGAAAAAAGGCCTTGAAATCAACTTCTGAAAATCAGCCAATGAAAATCCTAAGGGACAAATAACAGAAATATGGGTGAAGGGAGACAACGGACAGTGTGAGAAACGAAAGAACAATAATAATATATAATTGGTCAAGGTTTCACGAGGGTGGGGAAAAAGGAGGGGCTGATACCAAGGGCTCAAGTAGAAAGAAATTGTTTTGGAAATATTGATGGCAACATATGTACAAGTGTGCTTGATACCATTGAATGATGGATTGTTATAAGATTTGTAAGAGCCCCCAATAAAATGTTTGTTTTTTTTAAGAGAATTTTATGGATCCCATAAGTTTGATCCACACTGATCATGGAGATGGTTCAGGACAAGTCAGCATTTCGATCTCTGTGCATAGAGTTGCCATGAGTCAGGGCCAACTAGATGGCAGCTATCAATGATCTGTGCTTGTAATATCCATTAAGTATCAGTTGCTGTCAAGCTGACTCTGACTCATGGCAAACACATATGTGTGTCAGTGTAGAATTGTTCTCCATAACGTTTTCAATCGCAAAATTTAGGGAAAGTAGATCACCAGGCTTCTCTTCTGAGGCACTTTTGATTCTTTAAACCTCTAATTTTAGATTAACAACCTAATGCATTAATTATTTACACCACCCTACTTTTTACACTCCGTTACCTAAGGTGAATTTTATTCTATTTAAAAGCATTATAATCTGTTCCCACTCTCTCATTGTCAGCAAATTACTTTATCTAATAAAGTCCCTTTACCTTCTGTCTCAGATGAGGAGGTGTCTTTCCCAAGGTTAACTTGTATTTTAGATTTCATCTCTATTTCCTTTAGCATTTTCTCCATTAATTACCTTTTTTTCTTTTTCTGACTTTTCATTTCTTCTCTCACCAATGGATCCTCTTGCTGGAACTGAAAATAAGCTCCAAATCCTCAATCCTAGAGTAACAATAAAAGCGAGCAAACAAACAGACCTCTTCTTGAACAATCATCCCAAATACACTTTTCAAAGACATCGATTTATTTTGTTGTTGAGAATATATACAGGAGAGCACACACCAGTTCAACAGTATCTACATGTACCATTCAGTGACACTGATCACATCCTGTTAGTTTTGCAATTGTTCACTCTGCTTTTCGGAGATGTTCCTCTCATATTAGCATAAATTCACTGCCTACTAAGGTTCAGATACTTCATACTTCATACTTCTTAAAGAAGAATTCCAGTAAAGCAGTGGTTCTAACCTTCCTAATGCTGCGACCCTTTAATACAGTTTCTCATGTTGTGGTGACCACCCCCCTGAACCATAAAATTATTTTCGTTGCTACTTCATAACTATGATTTTGCTATTGTTATGAATTGGGCGGCCCCTCTGAAAGGGTTGCTCGACCCCAAAGGGGCCGCGACCCACAAGTTGAGAACCACTGCAGTAAAGAGACTGCTTGCATGATCAAAACCTATTTGTTTTTCACTTTCTGAATTGAATACAAATCACAGTGTACCATTCAGGATCCTCCAAAACTGGGCCTCACCTTATCTTCTATTTATATCTCCCACAATTCCCCTACACTTTACTATTCTAAGCTTCACTCAGATTCAAGACTATTCACAGCTCCTCATATATGTGATTTCCTGTTTGTACACCGTTGTATAAGGTGTTAACTTCCCTTGGCTTTTACCTTTATCAAATGACTCAGTACTGTCCTGGATTCTTTCTAATCACTTGTAGCAGACCACCCCCCTCTCACACCCATAAGTCTTACCAAGTGAGAAAGTTAAAATTAGCTTAGACTGAGTAAAAATTCACCCGGTCATTCATCAGACTGGGATAACAGACACAGATAAAGGCAGCTCCAGATTTAACTGAGAACAGCATTTCTCCAAAAGACAAGCTGTAGCTGAAAAATGATAACAACCTCTTTATTTGAGTGGCTACTGCTTTTTCATTCACTGAGATTCTTTGTTCTCTAAAATCATTAACTATCAGAAACTCTGCTGCCTGAAATCATATCAGTAAGTATAAAATATCCAACATTTGTCTGGAGGACGTAAGTATCTTTGACAGAGAGAAGCAGTCTTGATTTTAAACTAAGTGTAGAGCTTCAGATAAGGGCTATTTGGATACAACATTCCACATCCATTTTCATTTTGTGGTTCCCAAGTAAACCGGACTCTGAGCTCACTTTGTACACACAGCCCTGCTTTGCTTCCAGCTTACCTACACACTACTTCATTGAAAATTCACCTAAACTTTACTCTTCTCCTAAATACTATAATGACTATCTTTCCCCCGTTTCATGGCATGCCTCGTTTCTCTGGTGTGAAGTGTTTTCCCCCATTACCCCTGTTGCATTTGGGTTGATTCCAAATCAGCGACCTGTATAGATCACCCCTCCTCCCACCCCTCTCCCAGTATTTCCTAGGCTGTAATTTTTACAGGGGCAGACTGCCACATCTTTCTTTTAAGGAACAGCTGGTGAATTAGAACTGCCAGTCTTTCAGTTAGCCGTTTAGTTGTTAGCCCCTGTGCCACCAGGATTCCTTCTCTTTGCAAGGAGTCAAAAAGCCAGACTCAGTGGAACTACCAATTTGTCCCTGGTGACCTTTAGAAGTCAGGATTTTTATTCCTCAGCACGTAACTAGTACAAAGCAGGCAGTCAAATATGCTTATTCTAGTAGATTCCAAATTAGAGCTTGATTAGCTATGTTGATTATTGATTCTAGTCTCAGTTCTGTCAATAACTAATGAATTGGCTCATTTTAAGCAATTCTATGTACCTCCCTTGGTCTAGGTTTTCTCTTTTGTAAGACGAGGGGCTGTTTGTTTCAACCTAGATACTTCACTGCCGTAGGTCCATTCTGACTCATAGAGACCCTATAGGACTGGGTATAACCAGAAAGCCTCATCGGTGCCCCATAGAAGGGAGGGTTGGTGGTTTTGAACTACTGACTTTGTTAGCAACTAAAGCGTAACCCACTATGCCACCAGGATGCCCAACCTAGGGAAAGGCTTTGAACCCGAAGACTCAGGGTGTTCTTCTGGTCCTATAATATGTGCTTTTCTGAGCCTCAGTTTTGTAACTATTTAAATGAAGATAATATTGATAGCTGCAGTGCGGATATGGATTTTCCAGTGTTCTGTGAAGATCAAATTGCTTGCTACAAACCTCACTATCTTTTATCACCATTCCTTAACCTTTCTGGGGTTCTGTTTTGTTTTTGTATTTTTGAAGAATGAGGTTCTTTTCCAAGGACTAGTCTCTCCTAACAACACGCCCAAAATATGTGAGATGAAGTCACATTAATTGGCTCAAAATACATATAAGAAAAGAGGCTTAAAAGACATGAATTAGCTAACTACTCTATGGGCAAGAGCCTCAGGGGGAAAACTTATTCTGAGGACAAAACTCAAGGCACTCAGAAACTCGAGAACTAAAGGAGCATTTCTTCTCACATACAATTGACACGCCCAGTCCTGGATTAGGGCCCGCCCAGTGTATTCAATACGGCAGCGAAGCAGGGTCGTCGACCTAATGCGATTGCGCGAATTGAAACTCCGCCCAATAACATCTTCGCAGTTTTCTCCGCCTAGGTCGGCCTCAGCCCCCTCCCAACCTTGGCTGAGGGGCCCCGGGAGCTTGCAGGCCTTGGCCTTGGCGCGCATGCGCGGACGTCGGCCTCACTGAGCCCGTAGGCGGCGCCAGTCACATGAGCTGTGCGCCTGCTCCGCTCCCCCCCCTCCTCCACTGGGGAGTGTGAATGAAGCTCTGCCGGCTACGTGGGGCGCTCGCTCCACTTGGTGTCCTGGCCGCCAGAACCAACTGAGCGCCCCGCCCGCCGGTGGCGGACTCGGTCTCTGCCGCCTGTGACTCAGCCAGCGTCAGGTAAAGACAAAAGGGCTGTCCCCACCTCAACAGTTTCTTCGTGGCGCCGCTGGCTCCTGGCCCACCGCGCTGAACTCCCTTGAGTAGAGGCTCAGGGGGAGCGCTCTTCTGCCAGGCGGGACCCCCGCCCTGCGGCCGCTGCCTAACACTCGGAGGAGGGACTCGGGCAGTTCTAGCCGGTACCAGGCTGCATCTTCTCGGGAGCCCGGCCCTAGTCCTTCAGCTGGCCAAGCGAAGTTTCCGCGCACAGATAGATGGCTTTGAGGGTCAAAGCCCTGTCGAGGCCCCCTTCTCTCTTGCGCTGGACTCGCAGGTTTGTGTGTGTCTTCGAGAAGCTGAGTACAAACTCTTTGAAAAGTCGTTGCTGCGAGTTTCCCTTTTACCTATTCATGCGTGTGGATGGTTCTTTACCCTGAAAGGGAAAGCCTGTGTCTTTAGCCTGAAGTTCCTTTATCTGTATGAACATCTCAGCAAATCAGTTTCCTGGAGTTCCAGAGAAGTTGCATATGTGCTCCCTTGATAACATCGGTGTAAGCTGCTCTGAGGAAGGGGAAAACACAAGAGAAACCAAAGCGAATTCGCTTTACATAAACTTTGTCCATTATTAGCACCCACCCAAGTTTAGTTACAGAGATGGTAAATTTGGCCTTGTCTCTTTCGGTTCAAATCTGTACTCAACTGCCTGCAAAATTGTGGAGGGTGGGGGTGGGGGAAAAGGGGCATACTTCCAGCTTCCAGATAAGTCACCAGGGGCGCTTTTCCTTGGTGAGTTAATCCTGAGTATTGGAGTTCTTAGTTTTCCTCAATGTATGGAACCAAATAATTGTCTTTTCTCTGTCGGTATTTTGGAGATTACGGTTTATGTTTACCCCCCACCCCCCACCCCAAGGGCTAGAAGGATGATTCTCAATTTAACTTTCGTCTTCTGTGTTTGCATTTTCACTCATTCACTTTGAGAATGGAGGTGTTGATTAAAGCGACCTACTTTGATGTTCACTAGGTCAAAAGGTGAGGATTGTTTCTTAGAAAAGCAGATCGGTTTAGGAGCTGAGTCAGGAAGACCAACTTATTAAGAAGTTGTTTAAATGGGCAAGCAACGTGTACTAAACCACTCAATCAAAGCAATCAGTCAACCATGGCACTTTCTTTCTCCCTGCTGTTAGGTGCCATTGAGTGGGTTTCAGTCTCTGCAACCCTTTGTATGACAGAAAGAAACACATTTGAACCCATTGTTCTAGGCATGGTGTCACTCCATCTCTTTGAAGTCTGCAATTTCACTGACCTTCCACTTTTCCTAGCATAATGTCCTTCTTCAATAATGTTCCACAGAACAGGCTCACCACCCTCACATTTCAGGAGCATTCCCAGCTGTACTTCTTCCAAGTCCGGTTTGCTCATTCTTTTGGCAGTCTGTTCGGTGTTCTTCACCAATATCGCAACTCAGATGCATCAGTTCTTCTCCAGCCTTTCTTACTCACTGTCCCAGACATGTGAGGCAGTTGAGAATACTATGGCATGGGTCAGGCACACTTTAGTCTAAGTGACATTTTTGCTCTTTAGCACATTTAAAGAGTTCTTTTGCTGCTTTTTCCAATGCAAAAGTAATATCTTGGCTGCTGTTTCCAGGGGTGGATTTTGATGTTAAGTGAAATGAAATCTTTGACAACTTCTATTTTTTATCCTTTGTTTCTTGCTGTTTATTGCACCAGTGAGTTCCTTTCATATTTTTGCAACAGGCAGTGTCCAGTTATGAATGAGATCCCTTCTTCAGTGTTTCTTTTAAGTTAAATCTGTTGGTAAGTTGAAACAGGTGTGTAGACCTTACTTTGCTTTGCCATAGTACTTTGCCAAGCCTTGATGGCACTGTGCGACAAACTCTGGGCTGCCAGCTGCTAGATCGACAGGAGAAAGATGGGGCTGTCAGCTCCTGTAAGGTATTTACAGTCTCTGAAAACCCTAAGGAGCCGTTCTACTCTGTCCTTTATGGTGGCTATAAATAAGAATTGACTCAGTGGCAATGGGTGAGTGGTGGGTAGTCTAACTTTAATTTGGCAGGGGTGGGGAACTTATTTTCGGCCAGGGGCCATTTGGATATTTATGACATCATTCACATCCCTACAAAATTATCAACAATAAAATTAGCCTGCTAAAATTGGTCAAACATTTCATTAACTCACTCCTAATGTGGTGGTTGGAAGTGCTTCTCTTCGGTGAGGGGTGTGATGTTAGCTGGTCTGGATGACTGCGCGGGCCTCACATTCCCTACTCCTGTTTAGTGCGAGAAAAGACTTGAGGCCTTTTCCATGATTCAGGTATTCCAAATGAAGCAAGTGAAGGTAATATTGATGAGTTTATTGCAAGTAGGGGTTGATTCAGTCATTTCAAAGTGAGAGCAAATTTACAGACTATTGAAGGACAAGTATGAGCTGCTTCTTAGACTTTTTAACGTGAGGACTCAGCTATAGTATTGTGCTATGAATGGATTTGAAGTTTGAAAAATAGGAATTAACGGAATTGATTTCGTTTTACTTAAACTGGTCTCATATATTTCTCTCCTTTTTGGCTTGCTTTCCTCCTTGGGTTATAAAAGCAATATATGCTCACCGTGGTGGCATATTGGTTAATCGTTGTGCTGCTAACCACACGGTCAGCAGTTCAAAACCACTTGCTGCTTCTAGGGAGAAAGATGAGGCTTTGTACTTCCATAAAGAGTCTCAAAAACTCACAGGAACAGTTCTATTCTGACTTAAAGGATCAGGTCACTATGACTTGATGGCAGCAAGTTTGTTTTTTAATAGGAAGTTTGTAAGTCATAGGGAATTATAATGAAGTGGTGAGGAAGAGCCATGACCTAAACACCATTGTTCTTAATTTTTTATTATGATCCCCTCCTTTTTTTTACCTTATGCCAAATTTATTTTTAAAACTTGAAGTGTTCACAACATTTTCTCTCCTTTCTACTGATTTTAAATGTAAAGTTGGGTACTGAGGGGGTAGGCTATTAATAAAGATCTCCTCCTTCCCCAAAGCCTGGAGTGTCAAATTTGGAAAGATTCATAATGCTCATTGACCACCCCATCTAACCTTTGAGATTCTGAATCGAGTTTACTGAAGATCCAGAGATTTATGCAGAATTGAACAACACTGAGTGGCAAAATGAACTGACTGTAGATCTCCCAATTCTATTTCTCTTCAGTAATTTCGTGGTGCTTGGGGGAAACACGGTGCTGTCTAGGCCTGTAAAGAGAGATTCAGCGAATGACAGGAGATACTTTCATTTATATATTAATTTTTATACGTTAATTTTTCAGGCTTGGGACTTTAGGGACTTCTGGAAAGCAGGAACACACCTTCCATCTCTACCTGATTCAAGTTTCTCTGCTAAACGTGGGGCTTTTGGAAACCCTGAGACTGTGACACCAGCCTGGGAGAAGAGAGGGTCAAGATGGCTTTGTGGCATGGTAAGAAATTAGTGCTATTCTTCCAACTGGTTTTTCCGCCTCCTCGATGATCTTCCACTCTTACCCAGCCCTCCAAGCTAGTGGCAATTTTCCAGGTGTTTCTTTAATCTGGCAAGGACATAGCACATTAGCGTAAAAGAATTTGCTGCTAGCCAGACGTACAGGTTATTTTAAAGTAGAGGTAAAAGAATTTGCTGCTAGCCAGAAGTACACATTATTTTAAAGTAGAGGTAGAGGGGTAAAGGGAGGGAGAAGGAGCATTTTAAAAGAACTTCATTTAAACATGCATGCAGGGGTTATATATGAGGAAACAGGACTTTTTTCATATTTGTGCTTTTCATCTGTTTATGATACATTTTTATCACAAGATTCTCAAAGGTGGGGGGACAGATAACAGCATCCCTGGTTTCCTCTTCTCAATAAAAACTTTCCTGGGACTTACACAGTTTGTAAAAGCTTATTTAATAATGTTGGTTTGTTTGCATTTGAAAACTAGAAGAGAAATTTCCTGTCTTAGTCATTTGAACTACCCGAGAGTAAAGCTCAAGAACATGCTGGCTTGTAGAGTTAACTCTCCGGTAAACCTGTGAATTGATACCACATAAAACTTTAATATTTATTTTTTAGTGGGCTTTTAGTATTGTGCTCCTCAGAAGCACAAGAATCTCCAAGGTTGTGTGGGATTCTTGTGTTTATCAAAAGAGGGTGTTGGTTAAAAAAAAAAAAAGTACACACAGGCACTATCCAAGAGGTTGAGGACTACTTCGTTGAGTAGAATGAAATCGCTTGAATCCCTATAGATATTCAGCAGGTAAGTTTATTTTTGGTCAAATATGTCCCTTAACAATGCCTTACTTTGCTAGTTTAAAGTATTTTTGATGTATAAGAGTAGTCAACTTGAAAATACTTCAAGGGGCCTCACAAAGCTCATGGAAGCATGGAATTAAAAGATAATGGAATTTTCCCATGAGCTTTGTGAAGTCCCATCTTATTTGTTGAAATGGAATTTGGTGTGTATACCTTCTTCGACTCACACAGTGGATAGAACAGTTTGCATATACCTGCTTACGATCTGATGCATTTATTCATTCAGCAAACAAAATACAAAGATGAATGAGACACACAACTCTGAAGGGAGAGAGAGACATATGAACAAAAATTTAAGTCACATTATGTGAGTGTT
This sequence comes from Echinops telfairi, assembly GCF_000313985.2. Lineage (NCBI taxonomy): Eukaryota > Metazoa > Chordata > Mammalia > Afrosoricida > Tenrecidae > Echinops > Echinops telfairi. The sequence continues at coordinate 3,944,437 of NW_022103916.1, read as the reverse complement.
ACGAGAGGGACAGGTGCAAAATGCTATGGAAGGTCAGAGACAAGCATGATGGACACACACACTAACTTTACGGTGGTATGTGTGTGCATGAAAAAGTATTGCTACAAAAATCATATAAATGTTTACGAAACAACAATATGAAAATGTTTCTCAACATGTTCACCATCTAGGTCCCTACACTTAAGAAGGCGGTGTTTCCGTATCTCGAGCCCTTCCCTGAAGGAATATGTACCCTTTGATCTGTTTCACATCAAAACAACTTTGACATCCCCAAGGGACTCGAATCCTGTTAAATGTTCTATGCGTTTTAGGAACAAAAACATCTGAAAGGGAAAAATTAGGGCTGTAGGGTGAAAGTGGTAAGGTTTCTTAATGGGATTCTTGTAGGAACATCCTTGCTATTCTGGAAGAATGAGCAAGTATATTGTCATGATGGGAAAAAAATCCATTGTGCAACTTTACTTGCTTTTTTCTCACCAATGCAGTTTTCTATTTTCTTCAAACTTCTTCCCAATAAGCCCTTGTGATTGTCCTGTGCCTTTTGAGAAAATCTGTCAAGATTAACTCTTTGGAATCCACCTCCCCCCTTGCCAAACAGGCACAATAACCTCTGAGCTGACCCCTTTGCCTTAAATTTAACTGGCTCAGTAGCTTCCCCTCAAAAGTTACCATTTTGATTGGGATTTTTTTTGAAGTCACCCTCATGAGAGTAAGAACTTGTCTGTAGCCGTCTACTGATCACAGAGTCATGTTTAAACAAAAAAAATTTTGGACTAACCTATATATATATGAACTGAAACTGTAGTAGCAATATTTTAGACTCACCGCATAAGTATACCTACACATGTTCATGTGCACACACACAAGAGAGCTTTAAGAAGTTCTTGGAAAAATTCCACTTTCTTTTAATTTCCCTCTACTACACACTTTTTGAAGCTCCCTCATAGGCATAGTTCTACTGTCATAGAGTTTACAGGCTAGGGTTTTGGATTAATGGGGAAATGATTTATTGAGTAGTGTACTGAAGTAATAATAATTAATTTTGAAAAGTTGACACCATCGTAAAGTTAGAAGGATTTATTTTCGTTTTTTAAGGAGGATTTAAGCCCCTTCTTTATAAAAGCGGGTTCATTTAAATGATTTGATTTTAAAAATTATTTTTAGTTAATCATTTTATTGGGGGATTCTTACAGATCTTATGACAATCCATTATTCAATAGTATTAAGCACACTTGTACATATGTTGCCATCAATATTTCCAAAACAATTTCTTTCTGCTTGAGCCATTGGCATCCTATTTTTTCCACCTTCCTCCCCCACCTGCCATCCCTCCTGAATCCTCGATCAATTATATATTATTATAGTTGTTTCGTGTCTTACACTGTCCATTGTCTCCCTTCACCCATCTTTCTGTTATTTGTCCTTGGGGGGGGAGGGCGTGACTATATACCCAACCTTGTGATGGGTTCCCGCTTTCTCCCCCAATTTGTGGTGATTAAAAATATTCCTGTAAAGCCTCTTTGTTCTAAATTTTAATTCAGTCTTAACACCTGAACCTTTAAAAAGGAATGCTCTGTAGGCAGTAATAATATGTAATCCCAATTGCAGACTACTACATTAAAGGGTTAACAGTTTGCAAAAAAGGAGAAATAATAAAAGTTAGAAATTATAGGAGATAAAAAGATCAATATGTGAATGTAAATAAAAATATTACTGTGAAATCATAGAAAACTTCATTAAATATAAAAATAAAGGAGAATATTTGTTATAATCTTAGAAGAAGTGAATGATTCCATAAACTCAAGGGGTGAATGATAAACATCTTAGTTCATTTCCCAGGATTAAAGTTATATACATTACTTAATAAGCCTGCAATTGTCATCTCAGAGTATAAAGCATGAAGATATCTTAATGTAGTTCTCCTTTCTCTAAAGGACTTCAAATGATTGAGATCCTGAGATGCTTTATATTCATTTGTATTCTTAGGACCATTATATGTTAAGATGATTTAAAATTATAGCCAATTGAATTTTAAATATTTCATTTGACTTTTTCTTATTTGACCAAGCATCATCCTGATATTTTACTGAATAAGAAAATACTTTCTTAAAAACCAATGTATTTACCATTCTAGTTTCTGTATTCTCCATCAATATAATAATCAATAATGCCTCAACAAAGTACTTTTGAAGTAGGGAAGATATTTGTATATGTAATATCAAAGGTAGAATAATAAAGAACAAGGTATAATATAATAGGCAATATAAAATTCAGTATTTTTGCACAAAACCATTACATTAATGAGAAAACTAGAAACAATTGCAAGACTCATATATACATAATATAAACAGATTTCTAGAGCAATACGAAAATTAAAATGTCTGATGAACATGAAAAGTATTCTATCTCAGTAATAATAAAAAAAGGGTAATTTAAATGACATACCATTTTCTCCATTATAATTTACAGAGAAAAAGAAATATCAAAACTGAGTGCTGACAACTATTCGTGGAAGCATGCATTCTTACACACTTCTGGTGGGAATGTCTATTTGTAAATATATATCAAAACTTTTTAAAAGGTGTGGGTTTTTTTGGTGTTTGCTTTTGGATACAGAAGTTCTTTTCCTTGGAATTCAGTTTAAGGAAGTACTTAATGATGTATCAGTAAATTATTATATTGAAATGTGCAAAGACCTGGAGTTAGGAAAACTAAAAGAGAAGAACACACTCGGCATTGCTCAAGCTGAAAGTACTAAAGAAGAAATTCAAGTCTTGAGTTTCAATATTAAAGTCTTCTCTAGTCAAAATATTGAAGCATTAAAAGAAGACGGAAGGATACACTAATTGCTGTACTAAAAAAGAATTAGTTCACATTCAAACATTTCAGGAGGTGGCATATAATCAAGAACCAATGGTTTTGAAGGAAATAGTTCACTTCAGGGCACTGGGAAAAAGCAAGGCTCCAGTAATTAATGAAATACAAATTGATATGTTTCAACAAATTAATGCAACAATGGAGGTGCTCATTCTTCTGTGCCAAGAAATTTGGAAGACGCTATCTGGCCCACTGAATAGAAGAGACCCATATTTGTGTTCATTCCAAAGGTGATCAAACAAAATGTGAAAGTTGTATAATATAATTATATAACACTTCATTGTGCTCATGTAGAATCTGTATATAGACCTAGAGGCAGTTGTTTGAACAGAGCAAGAAGAAAATACTTAGTTTAAAATTAAAGAAGGTGTGCATCAGAGCTGTTTCCTTTTACCATACTTCTTCAATCTGTGTACTGAGCAAATAATTCAGGAAGTTCGACTGTATGAACAACATAGCATTAGAACTGGTGGAAGACATGTTAATCACCTGTGGTATGCAGAGGACAGAACTTTGCTTGCTGAAAGAGAGGGAACTTGAGGCACTTGCTGATGAGGATCAAAGACTTAACCAGGATGATTATACATCAATATAAAGAAAGTAAATGAACCAGTAAGCTACACCATGATTAACAGAAACATTGAAGGTAATTTTACTTGAGTCCACAATCAAAGCCCATGGAAGCTGCAGTCACAAAATCAAATTGATTATTGTATTGTGCAAATCTTCAAAAAGCCTCATTAAAGTGTTAAAAAGCAAAGTTAGTACTTTGAGGATTAAAGTGCACTTGACTCAAGCCAGGGTATTTTCATTTTTTTTTTTTTGCTTTTAAAATTACTAACTTTATTTTTCAGCAGTTTAAAAAAAATCATTTTATTGGGGGCTCATATAACTCTTACCACAATCCATACATACATCAATTGTGTAAAGCACATTTGTACATTCGTTGCCCTCATCATTCTCAAAGCATTTGCTCTCCACTTAAGCCCCTGGCATTAGGTCCTCTTCCCCGCCCCCTCCCTGCTCCCCTCTCCCTCATGAACCCTTGATAATTTATAAATTATTATTTTGTCATATCTTACACTGTCCAACATTACCCTTCACCCACTTTTCTGTTGTCCATCCCCCAGGGAGGAGGCTATATGTAGATCCTTGTAATCAGTTCCCGTTTCCAACCCACTCTCACTCTGCACTCCCAGTATCGCCACTCACACCACTGGTCCTGAAGGGATCATCCGCCCTGGATTCCCTGTATTTCCAGTTCCTATCTGTACCAGTGTACATCCTCTGGTCTAGCCAGACTTGTAAGATAGAATTGGGATCCTGATATTGGTGGGATGGAAGCATTTAGGAACTAGAGGAAAGTTGTATGTTTCATCGTTGTTACACTGCACCATGACTGGCTTGACTTTTCCCTGTGACCCTTCCATAAGGGGATGTCCAATTGTCTACAGAGGGGCTTTGGGTCTTCACTCCACACTCCCCCTCATTCACAGTGATATGATTTTTTGTTATTTAATGCCTGATAACTCATCCCTTTAACACCTCGTGATCATACAGGTTGGTGTGCATCTTCCATGTGAGCTTTGTTGCTTCTGAGCTAGTTGGCCGCTTGTTTATCTTCAAGCCTTTAAGACCCCAGATGCTATATCTTTTGATAGCCAGGCACCATCAGCTTTCTTCACCACATTTGCTTATGCACCCATTTGTCTTGATAGCTAGGCACCATCAGCTTTTTTCACCACACTTGCTTATGCACCCATTTGTCTTCAGCGATCGTATCGGGGAGGCGAATGCCAGAGTATTTTCAATGGCATCATGTGCAAGTGAAAATGATAATGAATAAGTACGACAGAAGAATTGATGTCTTTAAATTGTGGTTTGGGTGAAGCATATTGAATATACCATGGACTTGCAGAAAAGTGGACAAATCTGTCTTAAAAGAAGCACAGCCAGAATATTCCTTAGAAGGGAGGATAGTGAGACTTTGTCTTGGGCACATTATCTTGAGAGACTAGTCTCTGGAAATTATATTTGGTAAAATTAAGTGTCAGGGATAAGGAGGACGACCCTCAACCTGATGGAGTGACTGCAACAGCTCAAACTTAGGAGTGATTGTGAGGATGTTACTAGACTGGAGAGTGTTTCATTCTCTTGTATATGGAGTCACTAGGAGCCCGAAGAACTGAGTTGATGGCACCTAACAGCAACAACAACAGGAGTTGTTCATAAGCCTGGGGACTGCCTATATTTACTTTACTTGTTGCTATTGAGCTGATTCCAATTCATAGTGGCCCTGTAAGTAGAACTGACTCATAGGGTTTCCAAGCTGTAAATGTTTACAAAAGTAGACTGCTCTATCATTTCCCATAGAATCGGTGGTATGTTTGAACCTCTGACCTTTTAGTTCTCAGCCAAGCGCTTGACTACTGTGTCACCACATCTCCTACTTATTTAAATGTTCCTCAGTTTCCACAGTGCTAGCTAGTCAGTTCTGACTCTTGGTAACTCCCATCTATGTCAGAGTAATAATGTGTGTCAGAAGGTTTTCAATAGTTGGGTGTAGTATTAAATGTGGGGGGTGAGGGGGCCAGCCCCCACCGCTACTACTACCTACGGGTTCAGTAAGCACAATTGTATGGTTGAGATATCTATATCTATATCTATCTATATTATATTAAAGTCATCGAGAGCATGAGAGATAAAAGAGATATTACAATGATGCAGTCAGGCACATTACATGGTAGCATTGCTCACCTTCGCCCCACTTGGTGGTCCTTGTGGGGGGAACCCGGCTACTAGAGCAGGAGCAGCCTCGGGGACCGAGAACTGGGGAGCCTCTCCTGGCCCGAGAGCCAGAGAGGGCCCTGGGAATCGGGGAGAGCCTCCTTTCTTTATTGCTAACCACGCATTATATCACTTTAAGGGGACATGATTACAGAATCACACGTCACAGGAAGGGGCATACACATTATAGGAAGGGGATCTATGATAGGTATAAGCATAACAGGAAGGGGATGAGCTAGGGTTGTGCCCATAGGAATGGGAAGGTCTAGGGGTTTACATGTGACAAGATGGGCGGACCCTAGATTCATGATGGCAGCCTAACCTTGGTCATCCTTGGGCGGGTTTGACCTCTCTGGTGTCTCCTACAAGGAAACAGACAACTACTATCCTTATCAGAAGGGAGTGGGCCCTACTTGTTGTGGGATAAGCAGTGGTGTCTACTTGGTCTAGACAGCTGATAACTCTCAGGGAGAATGACCCCCAATCCACTCCTGATGACCTCCAAGTGTACAGTCATTCTCAAGCATCTAAGTCTGGTATATATTTGGGGAGACAGCTTGAAAGAAATCCTGTTTCCCACAGTTGGGTTTTAAAAAATAAACCACATGGACTTTTTCCCTAAGGTGCGTCTAGAAGACTTGAACCTTCAGTCTTAGCAATCAAGCACTTACCCTTTCACACCACTCAAATCCACTGATGTCAAGTGATGCTTGTAGGGCATTTCCAAGGTTGTAAATCTTTACAGGAGCAGACTGCCACATCTTTCTCCCTTGGCACTACAGCCGAGAGCTTAACCATTGTGCCACCTCGGCTCATTTGCACCACTTGGGACTCCTAAATAAGGATAAGATAGTAATGAAACTAGTGTAAGGTGACCAGATTTTAACATTGGTAAAGCGGGACACCATTGATAAAACTCATATCCTGGCAAAATAGCCACATGGCAGCCAAAAACTGTATACCCTAGCTTGTCGTGCATTCTTTAAAAAAAATCGGGACTTTTAAAAAACGCCGCAGTACGTGGGACACATTGTTAAAAATCGGGACTGTTCCACCAAAAGCTGGACGTCTGGTCACCTTAAACTAGTGGTTCTCAACGTTTATGCCCCCTAAACTCACCTGATGCTCTTTGAAACCCCCCAGAGCCCTCACTCCCAAACCAAGTAAATAATAATCTCTGGGAATAGGACACAGATATCAGTATTTTTGGAGCTCCCAAGGAATTCCAGTGTGCAGACAAATATGGAATCCACTGAGCCAATCCTTAGGATTTATGGGAGGAGTAAGTAAGAAAATCACTATGCATGGTATATGTTAAATATTTAATACATGATGACGATGGCTGATGTTGGGTGCCATTGTGTGCATTTCCACTTATAAGGAGCCTAAATAACACAGAAGAAATGCTTCATAGGGTTTTCTAGACTGTAATATTTATGGAAAGAAGCCTTGGTAGTGCTGTGATTAAGCACTCAGCTGTTAACCAGATGGTCTGTAGTTTGACTCCACCAGCTATTCCATGGGAGAAGATGTGGCAGTCTGTGTCCACAAGGATTTACAGCCTTGGAGACCCTATGAGGAAATTCGACTCTGTCCTGTAAGGTCACCATGAGTTGGAATTGACTTGATGGCAACAGATTTTGTTTTAGTAATCTTCTGGGGAGCAGATCATCAGGGCTTTCTCCGAATATCAGCCTTTATGTTCGTAGCTGAGCATTATACTCTTTTAGTATATGAAGGGGCTTTAAAAAGTTCATGGAAATGGAATTGGATGTGACTTTTATGTGTCGTTGTGTAATATAAAGAAAAATCTGAGAGGATATACAGGAAAATAAAAATTACTGTTAACATTTCAGCTTATATTTCCATTTTCCATAAATACCATGGATTACTTGGTTACTTTAAAGAGTACATTTTCAGAAGGTAATATCAGAGATATATACACAGCTTTATAACAATAAGAACCTGGTCGTGAGGTTTCTATAATAGTGGAGAGTAGATCAATTGTGGCATGTCCATACCATGTAATACAGGAAGATCTCTGCAATATAGTAGAAAATGACAAAGTATGGAATTATGACACTTGTATCTTTTTATTGAAATGTGTGCTTCTTTCTGTGTGTTCCCTTGTTTCATATGTACCTATGAATGTCAAGGTAAGTATAGAAAGAAAGGAAATGTTCCAGACTTGTTGAAATGATTGTGTATAAGATGTAGAGTATGCTTTTTCCTTTTTGAACATACTTTTTAAAATTTTATGTAAGGAAGATGTTTTAACTTGTATAACTAGAAATAATTGATTGTAAAATGATATTAAAATAAGAGTAAACTCTGAAGGAGTGTCTTCAAAGAATGAAGTGTGAAGGCTTCTGGACAACTGCTTCAGCCACTCTCTGCTCCTCTCAACCTTCCACATGGGACGGAAAGAAAGAAAGCAAGCCTCTGAAGATTTGGTTAGAGCCACTATTTGCGATTAATACTTACTCAGGTACTCATAATTTTTGGCCATCTCTACTATTGACTCACCAAACCCTCCTGGCAGTAAGAGTAGGGATCTAATGTAGGGATTGCATAATAAAATGAGATGGCAGAATAAGTCAGGGTTAGCCTAAAAACAAAGCGGTGGAAAGTTGTAGTAAAACCAATAGTTGTAAAATGAGAAGCAGTTCTGTTGGCATCAAATTCTAAGGAATTCGGTGTTTTAACATTGCAGATTTGTGTGTGTGTGTGTGTGTGTGTGTGTGTGTGTGTCAGCACATCATGGAGTATTTGTAAATACTTTGGTGATCTAGGTAACATAAGGGGGCCAGGGGTGAGCATCACAAAGCAGTCTGTGAATTGATGTCCGAGCTTCATTATGAAATCTGTGTAGTTATGTGGCTTTGAAAAGAAAGTGACATAGCTGCAGGAATAAATCAGAGCTGATTCCCCCCTCCCCCCCAAATTATCTGACACTTAGAGTAGGCACTGAAGAAATAAATTGTTAATCTCTCTTTGCTTATTACCCTGAACAACTCCCGGGCTGATAGGGTGTATTGGCCTGTAAAACACAAGTTAAAAGAGTAGTTGTTCTTTACGAATCAACCATTCTTTCCCAAGCACACAATGGGGGAATGAGCACAGACCTTGGAATAAAATCTGAACTCTGGGTCTGCCATTGGATGTCAAAGTTACCCTACTTTCTAAAGCCTCAATCGACTCCTCCGAAGTCATTAGAATTGCAAAGAGCACAAACTCTGGAAGTACATTTTCTGAGTTTGAATCCAAAGCTATTGACTTTGGACAAGTTATTTTAATCTCTTTGTGCCTCACCCTCCTCATCTGTAAAGTGGGGTTAATAATACTGTCTACTCAGGATAATTGGGAGGATGAAATGAATACACATAGTCCTTTGAACAGATAAGCACTCACATGCATATACATATACGCTCATACGTGCACCTATGTATACACTCATACATATACACAGATAAGCACTTACATGCATGTACACTCATATACATAGCCCTTTGAACAGATAAGCACGCATAAATGTTGACTTTTACTATTATACAATGTGATAGGATGCTTATTTCACAAGTTTGTGTGTAGCATGAGATAGACATCGACATGTCTATGGCCTGTAGTTTCTGATTGTATTAGAATTGTGACATTAAAAATAAAAATTAGATCTGTTGTAAAAGAAATGCTTTTAAACTGGAAAGACTCGTTAGAGGTGCTCTTGACTCAAATTTCTTATCTTCTCTAAAGGAAGAACCTGAGACCCAGTGAGACATACTCTAGGACACACAGATATGCACTGAGCCAGAACGACACCGTGGATCTCCTGTTGAGCTCCCTCACACACACTCACCCAAGTACTCTCTTTCTGTTTACCCAAATAACGCTATTGCATTAAACTAGCTCCCCTAGGATTGAGTGTTTAATAATTTCCTGTTATATAGCTTGCTTTACTATGCTCTTTTGTTCCTTTGAAAAGTTTGGTTTTTCGCCCTCAAAGAATTGCTTTAAAAAAATTTCAGTGAGGTTTCCAAGGGTGTGTAGGTTTTCTGTCTCATTCCTTCTTTTCGTACCCTTTTCACTATGTTAGTATTTTTTAAAGTAAACTGTAGGTTCTTATGTCTTAACCAGAATTATGATTCAAAGTTTCCTGTTTCCTGTATTGCTGTTCTGTGCATGTGTTGGAGTTGGGGGAAGACAGAACTAGAAAGTTTCACTATGGGTAGCAACAAATGTCAATTTTTCTTCCTATTTTTTATACTGTCTATTACCATTCTTGGTGTTTATAGATCTGTGACCAGACCAAAGAAGCTAATGTAGAGTTAAACATCTGAGATAACATCCTTAATAATATTATATTTGGTGCTTTCCTACTCAGTACCATTTAGGACTTATTTATTTAGGATTTCTGCCCTGGCTACTTCCATGAGGAACAAAATTGCAACATAGAACAATTTGTAATCAATCCAGGGCAGGGACAAATCACTGGAAATAAAATAGATAATACCAGGCATGGGAGGTTTTCTGGATGTTGAACTCTCCTCCCCTACTTTTTTCTTCTTCTCTGGCCTCCCCATTCAAAAAAGATAGACACATGAAATCACACCATTGAAATATTCTGGCTAAAAAAGGGGGTCAGATATAGCAAAAACCCTGTACCATGTTTTCTGCCAAAGCCTTCTGGTCTTTTTATTGCACTGGCCTGACCTGTGACCACCACTCAACACTCAGTATTCCCAAGTCGAAATCGTGGCCTTTTCTATGTAGTTGGAGAATGGTTAGAGGCTGGTGGGTAGAGGAATTGCTGTCATCCAAACCCCCAACTCTTTGAAGATATTTTTTGCCTCGAGTCTCATGCTCTAGTAATAATAATAGCAGTCCCATTTCCTCTTACATTATTTATACTGATTTTACCACCATCCACTAGAGCTCAAACCTGAAAATCTGAGAGGCATAGTTTTATATTTAATTGCCCTCCCTAAAGTTTGTGTTACAGATCCTAAGCTCTGTGACTGTGGTTTTGATCCCCTTTGAGAATGAGTACTTTTGTTATGTTAATGAGGCAGGATTTGTGTAGGTTGTGTCTTGAATCGATTTCTTGATAGATAAAAGAGATTAAGGGCAAAAACAAAGATAGGGGATAAGATTGCTAGAAAGCTACATGGAGAACTCTAAGGAACCAGGAAGCAGAAGCTGAAGAGAGGAGGACCTTCCTCCAGAGCTGAGAGAGAGAACAGGGAATACCTGGAAATGGCTATCTGAATTCAGACTTCTAGCCTCTTAAATAGTGAGGACATACATTTCTATTTGTTAAAGCCATCCACAATCCACTTCTGGTGACCTATGTCCTTTTAGAGAAGAAAGCATTTCTGGCAAAAACCTATTGGACTTTTAATGATCAACTTAAGGGTTACCTCTTCTGTGTATTTTTTTTTTAATGAAACCTCTCCCATCCTCTGGTAAAATTAGCCTTTCCCTTCTTTGTGTGTTTTTGTACTCTGGTGTGTACCCCTCAAGGGTAGTGGCTGCATTTTTCCAATACTTTGTTATGCATATCTGCTATGTGCTAGATATTATGTGGGTGCTGAGGTTATAACAGTGAGTGTAGAAGTCATGAATTTTGCCCTTCTATGCTTTATAGTAGGGTACAGGGTAGTTGAAATGTAAGTGAATTAATACTCAACTATGTAATTATAGTGTTGTAAGTGCTATGAAAGTGAAGTACCTTGAGAAGAAATAATAGATAAGGCTTAATTTACTTGGGAAAGGGGATATGAGGAAGTGACAAGTTCAACTGCGATCTAAAAGATGAATAGGATTTATTCCAGCAGCGACTTGGGGGAATAGCATTCCAAGCAGAGGAAGAGAAGCGGAAATCCCTGAAGGTGAAAAGAACCTGGGTGCTTCCCAGTATAGTCCAGTGTGGCTAGGCTATATTGAATGTGCTATAAAAGGCAATGAGATACAATTAGAAGGGTGAGCAAGGAGCAGATCATTCAAGGATTTATATGCCATTACCAGGTATCCAAAGTGCATTGGATAAGATAACATAATTACTGAATGAGAAGGGAGTCTCTCATACTTCTCATACATCTTCATACACCAAAAACCTAATAGAGAGTGCCCCACACATTGTATATTGTATGTACTCATTGAGTCTTTATGGTGACTCTGTTGGGTAAGGGTTGGACTGCTAATTGCAGTCTCCACTTGATAGCAGTGAGTTTTGGGGGTTTTGTTTGTTTGTTAATGGCCTTGTCTCATGATTGCCTTGAAAACCAAATGAGATAAGCTATGTTAAGGTGCTTTGCCAAATCTAAAGTGTTAAACTCCTGAAAAAGAGGAAGATCCTAAGCAAGCTGGATTGACATAGTGGCTGCAACAATGGGTTCAAACATAAGAACAATTGTGAGGATGGTGCAGGACCACCGGGTGGTGTTTCGTTCTGTTGTATACAGGGTTGCTATGAGTCAGAACTGACTCAATGGTACCTAACAGCAACAAATTCTAGGCATGATTCACTAGATTTCTTTGTAGTAACAGTAGAATACTGTTTACTTTTCTCTGTAAAACTAGGAAAATCTCTCAGATCTTTACATGCCACAAATATGCCAATGTACTGAATCCTTTTGTCAAAGTGTCTCTCCATTGCTAAATCTAGGACCAGTGCTTTAACTATAAAACTCACTGCCTTCTAGTTGATTCCGACTTATAGAAACCCTAATAGGATAGGTTGGAACTGCAACTGAGTTTCCAAAACTGTAATTTCTTAGTGGAAGTAGAAAGCCTCATTTTTCTCCCAGTGGTTTTGAGCTGCCGACTTTGCAGTTAGGAGCCCAGCCCATAACCATTAAGTCACCATAAGCTTAAAGTATGGCAAAAAGAAACCACCTGATATCACACCCTTATGTAGTACCCCTGGTGTTAATGTTAAATCAGCAATTTTTTTTATGTCAAATTAGCTTTATTTATTTATTTATTTATTAAAACATTTTATTAGGGGCTCATACAACTGTTATCGCAATCCATACACACATCAATTGTGTAAAGCGCATTTGTACATCATTCTCAAAACATTT
>NW_022103916.1:3927968-3929395 GCF_000313985.2 Echinops telfairi | reverse complement strand
CTCCCCGGTCTTCCCTCCCTCCTTCATGAACCCTTGATAATTTATAAATGATTATTTTGTCATATCTTGCACTGTCCGACATCTCCCTTCACCCACTTTTCTGTTGTCCATCCCTCAGGGAGGAGGTTATATGTAGATCTCTGTAACCGGTTCCCCCTTTCCACCCCACTCTCCCTCCACCCTCCCGGTATCGCCACTCTCCTGAAGGGATCATCCATCCTGGATTCCCTGTGTTTCCTACTTTGATATTTTTATGTTAAATGTTTACTTTTCAGCCTATTTAGGCTGCCAACCAGATGATTGATTTAAAAGTCCACCTTTATACACTGCTGTCGGAACTAGAAATTAGTAGAACCCATTTGGAGGGCAGTTTTAAAGTCCTCATCAGACCTGCAATTTGTATACTTTTAAACTTAGTGAATTTATTATAAAAAAGACATATACAATGGTCACTTGTTACAAGGATGTTGCTATCCTCCATTGTTGCCCTCTTTTCACTATTGACAATCTTAATGTCTATCATGGGAAACTGATTTTATAATTCTGATATATACACACTGAAATTGCTGTGCATTTCATTAAAACAAGTTTCTTTTTATAATGACAGGGAATGATATCTAAGATGCATCTTTAGTGGAAAAAAGTTTCTGAGTGATATGCATTATATGATTCCCATTTACACAACAAAAAGGAAGCTATAAGTATTATAGGATAGATAGGAAGAATTTGTATATAAATGTACTTACTTAACATATGTCCAGAAAGCTCCTGGAATGATGCACAAGAAAAAGTTATCAGTTATTATTTGGGAGAGTAGGGAATGCAGGGATTGGGATTTTTTTTTAGTATTTGGTGTCCTATATATTTTACTTTTTTTACAACAATAACTTTAAATAATAAAATTTAAATAAAACTGTTTCACTAGATTCTTTCTTGACCTTATTTATACTGTGAAAAAAGAGGTCAGGTCTGACGTACAGGAAGCGTAACTGTGGAAAAATAAGCGCCTCTAAATGCTATCAAGGAATTATCAGAGGGTTCTGAGCAGATGTTGCTTTATCATGCCAGCCCTATTAAAATTTATGCTAAAAAATAAAGAAGATTTAATTAAGTAATGATTAAGTTTTAATTAGCTTGTTAATGAAACAATTTTTACTATGTCATATCATTCCACAGTTTAGTCGCATCAAGCAAGTATTGTACAATTGCTACCACATCAGTTTCAAAACAGTCTTTCCTTTCTTGAACTCCTTGACATCATCTCCCTTTTTATCCTCCCCCCCAATGGTACCCCCTAGAAATCTTTATTCTACTTGCTTTACCTATCAATGCATCAATCTGGGTTTCATTTACCAAAAAACAGAAAAACATTTAAAACAATTTCAAAAGGATGACCCACAATGACACTGTCGATGTACCCTCAATAG
>NW_022103916.1:3924521-3925971 GCF_000313985.2 Echinops telfairi | reverse complement strand
AAAAAAAAGAAAATAAACCTACAGAACTGAAAAAAATTTTGAAAAATTAGTATCTTATGTTTAATATCCCTAGATCTCTAATGATAGTGTTCTTATCTTTTATGTAGATGACCCAGGTTCAATTCCTGGCCAATTCACCTCACGTAAAGCCTATTACCTGTCAGTTGAGCTTTGCTTGTTGAACAGGTTTCAAGGGAGCTTCCAGACTAAGACAGACTAGGAAGGAAAGTCTAGTGGTCTCTTTCTGAAAATTAACTAATGAAAACCTTATAGATCACATGGTCTGATCTGTAACCAGCATGGTGTAGCATAGGGGGAGGCAATGCTTCCTTCTCGTTGGGATCAACCTGATGGGAGCAAACAACAACAGAAATGCAATTCTGTAACCCAAGTTCTATTATGTTCATTCTAAAGCAAAGTAGCTTAGTGAGTATCTTTTGTGTATGAGACATTACTAGTGTGCATTTATAGGCCTAAGAAGAATTAGAAATGTGCACTTTCCTTCTAGAGGTTAATCCCTAAGGAAGTTAAAACACGAACAAATAGTATGTTCCAAACTATTTTAGATACATACTGTAAGAGAAGAATGAAATACTGTTCTATTGTTAGGTGCCAGCAAGTCAGTTCTGACTCATAGCGACCCTATGTACAACAGGACAAAACCTGCTCCTCCACCATCCTCAGAACTGTTATGTTTGAGTCCACTGTTGCTGTGTCAGTCGATATTGAGGGTCTTCCTGTTTTTCACTGCCCCTCTACCAAGCATGATGTCCCTTAACATTAGAAGAAGGCGTCTGAGATAGACCATGTGGCATGGGTAGTGTTTTCCATACTTGGAGATAAGACTGTAGGCAGCAAAGTACCAAGTACATTTCAGGGAGCAGGAAAGGAACTATCATGCCAGGTCTGTTATAGGAATT
Organism: Echinops telfairi; assembly: GCF_000313985.2. Lineage (NCBI taxonomy): Eukaryota > Metazoa > Chordata > Mammalia > Afrosoricida > Tenrecidae > Echinops > Echinops telfairi. Next base: position 3,925,051 of record NW_022103916.1, on the reverse strand, counting down.
ATATCATTCAATCTTCATAGCTCTTTAATGACCAAATGATGTACTGTCAAACTGGGACATTTATGAAAGGCAAGTGCAGGCATTAATAGGAACAGATTCAGGAAAACCAGAATATAGGAGGCAATTGGTATACTCATTTAGCCTATGAGAAAAGTAAGACTCAGGAAGGCTGGCATAGGTCCCGAGTCACATAGTTAAGAATTGAGGGAGCTGGGGTTTGAACACAATATAACTAAAAGGTTTACCATTCACTTCCTTTTCGAAAATTCCCTGCCTTGGCCACAGAGCTGTACACTCGGAGTTCTCTTTCTGCCTCTTCTACTGTTGCTTTCTTGTCTCACTTCTTTTGCTGTTTAATTATGTCCATATTTGAGGGTATCAAGTTTTTTGTCCTTCCCTTTTTATATTTTATTTTTCTCTGAGATTTTACCTACTTTCTTTGTTTAACCTTTTTGGTTTTTCATTAGAGTAGTAACATGCACTTGTTTATTCATAAAAAAAATCTCCCCAAATATAAGTTAAAAGTGACC
>NW_022103916.1:3915027-3923302 GCF_000313985.2 Echinops telfairi | reverse complement strand
TTATGGACTTGATCTGGACTGGGCTGGGATGTTTTCTCAATATACAATTGTTCTTTTCTATAAAGCTCTTTCTTATACACATATGAGTCTCCCATTAATTTGTTTCTGTAGTCAACCCGGACTAACACAGGTTCTAAAAGGTTAAATATTGTAATCTAAATGTTATTTATCAGAATTTTTATGAAAACATTGTTTTGGCTACCCCCAAAAAATATTTGGGTAAGTTCAGTAGTGGAATAGAGCATTTAGCCAAAGTATTTTATATGTGTATTAAACGCAACTTAAGAAAGGCTGTATCTTTTTAGAATCCAAATTGTCAGTGAAAGTTGATAATTGCATTTTACATTGATGAAGTTTTATCATAAGGAATGAGACACTGAACAGTTCTGGTCTCTGTATAACCTTAATACCAAAGGAATTTAGGGTGGCTGTGTTTCTGGACTGGGACAAGTGTGCCCCCCAGGGTACATTTTGGAATACCTGGAGACATTTTTGGTTGCCACAATTGCCAGAGAGCAGGACAAGGGTGGTTGCAGCTGTGGTAGTAAGGTTTACTAGAATCTAGTGGGTACAGGTCAAGGTTGCTGTTAAACATCCTTCAGTGCCCAAGACAGACACTACATCAAAGAAATATCTGGCCCAAAATGCCAGTGTAGGGAGGATGAGAAACTTATCCATGGAATTTACCGCAGTGAGGGTCTCCCGTAGAGACCATCTCAGAGACCTACAGGGCAGTTCTACTCTGTCCTTATAGGGTCACTAGGAGTCAGAATCGACTTGATGGCTGTGAGTTGTCCTGTAATTCCTCACCTTCCTACCTAGTTAACACCTGGAGGGTATAATTATGTGTTTGGATTTCAGCGATGTTGTTATTAGGTATCATTGAGTGGGCCCCTGTGCAGAGGCCGTTTGCAGTAGATTTGCTCGATGCAACACATTACTCAGTTTCTTGACAGCTGCTTCCAGGGACATTGATTGTAGAAACAAATAAAATGAAATCCTGACAACTTCAATAATTTCTCTGTTTATTATGATGTTTTTTAGCCCAATTATGAGGATTTTTGTTTTCTTTATGTGGAGGTATAATCAATTCTGAAGACTTTGATCTTCATCGGTAAGAGCTTCAAGTCCTCTTGGCTTTCAGCAAGCAAGATTATGTAATTCTAGCTCGTAGGTTTGTGATGATGTTTTACCAAACCTGAGGCAATTTCTTCTTCATATGATCCAGCTTTTAAAATTATTTGCTCAACATGTAGGTTGAATAAGTATAGTGAAAGGAACCAGCCCTGACATACACCTTCCCTAATTTTAAAACACCCAGTATCCCCTTATGCAGTGTGAAAGATTATTTCTTGATCAAAGTACAAGGTTCCACAAGAGCATATTGAAGTGTTATGGAATTCCTATTTTTTGCAATGTGATCCATATTTTTTATCTACAAAGTTGAATGCTTTTGCATAGTTGATATAACACAGCAAACATCTTTTATTCTGTTTTCAGCTAATATGTATCAGACATCAGCAATGTCACTCCATATCTTTTTCTGAATCTAGCTTGAATTTCTGACATTTCCTTGCTAATGTAAAGCTACATCTGTTTTTGAATTTTCTTTTGAAAAATTATACTTGTATGTGATATTAATGATATTATTTGACAATTTTTGCATTATTATGGATCACCTATCTGTAGAATGGGCATGTATCTCTTGCAGGTGGTTGGCCAGATCTCTGTCTTCCTAGTGTCTTGGCATATGAGGAGGTACCCCCCAAAAAAGGAATTTTTCTTCAAAGCTATGAATTAAAATTTTTTTTACAGAACAGCCTTATCACCTTCAAAGTACTCTCCATTACACTTAATACATTTGTCAAATTTGTGATTCTATTCTTGGAAACATTTTTCAAACTCATTCGTTTGGATGGGTGACAGCACCTCCCTTGGTTTTTTCTTCACCTTTTCTAACATCATATTGCTGTCCTTTCATGTCCCTCTTTATTCATGGAAACAAAAAGAAGTCTCAGGGAGCTAGGTCAGATGAGTAAGGTGTGTGGGGCAAGAGAAGTATGATGTTATTTTGCCCAAAACTTGCGTACTGAGATGGCTACATGAGCAGGTGCATGGTCATTGTGGCAAAACCAATCTATCATCTGCCACAAATCAGGCCTGTTATGCTATCTTTTCAAAACCTTTCAAAAGAAAGCTTGATTAACAGTCTGACCTGGTGGAACGAACTCCAAGTGCATTATCCCCCTCACATAAAAAAAAAACAAAAAACAAATGGGCATTGTCTTGATCTCTGATTTCACTTGACAAGCTTTTGGGGGGTAGGGTCATAAGAATAAATAGCACCATATCTTGTCACCAGTAGTGACCTTGGAAAAAATGTCTGGGTCGCTTCAGAGCTATTCTTTCAAAGCACGGCATGTTTCCACTCAACACTTTTTTCCTGATCAATCAGAACCTGAAGCAGAAATTTCACAGCACCCCTTCTCATTCCCAAATCTTCCGTTAAAATTCTTTGAACTGGGCTCTAAGATAGTCCCAATAACGTCTCCATCTCTCTGATGGTCCATCATCGGTCTTTGAGCAGAAGTGCATACATTTTGTCAACATTCTTGTCTGTTTGGCAAGTTAATGAATGTCCAGAACAGGGTTTAGCATCAATTGACATTTCACCTTTTTTGAAATGAGAAAACCACTAGTACACTTGAGTTTTCCTCATAGCGCTGTCCTTGTAAACTGTGTTCAGCATCACACCATTTTTCTTGAGCAAGAAATAAAATCTCACAGCCACATGCTGGTTTCTTAAATCAGCCATCACAAAACACGAGATTAGAGTAAAATTGCTTTTATGAAAAAATTCACTGTGGCCAGAGAGAATCTTCCCAGGCGATGCCACGAGGTGCACTAGCTCCGAGTGAGTTGCTCAATGCTCGCCTAGTAGGAAAAATGTGTACTATAAAAATCTTTGCACAGTGGAGCTTTTTTTCTGGTTCCTTTTGTGTATCCCCTCTTAAACCAGTGCTCACTTCAGTGTTGCATCTGTTTGTTAAAACTTTTCAATTTGTATTCTGTCAATTCCTGAAACTTTGTTTCAGTGCAGCTTATACTTCTTCCAGTATTGTTCAGTCTTGATCATATGCTACCTCTTGAAATGATTAAACATTGACCAATTGTGTTTTGGTGCAATGATTCCCTGTATGCTTTACATCTTTTTTTGATGCTTACTGTATCATTTCAATTTTTTGCCCATAGAACTATTCAATATTGTAATTGGAGGCTTGAATTTGTTCTTTAGTTCTTTTAGCTCGAGAAATATTGAGCATGTTCCTCCTTTGTGGTATTTTTTATTAACTCGGGTCTTTGAATTTTTTCATTATAATCCTTTGTCTTATTGAGCCACCCTTTATGTATTATTAAAAATAATTTTTATTTTAATAAATCATTTATTGGGGGCTCTTTTTTAAAATCATTTTATTAGGGGCTCATACAACTCTTATCACAATCCATACATACATCAATTGTGTAAAGCGCATTTGTACATTCATTGCCCTCATCATTCTTAAAACATTTCCTCTCCACTTAAGCCCCCGGCATTAGGTCCTCATTTTCCCCTTCCTTGTTGGGGGCTCTTATAGCAATCCATACACCAATTGTATCAAGCACATTTGTACATATGTTGCAATCTTCATTTCCAAAACATTTTCTTTCTACTTCAGCCCTTGGTATCTGCTCCTCTTTTTTCCCTCCCTCCTCCACCCTCCCACTCTCGTGAACCCTTGGTAATTTATAACTTATTTTTATTTTCATATTTTACACCATCTGCTGCCTTCCTTCACCCACATTTCTGTTTTTCATCCCCTTGGGGAGGGGGTTGTATGTCGATCATTGTGATTGGTTCCCCCTTTCTCCCCTTTCTCCCCCTACCTTCCCTCGACCCTCATGGTATCACTACTCTCAATATTGGTACTGAGGTGTATATCCGTCTTGGATTCTTTGTGTCAAGGGCACAGGATTCTGTGTTGAGAGCACACAGCCCAGATCATGTACCAGTGTACATGATCTGGTCTAGCCAGATTTGTAAGGTAGAACTGTGAATGTTGTGTATTTTTTTGGTGCTATACTACACCCTGGCTGGCTCGTCCCTTCCTAGTGACCCTTCTGTGAGGGGATGTCCATTTGTCTACAGATGGACTTAGGGTCTCCACTCCAATCCCCCTCGTTTGCATGGAAATGGTTGTTTGTTTGGGGTCTTCTGTTGCCTGATACCTGATCCCGTTGACACCTCATTATTACGTGAGTTGGTGTGCGTCTTCCATGTGTGAGCCACCCTTTTAAATTTTCTGTTTCTATTATTTTTTTCTTTCTACTCACTTTAACTGTTCTATATTTTCAGAGAAAATTTTAGTCTATGCTTACATCCAATTTTGTTTTTTCTTTTTTCCTATCTCTTTAATGACCTTTTACTTTCTTCATGTGTGTTATCCATGGTGTCATCCTACAATTCCTCTGCTTTTAGTTGTTTGTGCTCTATTTTTGAGATCATCTCTAAATTCAGATGGAATATATTCAAGGTCATACATTGTCTCTTGTAGTCTGATTTTAATTTTCTTCAGCTTAATTTTATTTATTTATTTTTAAAAATCATTTTATTGGGGGCTCATACAACTCTTATCACAATCCATCCATCCATCCATCCATTTTCTCAAGCACATTTGTACATATGTTGCCATCATCATTTTCAAAGCATTTTCTTTCTACTTGAGCCCTTGGTATCAGCTCCTCATTTCCCCCCCTCCCCTCCTTCCCTCCCTCCCTCATGAACCCTTGATAATTTACAAATTATTATTATTTTGTCATGTCTTGTACTGTCTGATGTCTCCCTCTACCCTCTTGTCTGTTGTCCATCCCCCCCGGGAGGGGGTTATAGGTAGGTCATTGTGACTGGTTCCCCCTTTCTCCCCCCACCTTCCACTCTCAATATTGGTCCCGAGAAGTTTATCTGTCCTATATTCCCTGTGTTTCCAGCTCTTATCTGTACCCCTGTACATGCTCTAGTCTAGCCAGATTTGTAAGGTAGAATTAGGGTAATGATAGTGGGGTGTGAGGAGGCCTCAAGGGATCAGAGGTATATTGCATGACCCATTAGTGCTCTACTGCACCCTGATTGATTCATCTCCTCCCTGTGACCCCTCTGTGGGGGGATGTTCCATTGTTCATAGATGGGCTTTGGGTCTCCGCTCCAACTCACCTCCATTTTCACCAATGCATTTTTGTTTGTTTGTTTACTGTTTGTTTTGAATCTTCTGATGCTTGTTGCTGGGTCTCGATGACACCTCATGATCGCACCAGTGCTTCTTCCATGTAGGCTTGTTGCTTCACTGTTGGATGGCCGCTTGTTTAACTTCAAGCCTTTAAGACCCCAAATACTTTATCTTTTAATTGCTGGGCACCATCCTCTGTCTTCACCACATCTGTTTATGCACCCATTTTGTCTTTAGTGATCGTGTTTGTGTGTGGGGTGGTGGTGGTGGTGAGCATCACAGAATGCCAATTTGTTAGAACAAAGTGTTCTTGTATTGAAGGAAGGTATGAGCTGAGACCCAAGGCCCATCTGCAGCCTCAGTGTATTGTCTTATAAATATATGTACCTAGGCCAATACCACTATTGTTATGGATTCATGGAGGCCATGCCCCATCCTACTGATAAAGATTTAAAATGGAATTATCAGGAATGGGCCAGTGCGTGTATCAAAAGCAAAATAAGGGTGAGGACTTTTGAGGGGACACCCCCACCCATACCCTGATTCCTTGTGTTACATTCAAATAGTCTCTTAGATTTCTATATTTATGAAAAAGACCTATTAATGATGTCACCCAGATCAGATAGATTTTGAAATGTTCTTTTTACTGATGAATACAATGCTGTCCTTCCTTAATTTGTCATTCCCAGCATAGTAGGCCATATATGATAGTCTGATTCAGAATAGCCAATACCAGGCCATTTCAGCTCACTAACTGCCCAATTTATGTAGACTTACACATTTTTAATGTAGAGTTATACATTCCATGTTCCAATTACTAATAATTGTTTGCAGGTGTTTTATCTCACTTTATTTCAGTGACAGCAGCATTAAATATCAGGTAGATAAAGCAGTTATCTGCTTTTACAAGTTTTATAATTATATAGATATGAAATTAACCCAGAATTCTGTTAAAGCTCATTTCCTCCCCACCCAGGGAGAACTTATTGGCAGAACATTCAAAATCAAATAAGTAAGGGAAGGATTTGTTATAATTTTATTTTGACTTATTACTCTGGTATACTGCAGTTTAATTCATAGCCTGAAATTCCACACAGGATCTTATTTTAAATTGAGATCTATCAGTGAGTTTACCTGGATTGCCTTAGGTCATGTGGGGCCAGAAATCAGGTTCCATGATTCCTAGGCTAATTTTCATTTGTTATCAGCCACTTAACCAGTTTTAGGACATATATATTTTGCATCAAATTGATAAATAATATTTAAGTTATGTATATATAAAAAGGACAAATATTATGAGTCCACTGCTATAAGAATAAAAACAAAGACAAAAGACAGCCTTCTGCTCTCAGGTCATGCACTCTTCTAATCTGGTATCCTAAGCAACCAGGGAGAGAGTCTGCATTGCATCTATGAGTCATAGCATGCCCTTTATAAATACACCTTAAAAACTACTTTGACAAAGGAGACCTCACCTCAGCTGGGGTCTGTTTGGGGGGATTCAAAGAGAGGGAGAAGTTCATTCAGTTGCTGCCATACAACATCATGCTAAGGTCATTCCAAAACAACAAATGGGCGAGGTTTTATGCTCAGAATTTCAGAGCCCAAAGGATAAAATCCACTCCTGGCTCTTCTTTCTTGATGGTACTGAAAGCCTGACTTCCCACATCTGAGATGGCTCATTTTATACCCATCAAGATGAGAAAACTGGCTAAGCCCCATATTAGGTTCCAAGTTTTTACAATCACAATTATCCCTAACAATCACTCACAACTGAATCATACAGTCCTACAACTGAATCACAATCCTTTCAACATCTTCCCTACCTTCTCTTACCCAGACCCATCAATAAAAGAGGTGGGGAAGATGTTGAAAGGACTCCTTGATTGGGATACAGAAAGCTGTGATATCAGAGATGTGACAGAGAAGCAGTAGCAGCAAAACTAAGAGCAAGCGTGCAAGACACAGTGGTGGGCTTCCTAGCCCATGGAGAGAGTAGAGTTGAGAGCCTTCAGGCAGGGGAGTCAGTTGACAGTGGAGTGGGGTACCTCCAGGCAATTAACTGGGGAGTCTAGGTTTGTTGACCCATGAGCACATTTGCGCTGAGGCTCCTGATGAAGTAATGTACCTTTTGGGTATTTATCAGCAGTGCTAAAACAACTTTGTAACAGTGCTTGAGCAAGCCAAAGGCTTGGGGACTCCAAGGCTGAGAGACTGAGGACCAGAAAAAGGCCAGCCTGTAGGCAGGCTGGGAAGTGTGTGTCCTGACTGAAGAACTGTGTCTTGGACCTTTCTGATCTTAAATTTTAAGCTGTCGACTTCCATAATAAGCCTCATGATGTATGTGTGTGTGTGGAGAACCCAAGGAGAGAATATGCTTGGGACTATGTTCCTAATTGAACACTTGATCTGGTTTCTATCTGACCCTTGATGACCCAGGCCGTGTGTTATACACTACTGGGATATTAGATTAGTCTTTTGACTAGTCGTTTGAGGCACACAACATCCTCCATAAACCACACCAGAAGGACTTGATGTGGAAACCCCATTAACTGAACTAGGCTTTACCTCAAACTCACCCTTAACCCTTGGACTTAAGGATAAAATTTCCTACTGCTTTAGAACCAGATGACCACTATCTCAAGGTTATAGAACTTGGCAATCTTTGAACTTTGGTTTGGATCTCTTGCCTTGAGGGTGCTCAATGAATGATAATCTGGAACTACTATGTATTTACTATTTCAGTGCTCTCTTTGCTTTTTATGACATGTATGTAAACATGGTTCTGTCTTTGTGAATGAATGCGATTGAAAGTGTTGCCCCATCACCCACCCCCATTATTTATGTAAATAGTGTTCAGTCACTTAAGAGTTTAATCTGTCCAAGTCAACAATTCATATATGTGGATCATATCCAGCCTGTGTTAGTCTGGGTAGACTAGAGAAACAAATATATGGACACACATATGTGTATAAGAAAGAGATTTATATACAAGAGCAATTGAACATTGAGAA
>NW_022103916.1:3910173-3914927 GCF_000313985.2 Echinops telfairi | reverse complement strand
CTCAGACTCACAAAACAAATGCAGTGAGGCCAAACATTGGATGATCATAAGCCAAGGGGTAAAAAGTTTTTGGTCCAGTGGCGTTGTAAGCATCTCAGCGCTGGCAGGGCTCTCTCTGTGGCTTCTCTGGCTTCAGAGGTCCGGTTGCATCCATGTGGCTTGTCTGGCTCAGGGCACGAGGGTAGTTCCATGTGTTTTGTCAGCTTCAATGCCTCCCAGGGAGTGAAGTAGTGAGAGAGAGTCTCTCCTCCCTCCAAGGAGGAAATACCGGATTTCCCAGAATTCTCAGGAGAAGGCCATGCCCACGCAGAAGCCTCATTGGCTGTGATCTGATTGACAAGCTAGACTCCACCCCTACATTTTTAATCCTCAAATTGACAAATGATTATATAACTATCACACAACCCATACTTGTGTAGTTTCTTTTCCACAACAATGTTTTACATTCTATATCATTGGCTAGATTAATGTCACTATCAATGGATTACCTTATGTCCCAGTGGGATGATTGATAATGTACTCTACCATAAAATGGTAATGATATCTCTAAAGTGAACCAGAGACATATATAAATCATAGATACATGAATGGTTTGGGGGCTTACATTTAATTCTGTCCCCAATGTAAAAACAGTTTTTATGACATGACTCTGCTTGATGCTCATCTGTATGAGAGAGCACTGATGTATGGATGCGATAGAAGTGTGGTGTAGACACTAGAAGGTGCCTGGCTACTAGAAAGAATAGTATCTGAGGTCTTAAAGGCTTGTCTTCAAATTAGCAGCCATTTAAGTGGGGCATCAACTAAGCCCACACGGAAGAAGTATATCAGACTGTGTGATCCAAGGATTGTAAACAATAAAATCGAAAACCCAAGGAGAGGATAGTATCAGAGCTCAAATTGTCAGCACCTGGTTTTTAGAAAACTTTGGATGACAGTCTCAAAACTCACTGCTATCGAGTCAGTGCTGAGTCATAGCTACCCCTTGTGGGTTTCTGAGACTGTAGATGTTTATAGGAGTAGAAAGCCCAGTCTTTCTCCCTCAGAGCTGCTGGTGGTTTCAAACTGCCAACCATGCATATCGCAGCTCAATTCTTAAGCACTACACCACCAGTGATGACAGTGGAAGCCCCAAATCCATTTTTAGAGTCCACACATAGATTAATTCACTGGTGAATTCCCTTTGACCATAGACCAAGAATATGAATAGCCTTGCTGTCATGGAGAGTGCAATGGGAAGTGGATCATTGCACACGCAATTAGTTTAAAAACTACACTTTATCTTTTGGTTGCCCCTTTTGACCTTTCAAATTTGCTTTAGTTATTAATGTTTTTCTGCTCTCTTTTCAATTGAGATTTTTACCTGTTTCATTATGGTATTGTTGCTGAATCTTTTTTTAAAAGAATGTCTTTCTGTATATGAAATCCAGGATAGGTAAAGCTATAGAGACAGTGACTGTATTGATGGTTTCTTTGGGCATATAGCAGGGGAGGTTGAGGAGAAATGGGGAGCTGATAGTGAGTACAAGAAATAATAAAATGTTCTAAAATTGATTGGGGATATGTTTGCACAACTCTCTTTACTGTGATTGAACTATTGTATGATATGTGAATTATATGCCAATAAAATGTTTTTTTAAAAAGAGAGTGTTTTAGGTGCTGAGCATTTTTAAGATTCATGGGAAAGTATTCAACCTCACCACTAACTTAAATCAGCAACAAAAATAATCCAAAATAATGCACAGTAAAACATAGCACGTATGTATACTCTCTCACTTATTAACATGGATGAGATAACTGTAGTAAATTTGGAACTAGGCTTAAGGAAATCTTTGAGTTTGAATTGCTGGTATAACACAGCTGCATGGTATTCTTCCAAGCTACCACTTTGACAAATGTTGCTTTTTAGACTGACTCAAACTGCATTTGGCAAGTGCATTGGAATTTTAAATGGGTAAAGAGAGTGATTTTCCATTGTTCCCAGCTGCCTTACACTGCTTAATAGACTATGATTTAGAACACGGAGTGTGGAACCAGCAATGATTTGCTTTATGAACTCAGATTATACACTTGACCTTTTAGCTCAGTTGCATCATAATGAATAGATTGTGGTGATTATACAGATGATAAAAATGATAACGGCAGTTAAAATTTATTGAGCCCTTACAATTTGCTAGGTACTATTCTAAGCCCTTTGGACATATATCATTGAGATGTTGTTAGCTTCCCTTGAGTCAGTTCTGATTCATAGGAACCCTGTGTACAACAGAAGAGAACACTGATCCTGCAACATTCTCATAATTGCTCTTAGGTTTCAGCCCATTGTTACAGCTACTGTGTCAATCCATTTTGTTGAGGGTCTTCCTCTGTTTCCACTGCTCCTCTGACAAGCCTGATGTTGTTCTCCAGGGACTTGACTTTCCTGATAACATGCCCAAAGTACTTGAGATGAAGTCTCACCATCCTTGCCTCTAAGGAGCTTTCTGGCTGTACTTCTTCCAAGACAGATTTATTTAATCTTTTGGCAGTTCATGTAACCTTCAATATTCTTCTCCTGCACCATAATTCTAGTATATGTGCTGCCGAAGCGAGCACCCTGCACCATAATTCAAATGCATCTATTCTCTTTTCGTCTTCCTTATTCAATGTCCAACTTTCACTCACATGTGAGGCATCTGAAAACACCATGGCTTGGATTAAGCACACCGTAGTCCTCAATAATAACCTGCTTCCTTTTAAACAATTTAAAGAGAAAGAGGTCTTGTGTAGATTTACCCAGTGCAATGAATGCGTAGTTTGATCTCTTGAATGATCCTCTTGATTGTGGTTTCAAGCAAAATGAAATCTTTGAGATTTCAATCTCTTCTCCATGTAGCATGATGTTATCTATTGGTCCAGTGTAAGGATTTTGGTTTCTTTACTATGAGTGAAGGCTGCAATCCTTGATCTTCATCAGCAAGTGCTTAAAGTCCTCCTTGCTTTCAGCAAGGAAAATTGTGTCACTTGGATATTGCAGGTTGTTAATAAACCTTCCTCCAGTCCTGATGCTGTGTTCTTCGTATAGTCCATTTTTTTATGATTATTTGCTCTGTATACAGATTGAATAACTATACTGAGAGGATACAGCCCTGACACACACCTTTCTGATTTTAACAATGAAGTATAACCTTGTTCTGTTTGCATAACTGCCTCTTGATTGAGATACAGGTTCAGCATGAGCACATAGTATTCTTGGATTTCCATTCTTTTCAATATTTTGTCCATAGAATCTTTTATATGAAGTAGAATGTGACATCAGGATTGGAGGAAGGCTTTTTAGTATATGTGCTGCCGAAGCAAGTACATGGAGGAAGGCTTTTGATATCCAGATGATACAACCTTACTTGCTGCAAGTGAGGATGACTTGAAGCATTTGATGAAGATGAAGGATTATAGCCTTCAGTATGGATTACAACTCAATGTAAAGAAAACCAAAATCCTCACAAGTAGCTCAATAGGTATCACATGATAGAGAAAACATTGAAGTTGTTAAGGATTTCATCTTGCTTTGATTGACAATCAGTGCTTATCAAAGCAGTAGTCAAGAGACCAAAAGATGCAACTGCATTGGGTAAATCTGTATAAGACCTCTGTAATTTACAAAAACAAAGCAAAAAAACCCCACAAAACCTCTGTAAAGTGGTGAAAAGCAAGCCTATTTCCTTGAGGACTAAAGGGCACCTGATATGAGCAGTGGTATTTTCTTTTAGCGATGGCGTTTTCAACAGACTCCCTAAGTAGAGGTGATAATCCATCTCTTTTATTTAAAAAAGTAAAAATGAAAATAATTTTATATGTTCTAGTTATAACTAGCTTAAGAAAATCAGAATAAAGAACAAAGGAAAATTACAACACACACCAAATTAAAAAAGGAAGAATAACCATTTTGTACCCCACATAGAGCCTAGATTTCTAGGTTGCACGGTTTATACTTGAATCTCCCCAGAGGTGGTATGGCAGAAAGGCCTGGCAATCTGCTTCAGTTAAGATTAAAGTTAGGGAAATGCCATAGAGCATTCCTGCTCTAACATATAAGACTGTTATGAGTCAAAATAGACTTGATAGAAATGGATTTGGTTAAAAAAATGGACTTGGTTTAGTGTCTGTGTTCTTCCAGATTGTGTGTGTGTGTGTGTGTGTATAACTTTAAGAATAAAATAGATTTAGATTATACCATTATATAAAATGGTTTCATCTTACTTCATGGACTTGTTTTATTTATTTATTTAAATGTAATAATTTTATTTGGGACTCGTACAACTCATCACAATCCATACATACATTCTTTGTGTCAAGCACATTTGTACATTTGTTGCCATCATCATTCTCAAAACGTTTGCTTTCTACTTGAGCCCCTGGTGTCAACTCATTTTTACCCCTCCTTCCCCACATCCTCCTCCCTCCTGAACCCTTGGTAATTTATAAATTATTATTATTTTGTCATATCTTACACTCTCTGACATCTCCCTTCACCCACTTTTGTATTGTCAATCCCCCAGGGAGGAGGTTATATGTAGATCCTTGTAATAGATTCTCCCTTTCCACCCCACCCTCCCTCCACCCTCCTGGCATCGCCACTCTCAGCACTGGTCCTGAAGGGATCATCTGTCCTGGATTTCCGGTGTTTCCAGTTCCTATCTGTACCAGTAGAATTGGAATCATTATAGTGGAGTGGGGTGGGGTGGGGGAAGCATTTAGGAACTACAGGAAAGTTG
>NW_022103916.1:3903191-3905731 GCF_000313985.2 Echinops telfairi | reverse complement strand
TTTTTTATTGATTTATAAGTTATTTCAATATTATGGATAGTGGTGCTTTATTATAATTTTTTGCATATTCCCAGTTTTGATATTTGCTTAATGCTTAGTTTTTAATGTCTACAAATTAATGTGTTTTTGTATGGTCAAGTTTATTAGCCTTTTCTTTTATGGCTTATACTTTTGTTGTTCTTTTCTTAATGGTTTACCCATCCCCAACGTTATATAAATTTTGTCTAGGTCACCTTCTCAAAACTATGCTTAAAGAAGGGTCCTCAATGAATGGTGGCCTGAAACTACCATACAGTTATATTTTAATGACCTCTTTGCTTTATTATGACATGTATTAATCTGGTAGGTGTGGTTATGCCACTCTCAATGAATATTTTTTAAAGTTTTACCCTATTACCAACCCTCATTTTTTGTATAGTGTCCAGTCACTTTAGAGTTTAATCTGGACAAGTCAACAATTTATCTAGTCACTGGGCTAGTTAGTGGCAGAACTATTTCTTCTGAAGGACAGATGATTGTTCATCCCTTTGAACAAGATAGACTCACATTTGACTTGTCTTTCATGTATTCTGTAGAATCAGTATCTGATGAAAGTACCTACTGTCTACTTCTACACAATTTTGCCCTCTAACTGCATTCTCCAGGTTTTGGTTAGTGCAGACCTCATCGTGCTTCATGCTGATTGTTGCCTCTTTTTCATCAACCATTCAAAACTCCACAACCTTTAGTCATAACTTCTGCAGTTGATGAGGGCAAGATACTTTTGTGTTCTTCAGTTATGAGGACACTAATCTGTTAGATATTCACATTGCTAATTTGGAGAAAGCCAAAATTAATCCAAATATTATATGATTATATGACTATTTTAAAGGTCTGTCTTAAATCTTTGGGCCTTATGTTATTCTCACCACTCTCAAACCAGTTGTTAGAAGGCCCTAGGGCTAATATTAACCCTAGACTGGAGCCATGCCACTTATAGAAGGTCCCCATTCTGGCCTTTAAATCCAAAGCAGCCTGTCAGACAAGACTTCTATAATCTGTTATCTTACTTTTGATCTAGTGCAACCTCTGACTTGGGCTATCAGTCCACTTACCCTTTAGTGGCTTTATTGGGTGATAAGTCCAGTTGTCCCTATATATATTGACTCTAGAGCCTAAACTGAGACGGCTTGAGTTTGAATTCTAGTTGACACTTGACTGACTGTGACTTTGGCCCTGGGCAGGTTATTTGACCACTCTGTTGGCATAATAGGTTATGTGTTGGGCTACCAACCACAATATCAGCACTTTGAACCCACCATCTGCTCTGAGGGAGAAAGATGAGGCTTTCTGTTCTTGTAAAGATTTATAGCTTCAGAAACACAGAGGGGCAGTTCTACTCAGAATGGAGTTCTCTATTCTGTGAGTTGGAATTGACTCAGTGGCAGGGAGTTTGAAATTTTTGAGTACTTTAGTTTTCTCATTCGTAAAATGTTGTGATGGCTATATCAGATAATAAATGTTTGGCACATAGGTCAAGTAGTCCTTCTGTGTTGTTTTTCCATTATCATGAGGATTGAAATAATTGAAAATCCTTCCTTATATTGATCCAAAGTCTGTTTCTTCGTACGTTCTAATCATTATAGCTACACTGATGTTGGGCAGGTAAGGACATGAATATGAAATTGTAAAGTGTCATGTTACCCATAATAATCTTATTTAACTTGTTCTTTTCTCCACTGTATCTTATCTTTGCCAGGCTAAATATCGTTGAATAACAAGGTTTCTGGATACTCACCTATTTTGGTTGCCTGTTTTGAATTAAAACAAATTTCTTTTGCATTACCTGTAAATCATGGCAAACTCGTGTATCAGAGTACAACTGTGTTCCATATGGTTTTCAGTGGCAGAGTTGTTTAACATAGGTCACTAGACTTTTCTTATAAGATGCCTCTGGATGAATGCAAACCACCAGCTTTTTGGTAGCAGCTTAGCATATTAATGATTTCTACCACTTAGGGACTTCACTTGGTATATACTTCAGTTAATTCATGTATTCTTGGCATCCATCAGGCATGCAGGGTGGCCATGCAACATACTAGAGCTCCCTCTGCTCCCGGGCTCCATGTCCTACATGTCAGACATTCTTTCTCTGGGGTTTTGTTGGCCACCCTTCATGGCCTGGATGGGTCTGGTGAGGCAGAAAGCAGCTCCTAGCCCTGTCCTTACCCAGCACTTGGCCAGGATTCTTCTCTCAAATGGTTGACCTACCACCACAGATCTATGTGGTACCATGATCTCTTTGGGCCAGACCTATGACACAGCATCCAGGACCTGGTTTCATATTTAGAGTTGGACTAGTATAAAACACATCTTCCCTTCATCTTCATCTTCCCTTAAGAAATACATACTTTGTTTAATGAAGTGAAATATTATGTCAGCTTGAGAGTATATTACATTCTGTTGGTGAAAGGAGTAGCCTTGGTGGTGTAGTAGTTATGCCTTGGGATGATAACTGAAGGTCAGCAGTTTAAAACCACCAGTTGCTCTGTGGGCGAAAG
>NW_022103916.1:3894832-3902337 GCF_000313985.2 Echinops telfairi | reverse complement strand
TACACTGGTACAGATAAGAGCTGGAAACACTGGGAATCCAGGACAGATAAACCCCTCAGGACCAATAATGAGACTAGCAATACCAGGAGGAGAAGGGGAAGGTGGGGGTAGAAAAGGAGAACAGATCAAAATGATCTACCTATAACCCCCTCCCAGGGGTACAGACAACAGAAAAATGGGTGAAGGGAGACAGTGTTCAGTGCAAGACATGGAAAAATAATGTATAAATTATCAAGGGTTCATGAGGGAGGTAGGGTTGGGGGGATGAGCTGATATCAAGGGCTCAAGTAGAAAGAAAATGTTTTGAAAATGATGATGGCAACAAATGTACTTCACACAATGAATGCATGTATGTACTGTGATAGAGCTGTATGAGCCCCCAATAAAACGATTAAAAATAAAAAAGAGTTACAGTGTCAGAAACCCACAGGGGCAGTTCTACCTTGTGCTATAGGGAACTGATTCAGAATCAAGTCAACAGCAGTGAGTCTGAGTTGACTTAAGAGACTTTGTCAATGAATTCCTTTTAGACTTGT
This sequence comes from Echinops telfairi, assembly GCF_000313985.2. Lineage (NCBI taxonomy): Eukaryota > Metazoa > Chordata > Mammalia > Afrosoricida > Tenrecidae > Echinops > Echinops telfairi. The sequence continues at coordinate 3,901,801 of NW_022103916.1, read as the reverse complement.
TAAGTTTTTTTGAGCTTGCATTTACTTATTTGTCTAGCAAATATTTTCTGAGCCCTTTACTGTGTGCTGGGCACTGTGGTACATGCTGGAAATTCAGTGATCAGTTCATTTTTCAGTTCCTAGCTCAGCTGGTTGATAGTTTGGGATTCTAGTTCATTCTCTCTCTTTTTATTTCATATGTTTGAAATGAATTTGTCACTAAGTCCATTTTAGCTTTGATTTGAGGGATAAGGAATCTGAAGGGATTTATTTATTATTGTTAAAGCACACTATACATAGTTACACAGCCCATCTTAACAAATGAAATCAGCAACAATATCATGTTAATCCTTCCATAAATGTGGTCCTCTTTCTCCATCCCCCATTCTTCCTCCCTCCCTCTTCAATATCCTATTCTTGCCTTTTCCCTGAATTCTAGTTCTTTTTGAAAACAAATTAACCGTTTATGTTGTTCACAACTTTGGTTAACGTATTTTCTCTGCCTTTCCTAACTTGTTAGGTTAAAAATAGTATTTCAGCAGTGTTAAGTACAGAGTCGTGAGGCTTACTGCTATATCTCCTTTTATAAGGTTTCTATTTATCCATTAATTAGTATCCTTTTTTCTCAAATTAAAAGAACCTTTTTGTTTTGAAATAAGTATTAATTCAGAAGTTTCAAAGAAATATGCAGAGAAGTCTTGTGTACTTACATCCTCACACTCTCCAATGTTAATATCTTCCACAATTGTAGAATAATAATGAAACCAAGAAATTGACATTGGCTTAGTCCCTAGAATTTGTTTAGAGTGTGTGTGTCTGTGCAGTTTTATGTACCTTTGTGTAACCACCACCATGATCAAGATGTTTTACCCTCACAAAACTCCCTGAGCTTTTTTTATTCAGAATAATTTCCTTGAGATTCACCTAAGTTGTTGCATTTATAGTTTCTTTTTATTGCTGAGCTGTATTTGATTAGCATTATTTTTAGTAAAGTTATTCAATTAATCATAAAGAAACCTACCTGTATAATAATCCAGTGCACCTCTCACTGTCCCATGTGAATGCATTCCAAAGGAAGAAAATTGTTTTCATTGACATGTTGAAACTTAGAAACAGTGTCATTTCCTTGATCTGCCATTTCTATGAGCTGATCACAGCTCACAATAGTTATTAGTTTAATGATCCATGATAGAATGTATTTTCATCAAGATTCATAAAGCCCTTCACTGCCCCTGTGGGTTTCCAAGATTGTAACTCTTTACAGGGAGTACAAAGCCGCCTCTTTCTCCCTCTGAGTGGCTGGTGAATTAGACCTTAGAGTTGCTGGACCTGCTGACCTTAGAGTTAGCAGCCCAATGTGTGACCACTATGCCCCCAGGGCTCCTGCCGCATCAAGATTAGCAGTCTTTTGTTTTTTGATGTTGTGTGTGTGTGTGTGTGTGTGTGTGTGTGTGAATTAGGTGAGGGGGATTTCTATTTCAGATCATCAACTCTGTATTCAAAAGTTTAAACCACTCATAACCTATCTATTCCATATTCTGTTCCAACTTGACTGCCCTAATTTCAACCTGTCATTGCTTTATCTTCTTAATCTTGCACTCCACACACCCCTATCCCCAGGAAACCTGCAAAGTCTGTTCCCTTTGGTAGGCAAGTCTTTGTCTTGGATTTTATCCTTATAGTAGTGGTCTCATCTGATATTTGTCTTTTTGTGATTGAATAACTTTACTCAGCATAATATTCTACAGGTCCATCCACGTTATGAGGTGTTTTGTGGTTACATCACTGCTTTAGAGATACATAGTATTCCATAGTGTGTGTGTGTGTACCAATGTTTTTTTTTGTTTATTCTTTTATTGTTGGACATTTAGGCCATTTCCAACTTCTTACTATTGTGAACAGTGCTGTGAGGAATATGGGACTGCAGCTGTCTGGTCATGTTATGGCTCTTAGTTCTCTAGGGTGCACATCCAGCAGAGGTATTGCTGGCTTGAATGGCATTTCTGTTCCCATTTGTTTGGGACATATCACTTTCCACGACTGTTGTACATATTTACAGTTGAAACAAAAATAGAAGAGCGTTTCATTCTCACACACCCTCTGCAACATTTGTGGTTTTCTTATTTTATTGAATTAGATAGTCATTGTCAGTGTAAGGTGATATTGTTGTTTTGATATGCATCTTTTGGATGGCTAATGATTGTATTTTTTATATTTGAGCAATTTGGATATACTTTTTTTGGTGAACTGCCTGTTCTTGTCCTTTATCCACTTTTTAAAAAGATCATTCTATTGAGGGCTCTTACAGCTCTTTCAGCAATCCATACATCAATTGTATCAAGCATATTTGTACATATGTTACCATCACTTTCTAAACATTTACATTCTATTTTAGCCCTTGATATCAACTCCTCTTTTTATCCTTCCTCCCCCTCCCCCCTCGTGACTCCTTGATAAATTATAAATTATTATTATTATCATATCTTATACCAACTGCTGTCTCCCTTCCCCCCGTGGTTACTTCTCCCCTTCTCTCCCTACCTTCCCACTACCCTCATGGGATTGTTACTCTCATTTCTGTATCTGAGGGGTTTATCTGACCTGGATTCCATGTATCCTGAGCACTTACTTGTAGCTGTGTACATGCTCTGGCCTAGCCCGCTGTGAAAGGCAGGATTAGGGGTCATGATAGTGGGGGATGAGGAAGCTTCAAGGAACCAGAGGAATATTGTGTGTGTTGTCGGTGCTATACTTCATCTTGGTTGATTCATCCCTTCCTTGTGACTGTTCTGTGAGGGGATGTCACATTGTCTATAGATGGGCTTTGGGTCTCTGCTCTGACTCCCCCTTGTTCTCAACAATATGTTTTTTTGTTTGTTTTGGGTCTTCTGATGCCTGTTACCTGATCCCATCAACACCTCATGATCATACAGGCTGGTGTTCTTCCATGTGGGCTTTGTTACTTCTCTGCTAGATGGCTGCTTGTTTACCTTCAAGCCTTTAAGACCCAAGATGCTATATCTTTTGATAGTTGGGCACAATCAGCTTTCTTCACCACATTTGCTTGTGCACCCGTTTTGTCTTCAGCGATTTTGCAGGGAGGGTGAACATCACAGAATGCCAGGTTATTAGAACAAAGTGTTCTCGTGTTGAGGGAGGGCTTGAGCACAGGCCCAAAGTCTGTTCACTTCCTCAATATATTGCCCTATAAATATATGTACCTATGCCAATACCTCTATTTGTATGAATTAATATATTTACGTAAGTGCACACCTATGTTTGCACCTCTATCCGTAGCTTTGCTTCCTATATCTTTCCTCTGTTTCCTTTCACCTTCCTCCTTTCCCACCATCACGCTTGCCCTTCTTCTGCCTCTTAGTAATTCCTCTCAGCTAGAATGTCGTTGCTCCAACACTGCCAGTATCTCTATGTCCTCCTTGTTGATTTTAATTCCCTAGTTGTTCCCCCTGTCCATGATGTTGTTTGCTCACCCCTTCCCCCTCCTTCGTCTCCTTCTAAGTCCCGCTAGAACAGCAGTTCTCAACCTGTGGGTCCCGACCTCTTTAGGGGTCGAATGACCCTTTCACAGGAGTCGCCTAAGGCCATCAGAAAACACGTATTTCCGATGGTCTTAGGAACCGAGACACCACTCCTCTATCTGTCTCCAGGCAGGTCCACCCACATGCAGATATGCTCACCTACGAGTACCCGGTATGAAGACTGTTATCCATGCTACACCATGCTTCAAGACAAAATTTCATTTATTTTTATTAGAAATAAATATTTCACAATATATAATTATATTGTTTTTGTGATGAATTACTATGCTTTAATTATGTTCAATTTGTTATGATGAAAATACATCCTGCATATCAGATATTTACATTCCAATTCATAACAGTAGCAAATTTACACTTATGAAGTAGCAACGAAAATAATGTTATGGTTGGGGGTCACCCCAACATGAGGAACTGTATGAAAGGGTCACAGCATTAGGAAGGTTGAGAACCACTCTCCTAGAACCTTTGGTCCCTTTGCTTTCTCCTCAGGCTTGGTTCCCATGCCTGTCTTATATAGGCAGGCAAACCAACAATAACGTAGAGAATAAAAAGTTTTAACAATTGAATAAAAAGGGGAAAAAAGGAAATAGAAGAAAAAATATATATAAAGGAAATTAATAACTAACCAAAAAACCCCTGAAGAAACATAGATAATTTCAGGTCTGTCTGCTGACCTTTATGACTACCTCCCCACTGGTTCTGGGGGGTTTCAGGAACTGCCCGAGCTAGCCTGAAGTCTATTTTGGGAGTTCCTCAGGGGCTCTGTAGTTTGCTTTGCTCCCGTTGCTGATCTGTTATGTTCCCTTCTTGGTTTGCTCCACTGTGGGGGGTTCAGATTGGACTCACTCCTTGCGTGTGTCCCCAGTATTGTCCTCTGTTGCAGTATGCTCCAGTGAGGGGTCATCATGTCTTGAGCTGTTGTTGGCTGTACAGTCCTCTCTGTGCCTTAGCAGCTCTGTGCAGGGACATCATCCTTAGGGCTTGGTGTGCCCATATGGGGTCTAGATCCTCACTCTCTTTCCTTCTTGGGTTGCTTTCATGTAGGTGTGGCAGGCCAGCCCCTCTCCCCAACCTGTAGGTTTAGTGCTGTTCTCTGTAGCACATACTTCTAGGGAGGAGGGTCAGTTTGGGTTTGATTGGGGCCGGATTCTGTTCATGCATTGCTCCACGTGGTTACATTGCCCTCAAGGTTTGGTGTGCCGTGGTGGGGTCTGCACGCACACTCCCAATTCTGTGGATATATAACCAGTACTCTCCCCCAGGGTGTTGTCTACTTTTAAATCTTATTGAGGTATTAAAGTTTCATTAAAATTTTCTATGGATTTTAGAGTTCCATTTCTTGTCTGCTGTTGCTAAAGATTTTTTTTCTTAATTTGCTCTGTTGAAGTCGTTTGAATCACTTCAGTGTCTTATTTTACTAGGATTCAGTCATCTGTGTTATCTTCTGTGTGTGCTTGTTTTGTTATATTTAATAGTATGCCCTATAAATTTGCTCCTGTATTTCATTGATGATCTTTAATAATTCTGGGATTTACATTTAGGTCTTTGGTTCATCTTGAATTCATTTTTGTACATGGGGTGAAGCATGGATCCTGTTTCATTTTTTGGAAGATGGAAACCCAGTTTTGCCAGCACAGTTGATTGAAGAGAGCAGTCCTTGTTTTCTGAACTGTTTCAGAAATGGCTTGGGTTTTGAATATTGAACTTATCAAACTATAGTCTTCCTGTAGTTTCATTAATATTGCATTTTTTGAGATATCTTGTTCAAGAATGTTATCTCTGTTTCATTGAGTATCTGCATACCCTAATTCATGTTATCTGGGTCCACAGACCCAAATTCATTTTAAATTGCTTGATACTCACTCTGTTGTGGATTCTGTTAGGTTTTGATGAACTCAGTTATGTTTTCACTAACATTTGCAATCTGAAAATCATTCTCATTACTTAAGATGTAATATAAGTAAGACTTGAGTCACTGTACTTTCGTTCGTGCTTGTTCACTTGCTCTCTCTCTACTAAAGGTAGATACTCTTACTTTGAAAGATCTGAGCTTGCTAAAGTTATATTTGTTCCTGTAGTTTATGAGGGTGTTTTATGTGTAGCTACACTGCTTTCTTCAGTTATTTCGCCTCCTCTTCAAGACCACGAGGGACTGATAATATGGGAGTATTTTGTTTTTCAAACATAGAATTCTTCTTAAACAGTAGTCCACTTAAGAGTCACTTAGATTCTTTAGAAATCACCATTCCCAATATCTAGATGAATGTCTTGATAATCTAGTGTTTTTTGCTTCCTGGTCATTATCCAGCAGTGCTTAAGATGACCTGGGCATATTTCCTAAAGTTTGTTTCACGTCTCCTTTTACCAATCAGTTCTTCTTGTTAAAAAACAGTTTAATCTTTGCAGCTTCTCTTGTAACTTCTTTAGAATCCTGAAGGTTGAATTTTCCTCTTAAACATTCAGCCTGAGTCCCTGGGTGACGCAGACAGTTCAGTTCTGGACTACTTGATAAAAGGTTGGCTGCTCAAACTCACTCAGAGGTACCTGGTGATCTGCTTCTGGAAGGTCTTGCCTTGGAAAAGTATGGAGTAGTTCTGTTCTACACATGAGTTGGAAAACACTACATTGCAGCCACCACTACCGACCATGTTAGTACAGCCTTCCCTTTTCACAGGCAGACTGTTTCCCATTGACACTACTCTCTCTGATCCCCTGTGCCCTCTAGAGCTCCCATTCTTGGGGCAAAATAAAAGCTCAAATCCACTGTTATTGAGTCGATTCAAAACTTATATAGGATTTCTGAGTCTGCAAATCTTTACGCTAGCAGACAGCCTCCTCTTTCTCTCACAAAGTGGCTGCTAGGGTTGAGCTGCTAATCTTGCTGTTAGTAACACAATATCTAACCCACAGTGCTACCAAAGCTTTGATCTTGGATCAAGAGGCGTTCATATATTCCCATTTTCTGGGACCCTCTTCTGAAGACACTATTTTCTTCACTCGCTCCTTAAATAGACACTCCTCATTCTCTCCTAATTCCTCAGTCTTAACACTAACATTTTTTTCTGGTTTTCAATGCCAAAGTACTGTTTAATACTTTTCTTTCCCCTTATTCTGTGATGTGTATGTCCATCGGTATTATGCGTACTTTTTTCATTGGCATAGACCAGCTACTTTCTCACATTCTTTGAGGTGTGCTACCCTTACTTCTGATATCATCCTAGACCACTTTAGTGGTCATCAAATGGCGGAGCAGAACACATTCTTTTTTTTAAGTTCAATTTCCTTTTTTTTCTTCTGTGTTTTATTTTATTTATTTTAAATCATTTTATTGGGGGCTGGTACAACTCTTATCACAATCCATCCATCCATCCACTGTATCAAGCACATTTGAACATTTGTTGCCGTCATCCTTCTCAAAACATTTGCTTTC
>NW_022103916.1:3883520-3893557 GCF_000313985.2 Echinops telfairi | reverse complement strand
GTGGAGGCCCAATGTCCATCTACTGCCTTAATACTAAACCTATAAATATCTGTTTCCCCACACTCTTATATAAATATATGTACATATGTACATTCCAGTCTTAAAACCTCTATACATACCCTTTGTCGCCTATTTCTTTCCTCTATTTCCCTTTACTTTCCTCTTGTCCCACTATCATGCTCAGCCTTCATTTGGGTTTCAGTGATTTCTCTCGGTTACATTGCCCTTGCTGAATCCCTACCAGGCCTCTCACACCCTCCTTGCCACTGTTTTTGGATCACTTATTGCTCTTCCCTGGGTTGGTCAGCACCACCTCCTTACCCCAGCCTCCCCCTTTCCCGTGTCCCCTCAGAACAGTTGGTCCCATTGTTTTCTCCTCCAGACTATTCATCCAGTCTATCTTATCTAGATAGAGCTGTAGAGATAATAATTTGCATCAAAAACCAAGCCACAGCAAGATAGGCGATCAGTAAGAACACAGCCATAGCAACAAAAAAGGAAACCAATTATCCATAGAAGAATAAGTTCATTAAGGTAAAAAAAAATTTAAGCAGAAATAAAAACCTGTAAATAGATCAAGGTCTGATTTTTGATCTCTAGGCGTGTCCTTCAGTCAGGACTGATGGGGTACCATGCTCTGGTCCCCAAGTCTGTCCTTTGTACTTCCTTGGTGGCTCTCTGTCCTGCTCCCACAGTTGCTCTGCATTCCCCCCCTCATTCACTATGGTAAGATTTTTTTTTCCTGATGATGCCTTATACCTGATCCCTTCGACACCTCGTGATTGCGCAGGCTGGTGTGCTTCTTCCATGTGGGTTATGACTTTTCTATACATGTCTCTAACTCCCATCTAATGATTGAATGGGGCTATGCAAATAGGGTGTGTATAACAGTAAGCGTTGGGATTATTCAATTTTATAGCCACTCCACTGGCTATAAGGATGAACCATCTCAGAAGCAGGAGAAGAGTGAAATCCCAGGACCATCAAGTAAGTAGAGCCACCAGTGGAACATGTTCTAGATCTCTGTCTGATTGGTGGAGGCCTAGACCAGAGGCACCAGAGGCTATGGCACAGAGACGATGGGACAGAGAAAAGGAGCCAGGCCGAGATCAGAGTCTGAGGCAAAGAGATGATGAAACAGAACAGAATAGAAGTTCTCTGAGACTGTGAGGTAGATCAGTACCCAGGCTTCCTGGCCCACAGAGGCAGAAGCCAAGAAACCACATAGTTGAGAGGCTGAGGACTAGTGTGAGACTTGACTACTGGCTGAGGAAAGGTGTGTTTGTGGACCAGTGACTGTATCCTTAATATTTTCTGATCTGGTTTTGTGATAACCTATTAAGTTCTATAATAAACCAAAAACCAATTCACTGCTATAGAGGCAATTCTGATTCAGAGCAGTCCTATAAAGCAGGGTAGGACTTACCCCTGTGGGTTCCCAAGACAGTAAATTTCTACAGGCATAGAAAGTCTCATCTTTTTTCTTCAGAGTGACTGGTGAATTTGAACCTTGTAGTTAGTAGCCCAAGACGTAATCCACTACACCACCAGGGACCCATAACTTCCCTTAAAAGCCCCCTTAACTATGAGTATTGTTTGAGCTCTCTGTGGCCATTGCAGTGAATTATCAAACCCAGCTGAAAAGTTCAATGTTGTGGAAGAATGGTTCGCAGAATAGGGTAAAGAATGGAAGATGGAGGCATGTCTGACTTTTGCCTTGTGCCAGTAGTCCTTGAGCTAATGAGGAGTTGGATTACCCTTCTCTCTTTTATAGCCAGAGGTCAGCTATGGCCCCAAAGTGGTATTTATACCTGTATTAACATGGCCTTCAATTTCACTTAATTTAAGCAATCTCTATACTTTGGGCCTTGTCATCATCTGTAACTTTTATTTCTGATATTTCAAGAACAGCTTTTTTACTACATTCACTAACCTTCATCCTGCGCTAATCACTCTCACATAACCTCACCAACACATCAAACCCCTTCTCTTTTTCCCCTGATGTTCAATTCTGCTTCTACTTCCTTTCCTACCTAACAACCATTTCCCACCCCCACTCGATCTCACCTGCTATGTGATACTAATTCCCACCAAGATCCTTAATTCTCTCACGTCCTTCCCATTCCACTGCATCTGCCCTGCCAATCCCCAGGCCTAGATGGACTTTGGCATCTGTTTTCTTTTAAGCTATGTCCAGGCTGCCTAGTAGTACTGGGAAAATAGCCACATCATTCTGATTATATCCATGACCAAGCTGTGATTTCTAACCACAGCTGGATCCTCAGTGACTGCTCACAAATCCTTTTTTACACATTCCTAGTTGGTTCCTTTTCCAATTTCCCACAGCAGCTGTTCCATTTGCTTCCATGCCTTTCTTGTCCCCTAATTTAGCCCTTCCCATCCCTATCAAAATAGCAAAGGAGCTGGAGGATGTTGTTGGGGTTGGTATAATAATTTACAAGGTTCTGTTCAGTTTTGAATGCATGTGATTTTTAAATGAGGCTTATTAAGATATAATTATGGGGAGCAAATGAACGGGGATTAAGAGAGAGTGGAGCACATCCTGGCCCACCGAGCCTTGAGGACAAAATTCCCTCTCAGAATAGCCAATCCACAGAGAAGACCATATGACTGGCCTCACTAGGTTTCCGAGACTGATTGCGGACCTTGTGATCAGCAAAACAACATGTAACCCACTACACCACCAAATTCAAATGGCAGTCAAAAAAATCAAATGGTGTATTGCCTTTGGAGAATATGCCACCAGAGAACTATTTAAAAGTATGAAAAAGCAAAGATGCCACTTGGAGTACTCAGTTATGCCTGACCCAAGCCATGATATTTTCAGATGCCTCATATACATGCAGAACTGGATAATGAATAGATAAGATTGAGGAATAATTGGCACATTTGAATTATGGTGTTGGTGAAGGATATTAAATATACCATGGGCTGCCAGAAGAACAAGCAAATCTGCCTTCGAAGAAGTACTGATAGAATGCTCTTTAGGAGCAAAGTTGGTGAGACTTAGTCTCATGTACTTTGGACATGTTATCAGCAAGGCTCAGTCCCTGAAGAAAGAAAGAAAGTAGGCTTAGTAAAATCTAAAACAAAAAGAAGATGACCCTCCATGAGATGGATTGACACAGTGGCTGCAATAATGGGCTCAAACATAACCAATTGTGATGATGGCACAAGACCAGGCAAAATGTTTCAGTCTATTGTATTTAGTTTCACTATGAGCCAGAATGAATTGGATGGCACCTAGTAATAATAATATGCAAAATAATTATTTTAAATTTGTATTTAATATTAGGCTTGTGAATAACTTGCCAGTACCCTCATCCTACTAACACAGCTGCTGTTATTTTTTGTTGTCTTCCAGGCTTTGTCTTGTGTGTACATAACTATTTTTACAGAGAAATGTTGTGCTGTCAGAATAAATAAGTCATTTTCAAAATGATGAAAGAGCAGTAGGCAACATTTTGCTATGATAGCAGTGATAAACTAGATGCCATTGTCGGTTTGTTCTGCCTTGGAAGAGGAATGTTTGGGGAATTTGAGGCCCTATGAAAGGCAACGCAGGTGCAGTCAGGCTAATGTTGGTTCTCTGGAAACAGTACAATAAATATAACCATGCATAAAAGTTTTCTTCAAGTCTCATTAAACAAGCCAAGGATGTAGATAAGATAATGTAGAAGGAAAGGTCTCCTTTAGAAGAGAAAATGTGCATCATAAATAGTAGATACACAAAATCCAGCCTGTGTATTTCCTCTATTTTATTGTTTTTCTGAATCCTAGTTCTAAAGAGGATTTTTTTATGGGGTGTAGGAAGAGGGGCAGCAGAAAGGGATTTTGCAGCGTTGTATATTTTGTTGGAGGGAGGCTTAAAATTGGTGTTGAAGTAATGAATTTGTTTCCTAAGCAAATTGAAGTGTTTCTAAACACAGAATGTGTATGTATTAAAAAGCACTTTTCTTGCATAAAATACCATTTTAATCTTTTTAAAGAACACCTTCTTTTAGCATATGGCAGGCAAAATGCGTGACACTTCAAGGCCACATCACAACCCAGTGAAATTCATAGTATAATTTCATTTATAGATGAAGAAATTTCCTATCAAAGAAGTGAAATGACTTGGCCTGAGTCAGACACCAAGTGTCAGGGTTAAAATTCTAAACCCTAGTATGTTCACTGCAAGTGTTCACTGCAAGTCTTGTGTAAATTCTACAGTAACATAATTGCCCCATGCTAGCAAATTCCTAGTGGGCATCTGAGAATTCTTCATACCTTCCTGTTGTCATGTCGATTCGGGCTCATGGCAACCCTATGTGTTACAGAGTGGAACTATCCCATAAGGTTTTCTTGGCTATAATCTTCATGGAAGCAGATTATCAAGCCTTTCTTCCGTGGTGCAACGGTGAGTTTGAATCACCAATTTTTAGGTTAGTAATCAAAGCCAATCTGTTGTCATCAAGTCGATGTTGACTCATAGGCCTTTACACAACCGAGTAGGACTGCCCCCATCCAACTGTAAGGCTATGTTCTTTATGGAGATCGTTGGATTCCTCTTTGTCTCACAGAGTACCTGGTGAGTTCAAATTGCTGGTTTTCTGGTTAGCAGCCAAGCACTTTGCCACTGCGAAACCAGGGCTCCTTTTAGGTTGGTTGTTGTCAGGTGTCTTTGAGTCAGTTGTGACTCAGAGGGGCCCTATATACAGCAGAATGAAACATTGCCCAGTCCTACACCATCCTCACAATTTGAGCCCATTGTTGCAGCCACTGTGTCAATCTACCTTGTCAAGGGTCTTCTTCTTTTTTGCTGCCCCTCCACTTTATCAAGCATGATATCCTTCTCCAGGGACTGGTCTCTCCTGATATGTCCAAAATAGGTGAGACAAAACCTTCCCATCCTTACCTCTAAGGAGCACTTAGATTAGTAATGGAAAATCAATCATTTTTACCACCCAGGTACCTGACACTTCATTAGATTAAATCACTGGTCAATACGCAAGGTTGTATATTAACACCACAAGGAGAATTTTTCAAAACATATATCCAGACTCTACCCATGGAAAACCAAAACCAAACAAACTTCTATTGCGTCATTTCCAACTCATTGTGACCCTAGTGGACAGGATAGAACTGCCTTGGTGGCATAGTGGCTAGGTATTGGGCTGCTAACTGCTGTGTCAGGCGTTCAAAACCACCAGCTTCTCCATGGGAGAAAGATGAGGTTTTTACTCTCATAAAGAGCTACAGTCTTGAAAATCCACAGAGGCAGATCTACCCTGTCCAATAGGGTTGCTATGAGTCTACCCAGAGAGGGGTTAAATAGAGGGAAAATTAACTCCCTGGCAGCATTTCTTTCCACAGTAGCCCAGGCTGTGTACAAAGACTGATTTTAGGGTTGTGGAGCCAGGTGGTGGGAAGGGATGGGCCAGGCACCCAGCAGCAAGCAGATGCAGCTGTGATGTTGAAAGCCCTGATCTATAAGGTGGACAGGGAGTAAAAGAGTAAGGTTGCTTGGGTTAAAATTTTATTCCTACTGCAAATCAACGGTAAGTTGGTCCTTTACATTCCCCAGGAAACAGAATAAGGTATCGTTGGTTAAGTGGCAAGGAGTATGAGATCTGAGGGAAGTAGATTTAAATTTCAGCGCTGCTACTTTTATTAACTGTATCCCCAGAGATTGACTTCATGGACATGCATGTCTTTGCCATCCCACAGGGCCATGTGCTTGGTTACATGCTCTGCTGTTGCTGTCTTGAAATTGTATTATTGAACAAAATTTTCATTTTGCACTGAGCCCCCCAAATCACATAGCAGTATTGTATATACCTTTGGGAATCTGCTTAGCAGCTCTGAATTAGTTTCCTTAACTCCTCCATGGGGGTGGTACTGAGAACTGTATGAGGGGATGCATGTAAAGCACTTGTCTGGTACAGAATTTGTGCTGGCTGATGTTATCCATGGTTAATAAGGTGCTAGGACTTATCTGTAAATTTAAAGCGCTAGATTAGACACTATCTAAGATTTTCTCTATTTACAATTTACCTTGACATTAACCACCAGAGCACACTTTGAGAAACATGATATAGGTTGCTGTTTATTTAAATGTTAAGTTTTCATTTTCTTTATTTACTGTCTGGATTTTTACAATATAATTTTTAATATTAACTTTTTTTGCTGTGGCCTCTACTTGCCAGTCTTGAAATCTCCTATGAAAGTTCCTACCTAATATTTTAAGCCCTGTTTGATATTTTTTAAATGTGACCTTTATGTAGTGAATATAATATGTCAAGAGAGGAGATTTGATCTGTAGACTCTCCTAAATGGCTTGACTTTTAAAAAAATGTGGAAGATTAAGATAGGATCCAAGTGTGTGTGGATATATGTGTGTGGTGAGGGAGGTGGTACTGCAGACAGTAACAGGATTGAAGGAGTGTTTGTAGTTTTGTTTTAAATTTGAAGAATGTGTAGGCTGGTGGGAAAAGAACCATTTGAGATAAAGAGGTTAAGTGAAGATAGTTGAACCAAAACCCTCACAAAAGTGAAGAATAAGATAATCAAAACAGGTTGTGGGAGGATATAGATTTGGAGAGGGTGAAGGCTACCTTCGCCCTCTGCAATAAGAAAACAGTTTGAAGATAACGCTGATTTTTAAATTTTGTCTACTGCAATATCTTAAAAGAAGATAATGCCTGCCCCACAACGTATGAACTTTGTACTTTCAACATGTTTTTGTCTACTGCAATATCTTAAAAGAAGATAATGCCTGCCCCACAACGTATGAACTTTGTACTTTCAACATGTTATCAAGAGGAACCAGTCTGTGGAGAAGCACATCATACTAAGTAAAGTAGAAGGTTATTGAAATAGAGGAAGACCCTCAAGGAGATGGGTTATTAACACAGTGGCTGTAACAGTGGGTTCAAATATAGGACTGATTGTGAGGAAGATGCAGGACTGAGCAGTATTTGTTTCACATAGGGTTGGTGTGAGTCTGAACTAATTGGGTGGCATGTAATTCAACAGCAACACAGTACCTTTATATCCTTGTCATCTTCACAAAAAAAGACATTTGTGTTCTATCTTTATCAGAGTCTTTGCCATCAGCCCATCTCCTCCAACACATCTCACTATGAACCACATTTATCATTTTTGATACCAGAATTTATTTAACCACTAAGCTATTTTAAAACATTTGGGAAGCAGATGACTTGTTTGAAAGCATGAACTTATCCTCAGTTCTCACATTTCGGAAATTTCAACTTGTCTTTAGTAATTTCCATTTTTTCAGCGTTAGCAAAATTTTCATTTTCATCCAATTATTATACATATTCTACTTTAGAGGTAGATTTTTATGAATTTAAAGATGTTTCCTCCACTGTTAGTTAAACTTGCAAATGATTTTAAAAATTCAGCTTGTCTGCCTGCCGTTTTACCTGCTTAACTATATTTGTTTCACTTAATTTTTTATAATACTTCAATACTGTTATATTAACCATATTAATGTATTTAAGTTTAAATATCCCTATGATGACTGGAATGGTGGATTATTTATGTATCTCTATATGTCTCCTTTGGTTTTACATTACAGTGTTAACATTTAAACTAATGTAATTTTTAGGAATGCCTAACAAAAACATTAAGCACTTTTTCAATTCTATTTAAAGCTTTGCTTCTCTTACAATATAGGCTTTAGCTTTACTGAAACAAAATGATTTGAAAAAACTCCAGATCTCTTTTCAAAAGTATGTTTTAAATGTTGTAGAACAACCAGATAGTATAAAAAATTATTTATCAATAAGAAAACCTGTGACTGAAACTAAACTTGTTGGTTTGAACCACTGACCTTATAGTTAACAGCTCAATGCATAGCCCACTATGCCACCAGAGCTCCTGATGGTGACTTGTTAATTTTACTAATTTACCTTGAGCCATTGAGGTACTACTATACTGTATCCGTATGAGCTAATATTGTATTTTTAGGAGAACAAAATAGAGGTAACCTTGAGTTTTATTATGAAGGTAATAGCTATGCAGTATTTTAATTGGTGATGAGGATGAACATTTTTCAGAGTTCCTGTCTTGGATACACTAGATACTACCAAAATAAAGTAGTAGTAACTTTATTATGCTATATCAGATATTTATATTTTCTGTAGTAAGGTCTTTTCTATTAAAATCTTGGGTAATTTTAATCTAAATTGAATTCCTTTTAAATCTTGTAACTTTTCAGTGTACAAAAGCTTTATTTTCATTTAATCATAATCAACATCCATTACTTTGGCATTAATAAAATTATCTTACACACAGGGTATAAGCTTACTATTTCATTTTCTTTGCGTTAAAAATTTGAATTCTTAGCTCATCTGGAATGAATTTTAATATCAAGTTTCCTCAATAACATCTATTAAAAGTTCCTTTCTTCAACAAGCCACCATTTCTCATACTATAATCCAAAGACATTATGTGAATTCTTTTTCCACTATCAATCCTCCCACATAGTTGAAGCTGTTTGAATCCTGTCCCAATTTCTGATTTCATGGTTAATGTATTCTTCCCTCAAGTTTACACATCTTGCTTTGCTTTTGAATCCAGAAATTCAACCTTCATTACACCACCACAAATCATAATTTAGCGTTAGTATCTCAGAATTAAGGTTTTCTTTCTTTTTGTTTATTTACTTACTTTTAAAACGAAGGTTGTAAAAAGTAAAGACTGTCAAGGTTCTGGCCTTATATCCAAATGTGAATTACTAAACTCATTTCTTTCTGTTGTAAGCAGCCAGGGAGTTGC
Organism: Echinops telfairi; assembly: GCF_000313985.2. Classification (NCBI taxonomy): domain Eukaryota; kingdom Metazoa; phylum Chordata; class Mammalia; order Afrosoricida; family Tenrecidae; genus Echinops; species Echinops telfairi. The sequence continues at coordinate 3,884,752 of NW_022103916.1, read as the reverse complement.
AGCTGGGGAGCTTTCAAGAGAACTGCAAAACAACAGAGAATGTGTTTGGACTACAATTAATTATATTCGAGCCAAATGTGAAGCAGAAGAGTCCAATGTAATAAGCCTTCTCAAATACAATTGACCAAACCATCAGTGGCATCATTAAGAAATTAGTTTGAAGTCCCTGGGTCCAGTATACTTTGTCTTTGTAATGCTGCGAATTACAACCACATGTTTGGAGAATGTGGTGGGAATTATCCATGACTTTCATGTCAGTTCCTCATTTCTCTTGACTGCCATTATCACTCATGCTCATTTCTTTTCCACCTGTTTTTCTCTGCTATTTTTGGAGCTGTTTTTCTGAGTAGTAACAGAGAGAGGCTATTTTATTTTAATGCAGTTAGCATTTAGAAAAAAATAATTTGGAAGCAAGAATAAATATTACACAATTTCTCTGAATATCTAAGGGGCCCCCTGCTCCCAATGGGAAACTTGTAATCTCTACCAAAATTTATTTTAATAAATAGCATCATATGTAATCGGGTGGGGGGTGTTTTTTTAAGAATTCAATTAAAAAACAAGGAAAAATCTTTAAAATGTAAAAAAAATGTTTCATTTGTCTCATTTTACAATTAGGGAAAGGGAACATAAAATCCCCTATTCAATAAATACAGCATGTAATTTATAAGAAGTACTGCAGTTTTATGTTATTGACTGTTAAAAGAGGGGAAAGGGTAGACTGAGTTACATGTGCAAAAAGTTGGTCTCTTCTAAACACTACAGTTTTAGACTAGAAAAAGCTAAATAATGCCCCAAATTGCTATTAAAAGCATTATTAAAGTTTCAGTGCCAGTTTGTGTGTCTATAGAGAAACCCAAAAGAGTCTCCATAATTTCTGAGCTGAATGTAATCAGCCCAGCAAATCCCCTCAGCGACTATGACTTTTGTTTGGACCTTTTCTTTGAAAGCACCCTAGTGACACACTAAGACAAGTGTATTCCTGAATGAATTTGACTGCAGCGATCCACTGACCACAGAGATCTGTTAAACATGTTTTGTTTTATTTGGAATAAACTTATGTATGTGTGAACTGAAAACTCAGTAGCAACATTTTTTGACTGACCTTTGTATATTATTGCTACAATAAAGGAAATGGAATGAAAGACATAAAATGTAAACTTCATCTTTTAGTATTACAAACAGTATTGTTTTTTGTAATTGTTCCATCTCTGTTAGTAGCTACTCGCTGT
>NW_022103916.1:3881013-3882655 GCF_000313985.2 Echinops telfairi | reverse complement strand
AAGTGTTTTGAATTAATTTAGTTGTGGCTTGTGGTAAATTTATGAGCTGGCTGGCTACGTTTTCTTTACTTGTGCCAAAGAATCTGCAAAAGCTTCTCTCCCTTATTTTTCCTTTTTGGCCTCTCAGTTTCAGCTTGGGAAAATTACAAAAATGTTCCCATCTCCTCATTTTTGCACAATTTCTGTTTTCATTGAGCTTTCAAAAGATTAATTCTGACATAATATTTTATATCCACCTTAGAATTAGACACAACCCGCATAATAGTACTTGTGGCTGGGAGACCTGCCCATTTTCTTCTTAAAGGTCTTACGTGGTTTATAGAGTTGGCACTTTAATCAGTACCCGTGTTAACAGTCCCAGTGACTATTCAGGTGCACCACTGGCAGAAATCTCTTAAGAGACCTCTGTTTTCAGTAAAAAAGGAAAAAGCAAACTACTTACGTATGGCATTTGTTGTTTGTGCATAGGGCGAAACTGGCCACACTGCTGAAGTCGTCTGTGAGGAGGAAACGAGTGCTTTGCTAGGGCAGTATGTGGCGTGTTCTTTGTGCCTCTTGTTACTTTTCCCCCCCCACCCCCTACTCACAGATAACAGCGGTTGCAGTTAATGTTAGAGTACAATAAGGTTTGAGACTGGTGTGCTGTTGTTTCCTTTAGATAACTAGGGATGACTTCATGATAGTTGTTGGTTGAGAGAATAGTCAATAAAGTAGTTTAAACAGATTTATTAATCCAGCAAGAAACGTTAGGAAATGAGACTCCTATGAGTTTTTGGCAGTAGAAAAAGATGTGCTGAACCCCAGTAGATTTGAGTCCCTTCCTCTCTTGGCTTGAGCTCGGAGCTCTAAACTCTGTGCACTGAAGGTTTCCTCCCCCACCCCACCCCCAATCTTCCCTACACTGAGATCAGCCTCAGAGCAGTGTTTCCCTAGAGACCTGGAGACGAATGGATTCTGGTTGCCGTTGCTTTTTTATTTAAGAGCATTGTTTAACCTGAATACTGAGGAGAAAAAATAAGTTTTTTGTACCTAAGGAAAGTATCTAGCTGGATTTGATGATTAATTTGTTACTACTATTTTTAAAGTGTGAATTTTTCATATTGTGCAATATGTGTTTTTCAGAATTTCTCCAGTTTTTTTCCTATTTTCTAAAGAACAGTGTTCAATTCCAAAATGGAGATTGGGAAGGAGAGGAAACAAATCTTATTTTGTTGTCAGAGGCTTCAGTTGAGTGTCATAATTCTCATACGCTCTTCTAGATTCAATTTGTAGAGAAAGAAATGATAGAGTTTTTAAATAATAAATAATATACTTTGAATATAAATCATTGTGTAATCAACAAGCATGTATGTAGCATAGTGTGTTGCAAGTTGTGCTGCTAACCGCAAGGCTAGCCATTCAAATCCACCAGCTGCTCCAAGTGAGAAAGATGAGGCTTTCTATACTCCCATAAAATTAGTCTTGGGAACCCACAGGGATAGTTCTCCTCTCCTCTATAGGGTCACTATGAGTTGGTGTTGACTCAATAGCAATAAGTTTGGTGTAGTATAGGTGCAGCATTAAAGAAGAGGATACAAGAGAAATATGACACGAACTCTACTTCACTTGTGCTTATTAAAAAGACAAGGCAAAACAAAAGTTT
>NW_022103916.1:3868840-3879989 GCF_000313985.2 Echinops telfairi | reverse complement strand
TATCAAGGGTTCATGAGGGAGGGGGAAGCAGGGAGGGAGGGGGGAAATGAGGAGCTGATGCCAGAGGCTTAAGTGGAGAGCAAATGTTTTGAGAATGATTAGGGCAATGAATGTACAAATGTGCTTTACACAATTGATGTATGTATGGATTGTGATAGGAGTTGTATGAGCCCCTAATAAAATGATTAAAAAAAGAAGAGCATACCTCATTGCTTTTAATTGTATGCAACATTGACCTCATTGCTTTTAATTGTATGCAACATTGACTTAATAGTTTGGCTGAGAACTAAGCCATGAGCGTGAGTTCCGTTCTAGGAGGTTTGAATGGTGTCCAACAGTCATCATCTTGGGAGTTTCACCAGCTTCTATCAGTCCTGTAAGCCTGATCTTTTATGGTTCTGTGCTTTCTTCCACATTTTCTCCCACTCTATCCACGACTTTCTCTTATGACCTTTTGCTGAGAGGTACATTGTGATAGGTGGTCACCATCTAGCTCTTGTGTTCCCAAGGTTCTGGAGGCTGTGGTTCCATAGTTCATAAGTCTTTGGGCCTACTTGTTTCCATGTGTTTTGATTATCTTCACTCTTTGCTTCGGACCAGGAAGAGATCAATAGTTGCACCTTACCTCTGCTCACAAGCATTTAAGACAGCAATCACTACTCACCAAAGTAGGATGTAGAACATTGTCTTTGCGGACCATGTTATACCAATTGACCTTGATGTCCTTGGAGACTATGGTGAAGGTGAGTGCTTGTAGCAAAAAAGTTTTCATAATTACGGTTCTTCATGGTTTACTGTATTCATGGATATATAGGCTAGGCTTATATGTTATGTTTGTGGATTGTAATCCCGTTCTTCTTTCCCTACTGGTTGAGCTTAATCTGTTCATAGATTATTGTTATTACGGTTTTGTAGGATTGTGTACATAATTTTATTAACCTTTTTTGCCTTTATCTCCTATGTTCTTTCTACTTTCTTCCTTTTGTCCTAGATCTTTGTGCTGACCATTTTTTAATTGTATGTGGCCTATTCACTTCATTCAAGTTAATGCATGTCTACCCTCTAGTCAATGATTTACCCTATCTTTCCCTCCTACCCCTTGTGTAAACTGTTATGTATAAACTGTTTGCTTGACTCTTTCTAACAGTTGGCTTATACAATATTGATATTTTTGTGGTTGACTTATTTCACTCAGTATAATGTCCTCCAGAGGAGCCTTGGTGATATAGTGGCTGCATGTTATGGTGCTAACTTCAAGGTCTATAGTACAAAACTACCAGCTGTTCCATGAGAGAAAGATTCCTCATTTTTCTGCTCCCATAAAAAGTTACTGTCAGAAACCCACGGGTGTGGTTCTACCTGCCCTATAGTGTCACTGTAAGTCAGAATCAACTTGATGGCAGTGAGTTAATGTCCTCACGGTTCATCCATGTTATGAGCTGTTTAACGGATTCATTGTTATTTTTACATGGTGCATACTATTCCATTATGTGTATTTACCATGGTTTGTTTTAGCCATTCAGCTATTGTTGGATACTTAGGTTGTTTTCATCTTTTTGCTATTGTGAATAATGATGTGATGAGCTTGGTGTGCATATTCATGTCACAACTTTTATTTCTGTAGGATGTATACCTCATGGATTGTTAGATCATTTGGTATTTCTATTTCCAACTTTTAAAGGCTAAATCATGCTGTTATACACAATGGCTATACTATTTTACAGTCCTACCAGCAGTGTAAAAGGTTTCTCTTTACACAAGTTATTCCTCTTGATGGTATACTGTCTAATCTGGGTAGACTAGAGAAACAAATTCATAAACATGCATATGTGTGTAAGAAAGAGCTTTATATACAAGAGCAGTTGAATATTGGGAAAACATCCCATCCCAGTCCAGATCAAGTCCATACGTTTGATATTAGCCCATATGTCTGATACCATTCTTTAAAGTCCTCTTCAGATTCACAAAACATATGCAATGTGTTGCTGAATGCAGGAAGATCACAGGCCAGTAGGTGGGAAGTCTTGTGGATCCAGTGGGTCTCCACGTGGCTTCTCCAGCTCGAGATGTTTGACTCTTTCAGCCTCTCTTCATATGTCTTCTCACAGGGATGACTCGCAGGGAGTGAGCCCAGAGAGAGTGTCTCCTGCCTCCAAGGAGGAAATACAGGAGTTCCCAGAATCCTCAGAAGGCCATGCCCACACAGAGACCTCAATGGCTATATCCTGATTGATAGGCTAGACTCCACCTCTATAGTCTTAATCCTAAAATTGATACGAGATTATGTAACTACCATGTACATGTCATAATTGTTAGACTTTCTTCATTCTTTAATTATTTTTTATTTTTCCTCTAATTTTGTTGTCCATTGATTCACTTCTGTACCTTTGCTCTTCAATGATTTGTCTATTTTTGAAATTTTAGTATTAATCTTATGGATTTCTATGTGCTATTTTTGGTGGTTACTAATTTTCCATTTATTTAGGCAATTTGTGCTTAAATTTCTTTCCTGGACTCTTTTAGAGTTTTGCTTAATTTTTTTTCTTGGGCCTCCCATGATGTCTTTCTTAGTATGTTGTGGAGTTCTAAGTATTGCTTTTCGCTTTATTGTCATGTTGTGCCAATACCATTTCTTCAAGATTTCCTGGATCTGTATCTTGATCATTTGTTTGAGCCCCTTTGTCATTTCTTTGTATGAGCTGAGGTTGCTTGTTTTCTCTAAGTCATTTCATTGTTATTATAGGCATGTGATAATTTACGTTGTTATGTTTTGCCCAGGTTTTAAAATTTATTTTACTTTGATATATCTGGGCAGACATTGAGAGGGCTTTAAAATTTCTGTGGAAAAATTCCATTATCTTTTTCTTTAATTTTTTTAAAAATTGTGAATTGCATGAATATTTACAGAGAAGATCATTGATTTTATATCAAACGACTAATACCCATTTTGTTTCATCTGATTCAGTGCAATCCCCTTAAAATTCCATTATCTTTTCATTTAATTTTTCACGAACTTTTTGAAGACCCCGCATATTCTAGTTAGAGAGCACTCATCAGCTGTCTTCCTGGTGGGTGTTATAGTAGAGGGAAATGTGTGTGTAGGTTTCTAACAATGGAAGGGGGAGGAGATGGTAAAGAGATGAAGAAGGGAGGAAAAGGAGGGGGCAGAGGCAGGGTCACTGTTCCCAGTTTGTGTTAGCCCACATCACCAGCCACATACACAGCTGGCTTTTGATGTCTGATCTTTGCACATGTATGTAGCAGATCACAGAGGTGGTGGCTCATGTCCAGTGCTGCTGGATGCTGAAGTGGCAGGTACTGGGTGCCTGCTTTATGAGATCATTTACCTCTAACTTTGTTTCTGTTGGCTACCCTATGCCTGATCAGTAAGGGAATGCCTCTTCCACCTCAGCAGCTCTTCACTATTTTGTGAAATTTCTCCTCAGGCTACCAGGGGAGTGGAGTTGAGGGGGACATCAGGAGCGGTGGAGGCAAAGGTGGACTAGGCAGGGATGACATATGATGAGGTATCACTGGCTGCTGGGTGGGTGGATTGGGGGAAGATGGCTACAATTCTGGTAACCAGGAGGGTGTAGGGTGTTAGAGGGTAGATCACACCTGTCTGGTTGCCATTCACCAGTATGTATGCCATTGCAATCATGGGTTAGTGGAGCTGTGTATCTATTTTGTACTACAATTAGAAGGCTGCTTATAATAATTCAAAATATTCACACTGTGAAGCTAGATGGCAGTTCATCGCTTCATATGTCTCCTTGTTCTCGGTTTTCATTCAGATTCTTCTTCTAATTAATATCTGATCCACTTCTTATTCTTTTCCTTTGAAGGTTGAGATTTTAGGATTTTTATTCATACCAGCCATCTTGGATCTACCCTTGTACTTATTATTTAAGAAACACCAGAAGAAGGTGGAGAGTGAGAATATAATCAAATAACATGGTCTAATGCAAGGTTAGGAAAAGGAGAAGATAAAAAAGAAATGAAACTTAGAACGGAGCCTTTGAAAATCGTTAATATTTGGCTACAAAGGAAGGAAAAGTTGTAATCCAGTGTGACGGGTTCACAATAACACAAATTTGGTTGGGGTGTGGGTAAGGGCTGACCATGACAAAAGTAGCTCAACTGGAGAAGTGAGGTCAGAGTGTGAAGAGCCTGGAAAGAAAGATCAAGGCCAAGATTGAATATGATTAACAGTAGGCAACAGTACTCAAGAATGAAAAAGTATAATGAAAAGTGTAAAACAATTGGGGCCAGGGCATCAGTGGGAAAAAATGGTGACAAAAAGTAAATGATAAAATATGAAATATTTGAAACAAGATTTTTTGGGGGAGTTGAGGCAAGTTTAATATAGGGGGGATGGAGCAAAAGATAATTAGCATTCCAAGTTGGTGAGACCAAGGTTTTAAGAGTGACTGTGGGAAACTTTGAGGGGAGAAAATCTACTTTGGAGAAAGGTAATAAGCTTAGCTTTAGGTACATTCTTAGGTATCACATTTTTATTTTGTGGTAATTGATTTAGAATAAAGTGGTTTGAATGGAAGAGTTAGAATAGACTGTCAGAATTGGGAATTTATTTTGAGAATAATAATGTCTGAAGTCTTAGGGATAGCATAAGAGAAAGGTTTATGCATATATGTAAAACATATAGACAGTAGAACATAAGTTAAAAAATGTTGGGTGAATTTTCCCACATAGTTTCAGCAGGCTTTCCCTTCCCAAAATAAATTTTGGTCCATATCAAGTTCAGGTATGAAGCAATTCGAATGCCAACGTGCCAGCTATTTACTCTTAAGCCTCAGATCAGGTCAATGGCAGAGTTGGAACTAGAATCCAGTTCCTCAGATTATTTACTAAGTTTTTGCTTTTCTAGTCTATTAAGAGAATAAATGTTAGCTTTTAACTCAGTATATCTTGTTCTTTGGACCTCAATTCAGATTACAGTTTATTCATAAGCTTACATTGTAGAATTACAGTGTTAAGGTATAGGCAGTATCTGTCAGACGAGTAGTTACCACACCTTGGATCTGTAGTTTAGGCAGAACAGTGACTGTAAGATGGAGTGTGTATTACTAATCCTGACACACCCTGGAATCTTCCTGAATTAGTAAATTGTTGTATCCACATGTTCTTGCTTAATGATGGCAAAGGGATGCAATTTGAATAGCTGCAGTTTGGGGCTCTTGAAACAGCATTGCTTCAAATAGAATGGGAGCAGCTGCCCTTAAGTTAAAGGTGAACACATTTATTTACAAGTGATTTTGGAGCTTCTACCCTTGGATGCCACCCAGTGATGCCAAAGTTTGTCTCTTCCCTTCAGGGGAGATAAGGCACAATGCAAATAACCCAACCAGAAGGCAGGATATGTGTAAGTGCTCTTTGAGTGATTAAGAGAGACATTTTAGAGTGGGTTATTGAGGACATGTAGAGTGCAAAGGCTTGACAGCTCATAAGTAAAGCATAAATGGAGAGAGAATGAATCTATTCATTCTGCAAGTCCTCCAAGTAGTAAGACATAATACATTTATGTACCCAATGAATGGTGTTACTGTGTCTATTTATAGAGGGGACTTGAGCTCATGAATAAGGCCTGTCCAAGTTGTCAATTTTTATTTAAATTTTCCTTGAGCTGTAAAATAAAATTCCCTTGACCTCCAGTTTTACCATATATCTTGGCTCTAAAACTAAAAAACCAAACCTACTGCTAAGGAGACGATTCCAGCTCATGTTTTCCAGGCTGTAAATCTTTATGGGAGCAGATGGCCTCAACTTTCTCCACTTTAGAAGTACCCAAACCCACCACCATTGAGTTGATTGTAACTCATAGCTGTTCTATATAGTAGAGATTAGAACTTTTCCTTATGGTTTCTGAAATTGTCAATCTTTAACAGACAGTTTTGCCATTCTCCTGAGCAGTGAGTGGCTGATCAATTTCAACTTAGCAGCTTAGTACTTAGTCCACAGTGTCACCAAAGCTCCTCTACAGGTACCAGACTCACTGACATTGAGTCAATTCTAACTCATAGTGAGCCTTTATGGGGTTTCTGAAGCTGCAAATCTTTACAGGAGAGGAAAGGAGGTAGGAAATATTAGAATTAAGAATAATACTCAAAAAACAAACTCCCTACCATCGAGTCCATACTGACTCATAGCAACCCATCCTATAGGACAGGGTTTCTGGGAAAAGCCTCATCTTTCTCCCTTAGAGCAGCTGGTGGTTTTGAACTGCTGACTTTGCACGTAGCAGCCCAATGAGCAACCACTATGCCATCAGGACTCTTTAATTAAAGAGTAATACAAATATATTATTAAATTCCTTGGTATTTGCACTGCATGTAGCATTCCATTGTTTGTACTTTGAAATACATTGTTTGATACTTTGCATTCAGTGAACGTTGCTAAAACCCCACATATGTAATTCTCAGCTCAGTCTTGTGTGCTAATGTTGGAATGCTTAGCATTTTGTAATGTAATTATACCAAAGTTTAATTACCCAAGTTCTATAGATTCTTTAAAATGTTCCTCAAGTTCATCTTGTTTATATTGGTCACATGTAGCATTTAATTAAAGTGTAGTTGTGAACATTGTCTCAAGATTAGTCTTTGTAAAACACCACATAGAATGAGTGGTCAATTCCTGCTGTTGAAATCTACGGAATCTGTCCACCCTTTACCCCCATTTCATTATTTCATTGCTATTATCTCTACTCACTTCATCAGGCCCTCCCACACTCATCTCTAGGTTATGAGAGCTGAGCTTTGAAATTACTATCCCTTATGCCAATCCATATTTCCTGCTGGAGTAAACTATCTGAAGAGACATTTTATTCTCTATATAACTCTGTTAACTTCCTATTGATCTGTTTTCTAGCCATCTCAGTCACTTGTGTATTACCTTCATACTCTTAATATATCTATTTATACTTGTTATTGTGTGCCATTGAGTCAATTCACACACTTACTGGAAGGAATAGAACTGCTCCACGGGGTTTCTTGGGCTATAATCTTTACCAGAGCAGCTCATTGGCACTTTTCACCCATAACTGGGTTATAATAGCTGACCACTTGACTAGTAGCTAAGCACTTTAGTCATTGCACCACCATGGATTTTTCTTTTAAATATAAATTTTAATCCTATCCCAAGCAATAACTTTGAACCAGTATAAGTTAGGGTTAGTTTTAGTTTATTCCTCTGAACACTTAAGTGGACACATTTATGATGAGAAATAGTGCCAGTGAACCACCTAAGAAGACACTGAAAAGTTATAAGTAGCTTGTTCATCACACTCATAGTCCCACTCATTATTATTATTGCAACACTTAAGGATCACAGCATGGCCTTGGCCTTATTCACTCTCTTCAAGACAAACTGGTTTATTATGGCCTTTATATAGTACCTTTACATAGCCTCCTCCCTACCTTCTGCAATATCTTCTTATACCTCCACTTCCTCTTTAGTTGTTGTTCATTCCAACCCATCCTCCGTAGCAACGCCTTTCCTCTTTAAATGTTGGCATTTTGCATGTACTACCTTGTACCACCAGTTTAACATTTCATTTTATCTGGCTGAATCTGTCTTAAGTGCATCATAAAGTCTCAGAATTGGCTTGGATCTTAGAGCATTTTTTCTAGGACTCTTTCTTGCTGTAGAGGTTTTTATTTTATTTTTTGCTGTAGAGGTTTTATGCTTCTTGAAGACAGCAGTCAAGTTTTATACATATCAAGCCCCAAATGTCTGTCTTCTTTTTATTTTTTTTCTGGATGCTACTAACTATACTATCATCTCATGAATTTTCAGAAGCTCATTATCTAGTTTTATTCTGCTGATCACTATTGCTTCCTTCAGAGTTACCAAAATCACAACTTTATTATCTTGCCTCCTACATGTTCCTGTTAAATTGTCTCCACCCTTCATACCTTACTCAATACCTCCTTACTCTCCTCCTAAACACGTACCTTATAGCCACCTGAGTTTCTAATCCATTTTAACAATCTCCTTTACCTCAAAATTGTAATAACAAACTTTTATTTTTAATTTGAGATTTCACTTTTGTATTTATCTTTGTTCTTTCTTTTCCTTTACCTTATCCTAGGTTGTTGACCACAGAGTAAAGTCCAGGACTAACTAGTTGTTAGCAGCTGCTTTCTGGCCCCAACCAAGGAAGAATGTAAACAGTTGGTGTTAGGGGCAATTATGGGGATCATGGAGTGCTGTTTCTCAACTTATTGTTACTGATGCCAGCAAGGATAAAAACCCAAACCAGACTTAACTGCCATCAAATCAATGCAGACTTACAGTGACCTTATAGGGCAGGGTAGAACTGCCCCTGTGGGTTTCCATGATGGCATTCTTGATGGGAGTAATAAACCTCACCTTTCCCCTGTGGAGTGGCTGGTGGTTTCAAACCTGCTCATGTTGGAGTTAGCGGCCCAACTAATAACCCACAACACCACAACAAATATAGATAACATTTATTTAGCACTTACAATGTACCAAGCATTGAGCAGGCACTTGTAATATCCCAGTTAATCCTTAAAACCCTAAGAATGAGGTGCCTTTTACAATCCCCATTTTATAGATGAGGAAATGTCGGTATAGTGAGGTTATACAGAGCTGTTAAATGGAAAAAAACAAAAATTGCAAAACTGAACTGTACGACTCAAACTACACAGATGTAGGCAGTGCACCCATTGACCCCTTACATATATGCATATAAAGCACAGTAGCTTGGCCCTTCTCCTGTACGCTCGCCACCACCATGTTCACCTCTGCCCTTTCATAGCTCCCCATGTGTACCTGTGGGGACAATGCTGCAGAGTGAACATTTTCATGATCAGACATACAAAAATGTGCATACCTGTTCTCCAACTTGCTTGCTACCTTATATGTCCTAAGTGTAGTAGTGTGAATTTTTTCAGTCCCCTTCCAGCACCTAAGGTTTGCAGGGAAATTAAGTCTTTCCAAGTCTCTTGTCCCTCTCTCCATCCCTCCCTTCCTAGCAAACATACAGCATGCAAAAGGGAAGGAACCTTTTGGCCTTATCACTCTTGTATGCCTTGATTATAGGAGTGTAAACATTCCAAATCCCATCTCCATGTGTAGGTGTGCTGGTGACTTTTCTCTTTTATACGCACATGGTCATGACTACGGCACGGGTGGATTGTATGGAGGAATAAAAATATATATCAGGCCATCGTAGGGAAAAAATAAGGTGAAAAAAACAGTGTATCCTTCAAGAATGGTAGCCAATTTCTAGACTATAATCTGCCAACAGGAGTAAATAAAAAGTGTCAAAGCGAATACATGTTGAGTTCTTTTCCTGATGATCTATCTTTCCTTGAGAGTGGTGTGTTGAAGTCTCTTACTGTTATTTTCCAGCTGTTTATTTCTGTTTTCAACTCTGTGAACAGTTGATTGGTATAGTTAAAGGCTCTTTCATTGGGTGCACATAGATTTATTAAGGCTATATGTTCTTGTTGTATTGTTCCCTTAATTGCTATTATTATTGTTGTCTCTTATGTTATTTACTTGGATGTCTATTTTATCAGATATTAATATTTCCACTCCTTCCTTTTTATGGTTTCCCTTGGCTTGGCAGATTATTTTTGCCATCATTTGATTTTCAGTCTATTGTCTTTGAATTTAAGGTGTGTCTCTTGTAGGCAGCATATAGATGGGTCTTGTTTTCTAATTCAATCTGCTACTCTCTATCTTTTGATTTGTGATTTTAACCCATTAACATTCCGTGTCATTGTTGATATATATGGGTTTCTTGCTGTCATTTTGCTGTGTTTGTGTTTGGTTTCTTTATCTTTCCCTCAACTTTTGTGGTTTTATTGCTGTCTTTGTTCCTCCTCATAGTTTGTGTTGTTTTGAATGCTTCTTTCATGATACTGGTTTCTGGGTGGTAGTCGCCTCTGATGTTCGCAATTTTGTTTGCTGCCATTGTTGCTTCTCTGTCCATCGTGATCTAGTTATTTTTTTTTATAATGTTAGTCTTGTTTTTACAAATTACTTTAGTTTTTCCTGGTTTGGAAATACTTTTATTTCTCCCTCTATTTGAAGGATAATTTTGCTGGATATGAGATTCTTGTTGGCAAGTTTTTTTTCTTTCAAAATTTTATATATGCATTGAGCTGCTGATGACAATGTAGGTAGTCCATGCATTTACTGTTTTTAAATTCATGTATTTAAATATTCATGTATTTAGATATGTTTGATATTTTAACCTATTGTAGCTCTTTTTTGATGCTGAACTGTTCTTTAGCAAATGAGAACTTTTTCAATTTACTGCCTGAGTGAGAACTTGTTTAAATTGCTTCCTGAGACCTTTCGACATAGCTTTCATCTTCTAGGCTAGTTGGTTTGAAAAAAATGTATTGGGCTCATACATGTTCCTTTTCAGACCTGAGAGATCTGCTATATCGTCAAGAAGCCATGCTTCCATTTAGTTGGCCATAATATTTAGAGGCCATATTCTGGGCACTAGGAATGCTCATTGCCTCAAGATCAATAATTATTTTTAGGCTTCTTCTATAAGCAGAGCAAAAAATGTTTTCACTTTGTCTGTTTCTTTGATAAGAGTACATCATGCATTCATTCTTAATACTTTAATTCAAAATCGGATTAAGTGTTTTACAGATCTTTAGTTTAAAGGTATTATTCTGATTGTTGTGTCATGCAGAGACTACAAGGGGAAGCAAGTACAGAAATAGAGATGCTAATTAGGAGTTCATTGAAATAATTTAGGTGAGAGCTTGATGATGGCCTCGAAAAGAATTGTAATGGTGAGGGTGGTGGAAAGTGGTCAGATATGAAGTTAGTACCACTTGAGTTTGATGATATATTGGGAATGGTATGAGATAATGAAGAATCAAAAAATGAACCCTCTGTTTCTTATGTATAAGTTATGTACATGTACACACACAGGCTATTTGGTTAACTGGGTCTTCTGACCTCTTCTCTCTCTCTGATCCTTAGTACCTAAGTGCAAATGCTATCATTCAAAGAGAGTGAGTCTCTTTTGCTTAGAGAAAAAGAGTGCTATATAAGAGAGTTTTTAAAAGTTCATGGGGCAGGAGACACATATGGCCAACAAGCATATGAGAAAGTGTTCCAGGTCATTAGCCATAAG
>NW_022103916.1:3866033-3867910 GCF_000313985.2 Echinops telfairi | reverse complement strand
CATACCCAAAAGGAAGCTGAAGCAAATGAAGGGGGAGGAAGGGAGTGGAGCACACCAGGGCCCACCAAGCTCAGAGGACAATAGCCCTGCTCGGAGTGTCCAATGCACAGAGAGGACCATATGGCCCGACCCACTGTGAGATGCGACATCCTGCACTGACCCACGGCCCTACATGAGACAGCACTGGAGACACAGTGTGGGATGTGTGACCAAGCTGACCCCACCACACTGAGGCAAAACACTGGGGCGTGCAATAGAGCGGCGGGGGAAGCAGAGCAAGGAGGTCCTGAGGGAGTATCAAGGATGGACTCTGGGGCCAGGACGTGGCACCCCATCAGACTTGTCCGGAAAACACTCCTAAAGATCAACAAACAGACCTTGAACTATTAACAGGCTTTTTTCCCTTTCTCTCTTTTTTTCCTTCTTTTAGATTTTGTATGTTAGTGACTTTTTTCTTTGTTAGTTTGTTAGTGTTGCTGCCATAATCGCCTTGTTTTTATGTGCCACTTTGTTAGGTGCTGTGGAGGCCACCTGCAATTTTATGTGCATATTATTATCTTGCAGGTCTATCTAGATAAGATAGGCTGGATAAACAATACGGAGAAGAAAACAACGGGACCAATGGTCCTGGGGGGACATAGGAGAGTGGGAGGTGGGGGAATGGAAGTAGTGTTGGCCAACCCAGGGATAAGAGAACAACGAACGAGTGATTGAAAACCAGTGGCAAGGAGGGGGTGGGAGGACTGGTAGGGAGTGATCAAGGGTAATGTAATTGAGAGGAATTACTGAAACCCAAATGAAGGCTGAGTATGGTAGTGGGACAAGAGGAAAGCATAAGGGAATAGAAGAAAGAAGTAGGAGGCAAAGGGCATACATAGAGGCCTAAATACAGGCATATACATATGTAAATATATTTATGATTATGGGGCAAATAGATCTATGTGCATATATTTATAGGTTTAGTACTAGGGTATCAGATGGACATTGGCTCTCCACTCATGTACTCCCTCAAAAGAAGAGGGAGTTTTGCTCAACTAAACGGTCATTCCATGATACCCACCTTCCTGACATGATCGCTGAAGACAAACGTGTGCATAAGCAAATGTGGTGAAGAAAGCTGATGGTGCTGGGCTATCAAAAGATATAGTGTCTGGGGTCTTAAAGGCTTGAAGGTGAGCAAGTGGCCATCTAGCTCGAAAACAACAAAGCCCAAAGGAAAGAAGCACACCAGCCTGTGTGATCACGAGGTGTTGAAGGGATCAGGTAGCCAACACCAAAGAACAAAAATCATCATTGTGTGCTCACCTTCCCCATATAAATGCTGAAGATGAATGTGTGCATAAGTAAGTGTGGTGAACAAGGCTGATGGTGCCCGGCTATCGAGAGATACAGTGTCTGGGGTCTTAAAGGCTTGAAGGTAAACAAGCAGCCATCTAGCCCAGAAGCAACAAAGCCCACACGGAAGAAGCACACCAGCCTGTGTGATCACGAGGGGTGGAAGGGACCAGGTATCAAGCACCAAAGAACAAGAAATCATATCATCGTGAATGAGGGGGAGTACAGGATGGGAACCCAATGGCCGTCTGTAGACAACTGGACATCACTTGCAGAGGGCTAGTGGGGAAGAAAGTCACTCAGGGTGCAGTGTAGCATCGATGAAACGCAACTTTCCTCTAATTCTTAAGCGCTTCCCTCGCCCCTCCCCCCTGTCCTAATCCCAATTCTACTTTACAAACCTGGTTAGACTAAAGGATACACAGTGGTGCAGATAGGAACTGGAAACACAGGGAATCCAGGGCAGATGAACCACTTAGGACCAGTGGTGAGAGTGGTGATACCGGGAGGGAGGAGGGAAGTGGGGGTAGAAAGGGGGAACC
>NW_022103916.1:3864031-3865002 GCF_000313985.2 Echinops telfairi | reverse complement strand
CTTGTAATCGGTTCCCTCTTTCCAACCCACTCTCCCTCTACCCTCCCAGTATCGCCACTCACACCACTGGTCCTGAAGGGATCATCTGTCCTAGATTCCCTGTGTTTCTGATTTACCTCTTCCTATTTGCCAAAGTGTTTGATGACTGTAGGGAGACAGCAGTATCTAATGGGCACATATAGGATGAGCCTTGTTGTACACACTCTTCCCAGGTTGTATACATAGACTGGAGAATATGATTTTTTAAAATTTCCAGTTCCCCAAGCACCTTTCACAGCCCCCAGCACAGTAAACAACTAGCAGCGGATGTGTATGTGCGGAGTTCCATTGACAAGGTGAACAAGGCTTGGGGCCTTCCTGTGACATCTCTGCCCCCATTTATACCTCCCAGGAATATGAGTGCGCTTTCTTAGCACTCCCCCAACTTCCCCCACCTAAAACGTTGATGAATGGAGGCATATTTGTATGTTAATGTGTTCTCTCTCACATTCACAGGTCTTTAGTTATATATCTCCATATACAAGACAGGTAGATAGAATGAGCATTTGCATGATTCCTGTACACGGAAGTGCCTAACATGTATACATGCATCTGAGCAGATAGGCTTGGTATGCAGGATCAGGATCCCTTTTATTTCATACTTACTAGGCAAATGATCTCATACTCACTAATTCATTTTTCCTTTTCTCCCTCTCATTCGCACACATATGCACATACTCAAAGAATAGACTTTCTGACTCATTCCCATCTCTCTGACGTTCATGAACCCACATGAAACATGCAGGAATGTGAACCACCTCATCTCCTTTGCTCACATCTCACAACTGGTAGAGTGTGAGCTTTCAAAAACTACTCCAACCATGCAGAATTTGCGGAAGAGGCAGTTGGAGCTTACCCCGCTCCCTTGCATGGGCAGCATGTGCTCCTACTCACCCACAAACAGAGGTACCCCACATGTCCTAACCATAAGG
>NW_022103916.1:3854934-3863154 GCF_000313985.2 Echinops telfairi | reverse complement strand
TTCCTCCAATTCTGTTGCCACATTATTCTTCAATACAGGCTAGCTTCTAGCATACAGATGAAATAAGTTGGTGAGAGGATACAACCCTGATGCACACCTTTCCTGATTTTAAACCATGCTGTATTCCGTTGTTCTTTTGCACAGTTGCCTCCTGATCCATGTACAAGTTCCTAATGAACACAATAAAGTATTCTGGAATATCTATTCTTCTCAAGGTTATCCATAGTTTCTTAGGATCTACACAGTTGAATGCCTTAGCACGGTCAATAAAACACACGTAAACTCTTTCTGGTATTCTCTGCTTTCAACTGAGATCTAGCTGGCACCAGCAGTGATATCCCTTGTTCTCCATTCTCTTCTGAATCCAGCCTGAACCGCTATCTGTATGAATATAAAGAGGATTATATCCAGAAAATTACTCACAGTTGTAGAAGTGGGCAAGTTCAAATTTTCTGGGTTAGTTGTTAGGCTGGAGGCGCCACCTGGTTTGTGTAGCTGTTGGGGCTGGTGAACCCAAGATGCACAGGAAGATGACAGGCTTGTGGCTGCAGATGGGAATTAATCCAAGTTTGGCAGGTTAGATGGCAGATGGTTGATGATGTTCAGCATTGAAAGACAATACAGCAGTGCTACCATTGGCTCAAATCCAAAAAACTAAAGATCAATAAGCCAGATGCAGGGCCTAGAACCAACAAAAAGCAACTGTGCTTTTCTTCAGTGTCTACTTATATTGAAGTAGATCACACCCTGAGAAGATCTCTTTGTGAGACATTACTAGTTTTTAACTGCCAAACTCCTGAGAATCCTTGCCCAGCCAAATTGACATAAAACCTCAACCATCACACCCTCTTCTATCTTGCCTGTTGAACGGTGAGCTCTGCAAACCTCATTCCACAAGGCGACCCTTGTTGCATGACTTTCCCCTCCCTCTTACGTTTCCCTCCCCTCCTCTTCTTGCCTTTTTACCCTCACCCACTTCTTTCTCTCCATCTCCCTCACACACATGATCACAGATGCTTTCCTTTATATCTTTTGTGTAAAATGTTGTGACTTTAGTTTACATGGATATTGAAGGAGAGGAAAATTTATCAACCTACACCCAAAGGATTCTAGAGAATTAATCTATTCACTGCCTCCACCCCATGAAAGTACTCATACACAAATATTTAGGCCTCTTTCCTTTCACATGCCCCTTTTCCAGCAAAGATATGACTTCCCTTAAAAAATGCACCTTCATTCCAACATAAACACCTATCAGTGGAAGATAAGAAGTGAAGTTAGTGATGTGCCAGGCACTAAACTCTAGTTTATATCTTATTTCCTTTTCTTAGAAACATTTAGAGGTAGATTTTCTTTTCCTCACTTTTCACAAGTGCAACCACATGAGTAGAATCAAGCATCTTGTTTTAAGTGTTAGGGGAAACTTTGTAGAAATGTAAATTCAAGAGAAAAAGAGAGTAATAGAAGGGGCTTCAAAAAGTTTATGCAAAGTGGAATGAAAAGATAACAGTTTTTTCCCATGAATTTTTGAAGCTCCCCCGTGTACTTAAAATTATACATTATCACTCATGTGTATTTTACTGAAATATGTGAGTGGGAAATTATAATGTGATGATGGCCTTCAGGAGATAAGTAGGAAAAAAGAAGAGATGCACATAAAATAGAGATGCAAGTAAATATACTGTTAATCTACAAGAATTTAAGAAAAAAATACTATAAAAACAAAGACTGTGGTAATAACACAAATGTGAAAAAATAAGCAGTTTCCTGAAAATTGTCAGTTAATAGAATTAAATATTATTACTGCAGGATAGCTTATGGCATTAGACAAGATCTTATCACAGTCTCAACTGTAAAATTAAAAGATACAGTTTCTTATCTTGTGTCATGGATTTGAGAATTCTAAAAGGGAACATGTTTTTGAGCCTGAAAAATATGAATACTCAATAAAATTGGTGAACCCTGAATAGCTAAATAATATACTCATTGTTTTATAAATGCATG
Source organism: Echinops telfairi (assembly GCF_000313985.2). Classification (NCBI taxonomy): domain Eukaryota; kingdom Metazoa; phylum Chordata; class Mammalia; order Afrosoricida; family Tenrecidae; genus Echinops; species Echinops telfairi. The sequence continues at coordinate 3,861,150 of NW_022103916.1, read as the reverse complement.
CTGATTATTTTTGGCCAGATTTCACTTATTCAACCTTATAAAATTAAGTAGTGTTTGAACGTGTGTCAAATAATTAAACACTGTTGCCTCATGGTGTCTTTATTAGGTGGTCAGGAGAAAAAAGTTTACTAGCATTTTTAACAAATTATGTGCACATATTTGGTGGAATTAAAAAAAGTAAATTCTTGAGCCCTAAATAGGGCTACTGAAGCAGAAATCCCCGTAAACCTTTTTTGAGCAAACCCTCTAGGTGATTCTTCTTCATGTTAAAATTGAGAACTGCCCTGAAGTACTGTATGCTGCCTCCTTGTTGCATAATCCTACAAAGGATTTTTGGTACACTGAGCTTTGTTGTTGTCTCATATTCCTTCTCTCTCACACTCTCCACTCCTCTCTTTTTTTCCTAGTCTCCTTGTCCTTATAGGTTTATGCCTTTGGATTGTTGGTTTTTGTTATCAGAAAGCACAAAGTAGGTGTTCAATTAGACATCTTTAATTTGAAGCTCAAGCATATATTTCTGTATCATCACAAGTAAGTGTTTTGTGTGAATAGTGAGACTTCTTGTTAAGCACATGTGGGTGTCTGCTGTGCTCCTCCTGTCTAATCTATTTATCTGGGAGAAAGTGCTGTCAGAATATAATGCACCTGGGTAAGGATTCTGTGCACATGCACTTTTTCTTCTTATAAGACAGAGCATCTTATATCCTCCTTCCCTTTATTCTAAGAATAGTTATTGGTTGCTTCTTACATATTCAGTGCTCTGTTGGGCAATTGAGCATACAGTAGTAACCAAGACATCCCTGGTTCTTGAGCGAAACAAATAGAATTCCTGGGGAGGGAAGAGATAAAATGGAGTTCATATCATGGATTTCAAGAAGAAAGAAAAATGTATTGAAACTGATTGTGGTGGTAGTTGTACAATACTGCTTGATGTTATTGAACTATGGATTGGTATGATATTTGTAAGAGCTCCCAATAAAATGATTAACATTTTTTAAAAAGAATAGAACTCCTCATCAACTACCTGCCCAAAGAGTGGGTGGGCCTCATAGTTGACTTATTGTCACTATCATCCACAATTTCCCACACAAAAAGCATGAACCTTTGTATTTCTGAACAGAAATAGGCAGGAGAGAGCATCCTCTGCCTATCTGTATAAGCTCTCATAAACAACATGATACATGAAAACGACACTTTTGTTCATGGGTACACACATACATAGAAAGGGCAGGTGTCTGAGCCTTCTTGTCTGCTCCCCCTCTCTAATCCTTGGAACCTAGGTGTGAGTGTTGTTTCAATGCAACACACCTATTCAAGGATTCAAAGAGGCTGAGCCTTGTCTTCACGTAGAAGGACGGAGTACCTGTGCATCACCACTTCCACCTTCCCGCATTCTTTCAGATACTGCTACTAGGTGCCCGGCCTTGTAATGGGAATTATTGATCCTATCCCATTGCCATCAAATAGATTCTGACTCAAAGTGACTGTATGATCAGAAAAATGATGCTACTAAAAATGATGCTAATTTAACATTCTGGATTTAGAGATTCTAGATGAGAATGTTCATGTGACATTGTGTGGGGTTGAGTACATGTGCTCTCCCTGGGTAGATGCATCAGTCTTATTAAATGCATGAGGTGGTGCTTTACAGGAATGGTATTATGAAAGTTAACGTATGCAAGTACAGTGTGCAGGTGCTTACACTTTCTGTGTAATTTCCTTAATACTTATTATCTGGCTGTGAGTTCTGCCTTACTACAATGCACCTGAGCAAGGATTCCAAGCCAGTAACCTGCCTCTGAGTAGAGAAGAACAGGATATGTATGTTGTCTTTCCCTTCTGCTTACTGTTTGCCTGCATAGTTCTTCATTAATTCCTTTATTGGGCAAGTAACAAGTACCGTTTATTGGGCATTGTGATGGGCATTTGGTACACAGGAGTGAACAAGGAGGAATGAGCAAGAAGAACAGACTTGGTCATCATCTATCATTCCTGATGTATTAAGGCTGAGTGCGCTTCTTTTCTAAACCCCTCTAATTCATACACAAGTGGGAGACTTCTCATTCCTGCTTTCACCCATGCAGAAAATCCTCTTCAGTTCCAAACTGAACTAAACCCACTGCCACTATAGTCGATTCTGATGTATAGCAACTTGATAAGGCAGGATAGAACTGCCTCATTGGGTTTCCAAGGATATAAACTTAACAGAAAGAAACTGCTACATCATCTTTTTTTATAAAATGCTCCAAATATGATGGATTTATTTTACTGTAATGCAAAAAACCCCAAAGATTCCACTACATCACAGGCCTGTGTATTAAAAGGTCATGAAAAATTGGTGTGGGATATGCAGGACGTGATGTACAAACTGGAGAGTCGGGTCATTTCCTTTATAACAAGACATGATGCTGTCATTCAGGAACATGTAAAATAACGCTGAGGAACTGAACTGAAATGTGGCACAAACATGACAACTTCCATGCATGCCTTCAAGTACCTTCCTTAGGATGGGCTTGCAATCTCTATATTCCAATATGGAAAGGTATACAATTCTTTGGAAGATTAAAGAGTTCACCCTTTTGAAATTTCACAGACAAATTTTAAGGCCAAAACAGTGAGTTCTTTTCTCTTCACCTCCAGGGCCAAATCTGATTTCCTTTACTTAAAACCACATTGTTTCTAGTTCAAATCCCAGCCCAGCCTTGTAACCTCCCGCCTTGAAGTTCTTCCTCTTGATTAAAGTGGAAGTTCTTCCTCTTGATTCCTGGTCGAAGCCAAGTCCAATCAGGCTGGCATTATTTACTTTAGCAGACAGAGAAGTCTGATTAAAGAGGAAGTTCTTCCTCTTGATTTCTGGTCGAAGCCAAGTCCAATCAGGCTGGCATTATTTACTTTAGCAGACAGAGAAGCCCCAGCAGACAAAGAAGTCCCAGACCCTCAGTGTGAAGTGATCTGAGCCCTCTGACCTGCTCCATCTTTCAATCTAGGTGCAAATCTTGTCCTGATTCACTACCCCTGTTCGGAGATTCAAAGTGAAAGAAGGAGCCAACAGCCTTCAGCTCAACCCCTCCTTCTTTCCACAAATATCCGAGTGTCTACTAGATATGGGGCACTATGTTGGTTACAAATTATATCACAGCAATCCAAGTGGACAAGTTGGTTGCCTTGTGGGTCGTCACACTAATAGAAAATGAATAAGCATGATACTTGAATGCTGTGGAATAATAGGCAGCCGTCTTAAAGAATATAGAACTGTCATATAGACCTATATTATATATTAGACTTAAATTATAGATTAGGTCTATATTATATATTAGAACTACATTATAACATAGATTCTGTATGTTCCTTATTACTCATTATATGAGTCCATACATGAACATATGCTAGATGTACTGTTGAGATTTTTTAACACCGCCTCCCCACTTTATATACAGAGACAAACCCAGGGACATGGATCTGCATATACAAAATCCTATCTGCAGAGAGGGCAAGAGCTCATTGGGCTGCCCTGCTTCTAACCCTGGCATACAGACCAATGACATTTCTTGATCTTCCCATAGATGGTGACTGAATAAGGGAACTCTTCTTTTTTTTCTTTTTTATATAATTTTATTGGAGGCTCATACGATTCTTATCACAATCCATACATACATCCATTGAATACACTTTTCATAAAAACTATTAAATGGTGGACACTCAATACACAGTGCCACTCCATGATCAAATTTTCAATCCTTTATGCTTTATTAATTAATAATTATCTCACAAGACACCTTTAATCCAGCCATGTTTAACTGTGTTAGATTGTGTAAGAAGAAAATAAGATGTAGTTTAGCCTGCCAATTTGGTGCCAACACTTAGAATATACTAGACATTTCTATCTGTTGGTCTCTCCCTTAGTTCTTTTTTTTAATCATATTTTTCTTTTTGTAAAAAATTTTTAGATCATTTTAATGGGGGCTCATACAACTCTTATCACAATCCATACATACATCTATTGTGTCAAGCACATTTGTACATTTGTTGCCCTCATCAGTCTCAAAACATTTGCTTTCTACTTGAGCCCTTGGTATCAGTTTTTCATTTTCCCCTTCCTTCCGTGCTCCCTCCTCCCTCATGAGCCCTTGATAATTTATAAATTATTATTTTGTCATATCTTGCCCTGTCCGACGTCTCCCTTCACCCACTTTTCTGTTGTCCGTCCCCCAGGGAGGAGGTCACATGTAGATCCCTGTAATCAGTTCCCTAAGGGAAGAATTACTGCTGCTTTCACTCACCTGGCTCTAGGAGAACCTTTTCTTTATCTGTCTATAAAATCGCATGTGGATACACTAGAGGAGTGTGTCTTCACATTGCGTGTCTCCCTGCCCCGGTCTCTCTCTCTCTTCTCTGACACACAACCGCACACGCGTGCACAGGGAGTGTGTCTTCCTATTGCACTCCCCCCCAACACACATATACACATGCACACACGGAATGGGTCTTCTCATTACGTGTTTTCTCTCTCTCCCACACAGGTGGCCAGTCTTTGCATTGCATATTTTATGTTTCCTCTCTCTCTCTCACACATACACACACACACACACACAGTAGGTCTTCCTGTGTCATCGTTCCCTACTCCCCCCGCCCCACACACAATGCCTGAGCCTTCAGTTCCTTCTCTCTTGGTTATTAGGTACAATTGCTATCCTTATTCATTACCCTTGTATAAATATTCATTGAGAGTGAATATCAATCTTGTTTAAAAGTGTGGAGTCCTTACATCACCCCTTCCAACTCTTTCATTTCTTTCATGTCAGTTCAGAGCAGGGCTTTTCATTTGGTCTCTGGACCAGCACCATTAGTAGCACCTGAGAATTTGTAAGAAGCAGAAATTAAGGGATGAAGCCCAGCAATTTCTGTTTCAATAAGGTGATTCTGATGCCTGCCCAAGTTTAAGAATCAGTGATTTAGAGTAAGTGCATGAGTCATTGATGAATAAGCCAGGTGGGGTTTCAGACCTCAAAAAGGCTGCCTTTATAGGGGGGTGGAAAAGAATTAACTTCCCCATTCCTTATGTATATTCCTCCTGCTTGGGCAGATAGACTGTAGCAAGGAGTACATCTTCACATTCCTCTCTCCCACTTCTTTAGCGTCACACTTTGGTGAGCATATAGGTTAAGTGAACATACAACAAAGACTGTATTACAGAAAAGCCTTATCATTACTCCTCCGGGGCACATGCTTAACACTAACCACATACAGGGTGTGCAGAATGAATTGCTCCTTCTCCCATACCCATTGCATATCGGAGTTGTGATTTCTCAAAACACCTCCTATGTGCATGGATTACAGGAGGGTGAGCCTTGTCTTCATGAACCTTCTGCTGAATATCCAACCATTAAATCAGCATAGATCTGTGGATCAATTTTTATGTATCATGCACTGGCTGGGAGTATCCTACCGAATAAAACTCGACCGGAAAACACTCCTAAAGACATATGGTGATTTACAAGTCCATGACTGCAAAACATGGCTTCTCAATTGCCTAATAATCTCAGCAAGGGCTGAGATTTGTTGGGCAGAATGGGATTTCTTACTAACACCTTCTAACACATACAAAATATAAGACTTGCAATTCCTGCTCTCACACAAATAATCTATGTATCAGAGAACCTCCACACTGAGCACTGCAGGTGCACTGCACTACTTCTCTCTAATCCTATTATCTGGGTGCTAGTGCTATCTCAATGCAATGCACCCAGGCAAAGATTCTGAGAGGCACCCCACCCGACTCAACTGGAAAACACTCCTAAAGGTAAACAAACAGACCTTGAACTATTTACAGGCTTTTCTTTTTTTGTCATTGGTTTTGTTGTTGTTGTTTTTCTTTTGTTGCTTTGTTTCGCTCTGTCTTGTTTTTTTGTGCATATTATCTCTTCAGGTCTATCTAGATAAGATAGGTGGGATAAGCAATCTGGAGGAGAAAACAACAGGATCAACGGTTCCAGGGGACATGGGAGATGGGGAGGCGGGGGAAAGGAAGTGGGTGTTAACAAACCCAGGGATAAGGGAACAACAAGTGATCCAAAATTGATAGCCAGGAGGGTGTTGAAGGCCTGGTAGGGCTTGATCGAGGACAATGTAACCGACAGGAATTACTGAAACCCAAATGAAGGCTGAGCATGTTACTGAGACAAGAGGAAAGTAAAGGGAAATAGAGGAAAGAACTAG
>NW_022103916.1:3851672-3853855 GCF_000313985.2 Echinops telfairi | reverse complement strand
TGCATGAAGGACAGAAAGCTTGTGGGTACATCATTCTCTCATCCTTGTTTTCTTCCTGGTAATATTTTTTAGTGGCTGGTGGGTGTTGAGAAGAGAATTATTAGGGATGGCAGGCTTTCTTTTGGGTGGACTTGTCTGCAAGCCAGAGTAAATGTTCTTATTAACATAATATACCTATTCTCAGGTCCCTTGAATGCTAAAGAGTGAGCTTTCTCTTTACTCCTATCCTGCCTTCCTTCCACACACAGGGCAGTGGGCAAGAACCAGAGCCTCCCTTATTTACTTCCTCTCTGTGCAGGTGTGTATGTTGCCTCAAATGTTGTTTCTGGTAAATATTCAACGAGAGAGAGAGCCTTGCCTACATACAGAGACTGAATGAGTGCCTTTATACATTCCCTCCTCTCTTCCTGAGTATGTTTTGAGTTTCTTTTATGTTCCAAGCACTGTGTTGCTTGTTGAGGAGAAAATGATGAATAAAGCAGGTGAAATCCTTGGGTATACTTGCTAGCAGGTCTTGTCTGTCATAGAGAAGGGCAGTAAAATGCCCTACATTACCTTTTCTCTCCCATTTGCTCACCTCTTTGCTAAATATTTCTTGTGTGTTTTCTGAATCTTGGGGATATAGTAGGCCTCCCTGGTAGTAAGCATTCTCAGTGTGCCGAGAAAGGTACTTTTTTTTAGCCAACTACTAGAACCATCTAGAAGGGTACATTTTCTCATTGTGTGTTAAGCATACGTGCACGTGTCTAGTGTAAGCCTTATTGTAGCCAGGTGAAGGTGCTTGCCCATATATACACCAGCACCATTGTTCTAGTATTTGAGCCTTCAGATCAGTTCCCTCTCATATTTGTTACATATAGGTATCGTGCGTTCTAAATGTGCCATCTGTGTGCATGTTTCTAAGAGAAGTATACAATATCATATAGGAAAACTTTGTCCATCATTGTCATTTCCTTGAGATACAATGATTTCGTCAGCATTTTTGTGGAGAGCACATATAATGTGTTATGCATTATGCTGATTATTTGAAATACATCAGTGAACAAATTAGACAACTGTGGATAGTGTCTATGAGACACATATAGGAATCCCTTAGAAATGCTTAATATGTACCCCATCTACTTCTGTGTATTATATACCCTATATACTCAAGTATACGCCAATCCGAATATCAGCTGAGGCACCTAATTTTACCACAAAAACTGCTGAAAAACTCGGCTTATACACAAATATTTACGGTATTTTTACCAATATTAAAATTATCATAACATTTGCTATTTTTAATTATATAAGCATACAATTCAATGGTATTAATTACATTCACAATCTTATATAACCTTTTATAATCTTATATTGTTTCCCCCCGCCCAATTTTTATTACCCCATGCAGAAACTATCCTCATTAAATAATAACTCCATATTTTACTCCCAGCCCGTTATCCTCCAGTCTACTTTCGGTCTCTATGACTTTAACTGTTCTTGATAATTTATATAACTTGTCATCACCTCTTGGTCACTTTGTTATACTGTAGCGGTTTGCATGTTATTCCGGAGGCTATGTCACCAGTATTTAAAATAACCAGCATGGTCACCCATGGTTGATATGATTCAACAAAACTTCCAGACTAACCTAAGAAACACCTGCTGATCTGCTTCCAAAAATTAGCCAGTGAAAACGCTGTGGATCACAGAGGAAGATTGTATGATATAAGTTGGAAGGAACTCAGGATGCACGATAGCCATAATGAACTTGAGCGCAACAAACAACAGTCCTGAAAAAGGTACAGGACAGGGCAGTGTTTTTCTTGTTGTACATGGGGTTGCCATGAATCGAAGTTGACTCAATGACAGCTAACATGTAAGTACAATGTTTGTCCTTTTGTGGCTCTAAAGCAGTGGTTCTCAACCTGTGGGTCGCAACCCCTTTGGGTGTTGAACGACCTTTTCACAGGGGTCGCCCGATTCACAACAATAGCCAAATTACAGTTATGAAGTAGTAACTGTATGAAAGGGTCGCAGCATTAGGAAGGTTGAGAACCACTGCTCTAAGGCATAAGTGTACATGTGCCTAGTAGAAGCCTTCTTAATGTAGGCAGGTGGAGGCTCTTGCACATGGATACATAGATTTTTGTGTTGCCAATTGCTAGAGAGATTTCTGTGTTCCATAGGATGGCTTTTAGATT
>NW_022103916.1:3841359-3850968 GCF_000313985.2 Echinops telfairi | reverse complement strand
ATGCAAATCTTAGATTAATATAAAGGTGAAATACAATTCAAATTATGATATGTATCATTCTTGATACTTTTAGACTATTGATTTGTATCTTCCTCCTCTTTCCTTTATACAATTTAATAATACTGTGTTTTGAGTGTCTCACTGCCTCTGAGTTGATTCTTATCCATAGTGACCCTGTAGGACAGAGTAGAACTGCTCCTGTGGGTTTCTGAGAGTATAAATCTTTATGGGAGTATAAAGCCTCTTCTTTCTCCTCCAATGTGGCTAATGGTTTTGAACTGTTGACCTTGCAGTTAGCAGTCCAATGGATATCCCACTATGCCACCAAAGCTCCAGTAGTTTGAGCATAAGCCTTGTTTTATTAATTTATTATTTATATCTCATACATTAATTACATTATCATTCTGCTCTACAGTAATACATAGGGATTCAGTTTATTTTTGTAAATTTGACATATACTTTCTGAATTTTATTACCTTCAGTTATTTTTAATTGTTAGTCTAGAGTTATATGGGTATACATTATTGCATCCAAATACTGCAGTATTTTCTTTCTTCCTTCCCAATATGCATTCCTCACTTTTTCTTCTTTAGGGTTTTTTGTAACATGTTAAATATAACTGACAACAGGAGATATGATTAACTTTCTGTATTAAAGGGAATGCTATAGTGCTTTTACACCATTTTATTAAAGAATGGAATATTTGAAAAGAATGATCCGGAATAAATATGAATTTGTTAAAAAATTCATTATGGACATCTGTGGAGATGCTTTTGTATTTAAATTTTTTATCTGTTAATCAAGCAAATTATGTTGATAGTTTGCCTTGTGAATCTAGTCTTGTATTGGGGGGATCATCCCTCCTTATTTATAATAGGCAAGAGAAAAAAATGGGGTTCTACTCTTGTAAATAGTTATAGTCTCACAAACTCAGAGGGGCAGTTCTGCACTGCCCTACAGGGCGACTCAGAATTGACGTAACGGCAGTGAGTTTGTTTTTGTTTGTATTTATAGTAGGTAAATCAGTCATCATTTAGTATTTTTGCATCTATATTCTAAAATTAAAGTGATTTATAAATTTCTAGTGTTATTCTATTAGGATCACATTTATCCTTTATCCTTCCCTTGTTTAGGAGCCCTGGTAGTGTAGTGGTTACGAGATCTGTATGGCCGGTAGTTTGAAACCACCAGCAGCTCCATGACTGGGTTTTCTACTCACATAAACAGTTCCAGTCTTGGAAACCCACAGGGGGGTTCTGTGAGTCAGCATTGGCTTTGGGTTTGCTTTGTTGTTATTGTTTTTGAAAGCCCTTGTAACAATGTTACCATATCTGAAAAATCTTTCCTGAAATCAAGGCAAAGGTATCTGGTAAGGGAAGAAAGCATATTACTATTTACTTTTCATTTCTGCGATTTTTAAAAGCTGGGTTTTTTCTTTTTATCTATTTTATTGAAATTTGGGTGGCATGTTTGCTTTTTTAGATAATTTTATTGGGGCTCAGACAACTCATCACTATCCATACATCCATCCATTGTGTCAAGCACATTTGTACACTTGTTGCCCTCATCATTCTCAAAACATTTGCTTTCTACCTTGGTATCAGTTCTTCATTTTCCCCCTCCCTCAAGAACCCTTGATAGTTTATAAATTATTATTATTTTGTCATATCTTACACTGTCTGACGTCTCCCTTCACCCGCTTTTCTGTTGTCCATCTCCCAGGGTCAGGGTTATATGCAGATCCTTGTGATCAGTTCCCCCATGGCATTTTATAGAGCAAGTTGGTTTTTCATTTAACAGTTTGTATGTGTTTTGGTTCTTGACATTGATTACAATTGTCTCCACAAGGCAACTGCACTCTTCCCGTGCCTCCCTGTATTGACTGTTCCCACTTGTCCTTCTTTCCAATTGCCCTTTTGAGCACCTCCATGGTGTTACTGTTTGAACTTGTAGGTCTATCATTTGGCTAAGGAACCTTAGCAGCAGTAGTGGGTTACAATTTGAGCTGCTAGCCCCAAAGCAAGCAGTTTGAAACTACAAGATTCTTTAAAAAAGAAAGACAAGTCTTTCTTTTCCCATAAAGGTTTAGTCTTGGAAGCCCACAGAGGCAATTCTACTCTCAGAACTGACTTGATGGCAATGAGTGGTTCATTTGACTGTAAACAATTGGGTGAGTTCAATTCTAGGCTTGAATGGTGTCTAACGACCACAGTCTCAGGATCTCATTAGTCTCTGTCAGACCCGCAAGACTGGTCTTTTTAATGATTTTCCGTTTTGTTCCACATTTTTCTCACACTCTCCAGGACCTCCTATTTTGATTCCTTACAGAGCAGTCCACAGTCACAGCCAGGCACCATTTGTTCTGGTCTCATCATCTAGTTCTTCTGGATGAATTTGCAAAGCACCTCATAACATGGATGGACCTGGAGCACATCATGCTGAGTGAAATTAGTCAATCACAGAAGGACTAATATTGTATAGGTCCACTACTGTAAAAGGACACTATTTTAAAATTGTTTTATTGGGGGCTCATACAACTTTTATCACAATCCATACATCCATCCATTGTATGTCAAGCACATTTGTACATTTGTTGCCATCATCATTCTCAAAACATTTGCTTTCTACTTGAGCCCTTGGTATCAGCTCATTTCCCCTCCCTCCCCGCCCCCCTCCTTCATGAACCCTTGATAATTTATAAATTACTATTATTTTGTCATGTCTTACACTGTCTGATGTCTCCCTTCACCCGCTTTTCTGTTGTCCATCCCCCAGAGAGGAGGTTATATGTAGATCCTTATAATTGGTTCCCCCTTTCTATCCCACCTTCCCTCCAGTATCGCCACTCTCACCCCTGCTCCTGAAGGGATCATCTGTCCTTGATTCCCTGTGTTTTCGGTTCTATCTGTACCAGTGTACATCTTCTGGTCTAGCCAGATTTGTAAGGTAGAATTGGGATAAGGATAGTTGGGGGAGGAAGCATTTAAAAACTAGATGAAAGTTGTATGTTTCATCGTTGCTACCCTGCACCCTGACTGGCTCCTCTCCTCCGCACGACCCTTCTGTAAGGGGATGAAAAGGACAATTTTTATACACAGAAAGAAACATTCTTTGAGGGTTACCAAGGAAAGGAAGGTAAATCACTAACTAGAGGGTAGATCCATATTAAGGAAACAGAGACCTGACCTTTGGCTACACAAGAGAGAAGAAGAATCCTTCTACACACCAGCCCAAGGCCTTTTGACACAGGGCAGAGGTCAGACACGCCTCCACCTTCCACGTCTTTACCCTATTGTGACAACAACCATTCCTCTCCCCAAAATCTACGTTTCTGCTGGGTTGAATAAAGTATTCCAGTGGCCATACAGAACTCACAGACAACCCTCACAATTAGGTTGGTTTATTAAGGAAATGAACAAGTTATCACAGCTAGGATTAGAAAGCATTAAGGATACAGTATTTGGTCCACATCAGTGCCTCTCCTTGGCCAGCAGCCAGATCTCTCTCTGGTCCTTAGTCTCTCAGCCACATGGTCCCTTGGCTTTTTCCTTGTTCTTTTGGCCAGGAAACCCGGCCACTGCGCTGCCTCTGTATTAGCATTGTGGGTCTTCTGTTGTGGTACCTCTGATCCCATATGGCATTCCCACAGCTGCCATCACCACTTCAGGCAGGGATCACTAGTGGCTCTTATTTCTCCATGGTCTCAGGAATTCTCTCTTCTTGCTCCTGAGTTGCCTCATTCTTAAGCCCAGCAAGTGACAAAACTGATCAATCCCTAGTTACAATTCTTTACACCTTCGTTGCATGATTACATTCAATCATTTGGTGCCCTGGTAGCATAGTGATTATGTGATAGGCTGCTAACAGCAAGTTCAGAACTTCCAAACCACCAGCTTCTCTTCAGGAGAAAAATGCTGCTTTCTAGTCCTATAAAGAGTTACAGTCTCAGAAATTCACAGGGGCAGTTCTACCCTGACCTATAGACTCTCTATGTTTCGGCAGTGACTTGATGGCAGTGTGTTGGGGGTTCGTTTTCTTTTGTTTTTACAGAGACATGGCTAAAAAAGGCTATATTAAGAAATTTAACTTCACCACACATACAAACTTGGATTAAGGGAAAGGCAATATATACTGAGGAGGTCAGCACAAAATGATGAAGGCAAAGGAAGACACTGGGAGGAGCAGAAGAGTTAGAAGCAACAAAAGAAATCACTATTACATATAAAATACTGGCCTAACAACAGCAATAATAATCTGTTCATGGATACAATGGGCTCAAACAAGAACAATTGTGAGGCTGGCACAGGGCCAGGCAGTGGTTCATTCTGTTGTGCACAGGCTCTCTATTAGTCAGAACCAGCTTAACGGCACCTCGCAACAACGGCAGCACCATAATTGGATGAGTGATGCATACTCGGGTTTCACTGTGGTGGGAAGGTGAACAGGCCTACACCATGAATATACCTGTATATACGTTTAGCCATAATTATTTCCACATATGTATTTATATTTGCTGCAAATATATTCATGACTATAGTAGAGCATGCAGCAGGCAAAGTTATATAGACTTCTTATCCATAATCAAAAACACCTTGAGGGCATGAGTTGTTGGGCGTGGGGGCTCAGGTCTATAGTCTCAGGGGTACCAAGATCAGTTGGCATAACATATTCTGCAAAGACAATGGTTTGCATTCTACTTTGGTGAGTAGTTAACTATGGAATATTAAAAGTTCATGAGTGGCCCTCTGAGGTGCAGCTGTTGGTCTCTTCCCATTCAGAGCAGAGAAGAGTGAAGAAAATCAAAGATACAAGGAAACAACTGGTACAGAGGACTAATGGGCCACCTGTTATTTCTTCTTAGAAATCATCTGCTTTATTCTTATTTATTTGTTGGGATCCAATTGTAATATTTTAATTGTTTGAACAATCAGGTAATATATTAAGGTTATCATTCCTTTGGAAGGAACAGTGGTTACTTGATGGCACAGTGGTTAAAGCACTGAGCTCCTAACTGAAAGGTTAGTGGTTCAAGCTCATCAGCTGCTCCATGGGAGAAAGACATGGCAGTCTGCTTCCATTAAGTTGTACAATCTTGGAACCCTAAAGGGTAGCTCGATTCTGCCCTTATAGAGTTGCCAGGAGTCAGAATTGCCTTGAAGGCAGCAGTAGGCTTTGCTTTTATTACTTTCCTTTAGAAAAAAATTCTTTAGAAAATACTAATTTTGTAAAAAAAAAAGAAAAGAAAATACTAATTTTGTTATTTGTTTCACTTTCACAGCTCTCAGCATGGTCTCTCTTGACTGGTTGATCCTTGTCCTCCTCCTCATGAATAATGAATGTTGCTTAAGTTTAGTTTCTCCGTGCTATGTTCTTTCTCTGGTACAGCAATTCTCTAACTATGATGAGACCCTTTCAGGGATCTGCATGTCAAACCATTTTAAAATTACTATTCATGTATTTGCCTTCGTCACTCTCTTTTTCTTGTAAGTACACGGTGGAGTTTGCTGAAGACTGTGCAATGTCTGATGACGTCATTGCTGTGGTGGCTAATGAAATATGTGAAACCGAATCCAGGTGTCCTCCATTGACCCAGAAATGAAAGAAGTTTGCAAAAAATGTAAAATTATGCTTCTCTACCCCCCGTACCCCCCCAAACTGTTAGCATTTACATATAGTGGGTTTAATAGTGTTACCTTTAAATGAATTAATATGTATATTTTAAATAATTCTCAGTTTTCATTTCTAATAGTATAGTTAGAAGCCATACAAACAAAAGCTCTTTAGGTCTTAAATATATTTTAAGACTGTAAAGACATTCTGAAACCAAACAGTTGAGAACTGCTGCCCTAGTATTGTCTGTTCTGAGTCCTCAGCTTAGAACCCCTTCTTTATCTCTGAAGATGACCCTCAGATGAAGACCACACTGTGAGAAACAGTGTTTCCTCATTCTGTTTTTTTAACTTGCAATTTTGACAGTTGCTGTGAGGTAAAGAAGGTTTCTTAGGTTAAAAACCATCGGGGCTTTAGGGGAAGGGAGACAGTGGTTGGTATAAGATATGAAAATAATAATTAATAATTTATCAAGGGTTCATGAAGGTAGGAAGGGGTGGAGGGAGGGAAAAAAGAGGAGCTGATACCAAGGGCTCAAATTGAAAGTAAATGTTTAGAAAATAATGATGGCAACATATGTACAAACATGCTTGATACAATTGATATATGGATTGCTTTAAGAGCTGTGAGAGCCCCCAATAAAATGATCTTTAAAATAAATAAATAATGGGAAAAAAACAAAACAAACAAATTCAATCCAAGCCTCTGAGGCACTTCATAGAGTTAACATCTGAGCTTTACATTCAATTTCTTTTTTTTAAAAATAGAATAACTAAAACATAAACCAGATAATTTACCAAACACTCTGTTTCAGGCCCTTTGGAAGACAGATTTAAGTAATTCTGTCCTTCAGAGAGGGAGAAAGATGCAGCAGTTAGCTTCCATAAATATTATAACTTTGGCAACCCTCTGGGGCAGTTTGCTATGTATCAGTTCAGCTAGACAGCAATGGGTTTTGGGTCCCCAAGTAGCTAAATGTATAGTTGGCAAACAAAAGATGAACTTACATGAATTCCAGTTCTTACAACTGTCATTGATATATTTAGGATTGCCTTAATGTTTTATTTTTAATGAAAAGACAGTATTCTGATCGTGGTATATTGTATAATACCTCCCTTTTCCATTCTTCCTCTTGAATTCCTCCTTTCTGTGTTTTCAGTATCCGACAGTATGTCCTTTACACAGAATGCCATGCGTAGATCAACAGGTATTTTTAAGGAGCAAAAATAGAAGTAGAAAAATTAATTGTTTCTCTGTACTTGTTAGCCTTTAAATACAGGAAAGTCTCTAGATTATGAATATCTGATTTATATATACCTCCTACTTGCTCTTTAATGGTAGGTAAATTGCCATCATTTTGAAGACACCGAGCCAGCCCCTCCTCACTGAAACTCACTGTCATCCAGACTATAGGACAGGATATAGATGTCCCTCTTGGTTCTCGAGACTTTAAATCTTTAAAGAAGCAGATTGCCTCCTCTTGCTCTCATGGAGTGACTGGTGGATTCTAACTTTTGACCTTGTGATTAGCAGCTAGCCCATTGTAATTAACTACTAGCCCCTTATATCACCAGGGTTCCATGAACCAATGGCTACTTCTAAGAAATTCTTCATCACAATTGCCTTAACTTTTGCTCTAGAAGCTTTTCAATTATTGAAAAGTTTTCAGTCTTTTCTTGCACTAACCCCACTGCCTTGAGTCAGTTAAGATGTATAATACTGTAAATTTTTACTGGGTAGGCCACATCCTGAATAACACCTCCAATTGTATCAAGGCTGTGACCAGATTAAGGAAGTCGGTTCTCCCCACAACTTCTTGGCTGCTGCACAGAAGATCTCATCATGGAGTTGACACACTATGTTAGATCTTATCATGGGAGAATCTTGGCCCACTCAAGTTGACATAAAGCTTAACTATCACAGTCTACTCTGGGCCTTTAGGACAGAGTAGAAACTACTCCTTAGGTTTTCTGGGACCACGCTTGGCCTACAATACCACCAGGGCTCCTTTTTGCAATAAAGTAGGGCTAAATAAGTACTATATTCATCTATTTTAACTCTGTACAAATTCTCAAAGATAAGGAATGGCTCTCCTTCATACCTTGGAATGTGCTTTTGCATGATGGGCTTTATATTTTCAGTGGTGGACTTGTGTATCAGCCTATCCATTGGTTTATATATTTGCTTTTGCTAAATGAACCAGTTGAGATAAGAGTATTTGTTTATGTGGACCAACACATGTCAGTATTACTAAGAAAATAAGATGCCTGCATGTAATTATCCAAACCCAGCACCATTTCATTCACCACTCCCAACCCCTGCCAGTGACTCCACTGGCTTTCTAGGCCTTTTGTGATCTATTTCCATCCATTTGCTCTCAGACATCTACCCAGTTATCTTATCTACACACAAATTCCAGCTTCATTTCTCATCTCCAAGCCTTATACCATTTTGATTCCTGGACGTAGGCTACCTGCTCAGTTTTTGTTGAACCCTTCTCTAGTTTATTCTTCCATTTTCTGAATACCTGTTGCCATTTAAAAAATTCTAACAGTTTAACACTTATCTGTTGTGTAAACCCATTATGTGAAGGTTTTCTCTCTCAATTAGATCACAGATTCTTGGAGAATAGGGACCAAGTAGCAGAATCTTCTTTTAAAATAATATTTTATTGTGCTTTCATAGTTTACACAGCAAGTTAAGTTCCCATTTGATAATTTCCATACAAACGATTCATTAATTGCATTTTTTATGAGACATTATCTTTAACTGCATTCTGTTTGCTCCCTTTTGCTTTCCTATATAATTTTTTTTTTTAATGGAGCACCATAGTCATTGGTAATTCCCTTTATTTTGTTTGCCAATTTGTTATTTTGTTAAAAGGTGACCTCAAGATAATTTCAATTCAAACTTTAAAGAATATCTTAAGAGGATGATCTCTTACTTAAACTAGTCCATAAAGTCTAAACTTTTTACTAAATTGAGGCATGTTTTGCATTTTTTTTTGCCTGTTCGGTTGGGGTCCACTCATTGTGGACTTAATGAGAATGAATGGTAGTGGTGGCCAGGCATAATCTAGTTCTTCTAGTCTCAGGGTAAATGTGGCCATGGCTCCGGTAGGCTGTTAGGACTGTAGACTGGTTTGTTTTCTGAGACATTGATTTCCCATAAACTCTTTTTATATCTCTAATTAACTCCTCCCCAAGTGCAAGGTATAGATTTATGGAGCTTCAGCTTTATAAATCTGTAAACTATCCACAACTGGAATTCTCATCAGTAAACATTTATTATTGAACACCCACTCTAAGACAACACTGGAGTTGCTGGAAGAACAGAAATAAAGAAATGAGGATATGATGTAGTCACAAGACTCAAGTGGAAGAGATTGTATCATCAACTTGAGTAGCTGAACAAAAGCAGCATTAAGAAATAAAAGCCTTTCGAGCGCAGCGTCGGCGGCGGCGGCGGTTGCGACTCGGAGCCGTTGAGACGCCTCTGCGGCAGCTGGTGGCGCAGATGCCCTGCGTGGACGCGGGCAGAGGGAGCTGGCCCGCCACCGCAGGCGCGTTGGACGCCCGAGGCATCTCCTCCGCTCGCCCATCCCCCGCAGCTGCTCGCTGGGCTCCAGACCGGTCCCGGCGTCGCCCCCCCAAACATGACGCGCGATTTCAAACCCGGAGACCTCATCTTCGCCAAGATGAAAGGGTATCCTCATTGGCCGGCTCGAGTAGATGAAGTTCCTGATGGAGCTGTCAAGCCACCCACAAACAAACTACCCATTTTCTTTTTTGGAACTCATGAGACTGCGTTTTTAGGCCCAAAAGATATATTTCCTTACTCGGAAAATAAGGAAAAATATGGCAAGGCAAATAAGCGAAAAGGTTTTAATGAAGGTTTATGGGAAATAGATAACAACCCAAAAGTGAAATTTTCAAGTCAGCAGGCCTCAACGAAGCAGTCTACCGCATCATCTGATGTTGAAACTGAAGAAGAGGAAAC
>NW_022103916.1:3838014-3839267 GCF_000313985.2 Echinops telfairi | reverse complement strand
TTTTTTGTTCAGCATCTGGGCTTAGTTATAGCATCTGGTTTACTTGATTTACTTCTTCTAATTCTCTTGTGGATTCTTTCTATGTACTTATTAAGGAAGCACATTATAACCCAAACAATAAATCAAATAGTTACTTCAGGAAATGTTTGAAATGAGGCAGCTCAATTTAGCTGGATTGTTCTCTGTTAGTGGGTTACAGGAAGAGGTTTATAAGGTCCCTATGGGGAAATGGAGAAATATTCCAGTTTCCCCTTTGTGTGTTCTCATCTTGTACCATTGTTATTATTTTTTAAATGAATTCCCAAAACAGTAGGTTCATCCATCTGAAAATATGACTATAGGGTATATTCCAAAGCCAAACAGAACTTTTTTGGACTCACACCTTTTTCTTCCTAGGATTTGCGTGGGTTATGTGGAGTTGCTGGACCCCTATATTTAAAATTATCTCCAGAATTAAAAAAGTAATCAGTGGAGAAAGGGGGAAGAATTCTGCACCACTTTACAAACTATCTTTCAGTGCTAGTTACTGTAGAACTCATGGGCATTTAATAAAATTAAGCTGAAAGGAAATATCTTCCACTCTGCTTCTCTATTAGTTTAATTCTCCTCATTGTTAATATGATGCTTGTTTTCAACAAGTAAGATTTCTAGAAATCTACAGTGCCTACACTTTAAAACAGTTTTAATAGGTTTTTGAATGTAGTAAATCTCAGAGTTAGATAAATATTAACTGTAAATATTGACTGACACTGCCTACTATTAAAAAGAAAAGTTGTTGTGGGCATGGGGGCGCAGGTAGCATGTTTCATTTGGGATTGTTATATATGTTTAGGTTAATGTTATTTCCTTTTTCTTCTCTTTTCATTTTCCCTGTTGGAAGTAGCAACAAAAGTGTCCAGTGGAGTTCTTGGAGATTCAGAAACAGAACCTGAGCTAGAGATGAGAGCTAGAGTAGATTTGCTTAAATGTATAAAATTAAGTGAATCAGTTTAAGGCTGGAACCGATCTGTTACCTCTGGTAGGAGCTATGATCAAGAACAAAGTGAAAGGATGTCTCTTAAAGAATAAAAACACTTCTGGAGGGAAGAAAGAGGAATTCAAGATGGCCTATGCATTGTTAGTAGTAAGAAAAAACGGTTTCAGGACAGGTTCTCTAGAAGCAGAAAGTAATACAGGAAGTTTTGTGTAAGTGAATTATTACGGGAGTAATCTCATAAGGGGAATGAAGGAAACAAGTTAGAGAAGGCGAAGAC
>NW_022103916.1:3835334-3836973 GCF_000313985.2 Echinops telfairi | reverse complement strand
CTTGTAGATCCAGTGGTGGTGGAAGGATCTTAGCACTGGTGTAGGTCTCCACATGGCTCCTCCAGCTCCAGGACTCTGGCTCCATCAGTGTGTCTCTACGTGGCTTGTCAACAGGAATGTGTAGCAGAGAGAGTGTATCTGGCCTCCAGCGAGCTATTTATCTCCTTCGTGCCTCCAAATGGGGTCATCAAGCTGCAACCTGATTGACAGGCTAGACTCCACTCCTTCACAAGTTGACAAGAGGTTATGTAACTGCCACAGAACACCCCTTGTCAACTTGACACTTTTATACAATTCTCTAGCCATATATAAATTTTAACAAAACCTTTAAAAAAATCATATCTCCCTAACAGGATAAAACTAAAATACATACAATTCAATATATTCCAAAGCCTCATTTAAACATAATATTCTATAAGTGAACAAAAACAAAAATATTCTATACTCAGGTGAATACCTACACCATAATCCTATTAATAAAACCTCCATCTTATGAGGGTTTGTAAGCCAACCATTTCATGCCTTTATCCCACTAATTTTGGGTATCTAATTTCTATATTGCCCAGTTACATCAACCCAGTGCCCTGAGGAGACAATCATATTCTTTGATGTGAAGAATCTTCTTTTCAGTTGGAACCTTGTGAAGTTCACATCCATAAGCAAAGTCAAATCAGGACAGGCCATCCATAAAGTCAGCAGCATATATGCACCAGTTCAATTATCTACTTTTCATATTCATCTTAGGCAACTGAAATGACCATGGCTTGGTTCAGGCACACCTTACTCTTCAAAGTGACATCTTTGTTCTTTGGTACTTTAAAGAGATCGTTTGCAACAGATTTGCCTAGTGCGATATGTCCTTTGATGTACTGGTGCTTTGCTTCCATGGATGTTTGCTAATGCAAGTACAATGAAATCCTTAACTATTTTAGCCTTTCGCCATTATCATGATGTTGTCCATTAGTCTAGTTGTGACGATTTGTGTTTTCTCTTTTGACATGGAATCCATAGTCATTTATTTCCATCAGTAAGTTCACCAAGTCCTCTTTAGTTTCAGCAAGCCAAGTTTTTTTGTCTGCATATTGTAGATTATTAGTAAGTCCTCTGGTCTTGATACGCATTCTTCTTCATATTGTGAAACTAATAAGATTATTTGCTTAGCATACAGATTATATGAGTTGGATGAAGCATGTAATCCTGCGACAGCTTTCCTGATTTTAAACGACTCAATATTCTATTGTTTATGTTAGAGAAACAGCTTTTTTGGTTTTTGTACAGATTCCACAAGAGCAAATTAAGTGTTCCACATTTCTTATGCTTCACAATATTTGTTGTGATCCATACAGTTGAATACCTTTGCATCGTCAGTAAAACGCAGGTAAACATTTTCTGATATTCTTTGTTTTTAGCCAAGATCCATCTCACATCAGCAGTGATATCCTTTATTCCATATCCTCTTCTCAATTTGGCTTGAGTTTCTGGCAATTTCCTTTCTATGTACTGCTAAAGTTGTTTTTGAAATATCTTCAACATAATTTTACTTGTATGTCATAATAACAGTATTGTTTGATAATTTCACATTCTGTTGGATCACCTTTTTGGGGGATGGGAACAGTTAGTTGACTAAGTTTTCCGAATT
>NW_022103916.1:3832697-3834317 GCF_000313985.2 Echinops telfairi | reverse complement strand
TCTTATTTTCCAACTATTGATCCTTGCTCCTTAGTTCCAGATTTCACATTCCAGTCACTAGTAGTTATCAGTGTATCTCGATTGCATATTTTATCAATTTCAGACTAGAAAAATGGTTATATTATTCAATGTCTTCATCTTTCACTTTAGTGGTTGGTATATACATTTGAACAATAATTGTATTAACCGGTTTTCCCTATATGTGTATGGATATTATTCTATCACTGACAAGTGGACAGTGGACCTTGGAATATTCTTTCTGAAGATGATGTGATGCCATTCCTCTTTAATTTGTGATTTCTTGAATAGTACACTACATGATTGTCTGATTCAAAATGGCTAATACCATCCTATTTCAGCCTAAGATACAGATCTTTATATGTTCTGTTTTATGATTTTCAATTTTCCTAGATTCAAACATTGTGCATTCTAGATTAAGATTATGAGGGGATGTTTATAGCTGTTTATACTTATTTGGAGTCATACCAAACCAATAAATGAAGGTTCCTAAAATTTTGCTCATGCGTTTCTTGTTTCTTTGGATTTTTGTTTTTCTGCCTTTTGTTTGTTTGTTGGTAGTGGTCTTGTGGGTTTTTGTTTTTGTCATAGACCACCAAAGTAAACCAGAGTCATTCGTAACCCGTGGACAAGCAGATGGGTTCTGGGCTTCCACTTAACTTTAGACCCAATTTGAGAACAGTTAGTTCTGATTATATGACCCTGCTCAATACTCAAATGATCACTGAAGATAAGGGGGGTAAAGAAAGCAGATGGTACCTGGTTATAAATTGGAATCGTGTCTGGGGTCCTAAAGGCTTGTATTTAAATAAGCAGTGCTCTAAGTGAGGAGTCAACTAAATATACGCAGATGAAGCACACCTTCCTGTGTAATCCAAAGATGACAATAACAAAACCCAAATAATGAGGAACAGAAAAGTATCAGAGCTTAAATTGTGAACTCCCGACTTGTAGAAAGCTATGGAGGACATAGGGAGCCTAAAAGTCCATCTGCAGACGTTTTAGTCAGATTAAGCCTCTGGCAGATCGATCCCCTCTAACTTCAGGCAGGGACTCAGACAGTTTTACTGTTAGACAGATTATTGTAAATTTTATTATGGTTGATTGAACATGGTATAATTTGATACTTGGTCAGTTAACCTCCCTCTTGACTCAACCTGAATTTGCTCTAGGCTCAAATATTTCTCACTTGTTCCATGACAGAAATTGCTTCTCTGGCTTTTTAAATGTTGATAGTGGTCTTTTTTTTCCCTTACTTATTATTTGCATTTTTA
The DNA here is from genome assembly GCF_000313985.2 of Echinops telfairi. Classification (NCBI taxonomy): domain Eukaryota; kingdom Metazoa; phylum Chordata; class Mammalia; order Afrosoricida; family Tenrecidae; genus Echinops; species Echinops telfairi. Next base: position 3,833,025 of record NW_022103916.1, on the reverse strand, counting down.
TATTTATATTATTATTTTTGTCTTGCCATTTTATTTAATATATATTTTTATTGTTTCTGTTAGGTTTCCCAGTTTGTGAAACACAGACGGAGTAGGTGCATAGGGACAATAACTGATGTAGTGGTTTATCAGGGATGTGGAGGTGTGGAGGGTGACATTGTTTGGGGAGCAAACCATGATGCGGGAGAGGGGAAAGAGCATTACAACTATTTGTGATGGTGTATATACAACTCATTTTAAAAGCAATTTAACCATAGAAGTGTATTATATGTAAATACAATATAAAGAAAATGACTTAAAAAACAAACAAAACTTGACCATCAATTAT
>NW_022103916.1:3827630-3830487 GCF_000313985.2 Echinops telfairi | reverse complement strand
TCAAACATGATGTCCTTCTCCAGGGACTGGTCTTTCCTGGAAACATGTCCAGAGTATGTAAGTTTATGTCTTGCCATCCTGTTGTCCCTCTAAGAAGCATTCTGGTTGTACTTCCTCCAAGACATATTTGTTTGGTCTTTTGGAAGTCCATGGTACTTTCAATATTCTTCTCTAGAACCACAATTCAAATATATTGAGTCTTCTTTTGTCTTCCTTATTCAATGTCTACTTTTTCCATGCACAGGAGGTGATTGACAATAACATGGTTTGGGTCAAATGCACCTTAGGCCTCTAACTAATCTGCTTGCCTTTCAACACTATAAAGAGATTGTGTGAAGCAGATTTTTTCATTGCAATGTATCATTTGATTGCTGCTTCCATGAGCATTGATTGTGGATCCAAGTAATATGAAATCCTTGACAACTTCAATCTTTTCTCTTTATCATGATGCTACCTACTGTTCCACTTTTGAGGATTATTGTTTTTATTTACATGATTTGTAATCCATACCAAAGGCTGCATGCAGTACTTAATCTTTAACAGCAAGTGCTTCAAGTCTTCATTTTCAGCAAGCAATTTTTTAGCATCTGTACATCCCAGGTTGTTAATAAGCCTTCCTCCAATCTTGATGCCAAATTCTTTTTCTTAAAAGCTAGTTTCTTTGATGATTTGCTCAGCATACAGATTGAATAAATATGTGTTGAGAGGATGCAAACCTGATACACGCTTTTCCTGATTGTAAACTATGCAGTGTCTCCTTGTTCTGTTCCCACAACTGCCTCTTGATCCATCTACAAGTTCCACACGAGCACAATGAAGTGGCCTGGAATTCTCATTCTTCTCAAGGTTATCTAGTTTATGCTTCACACTGTTGAATGCCCCGATGTACTTAATAAAACACAAGTCAACATCTTCCTGGTGTTTTCTGCTTTCACCCTAGGTCCATCTGACATCAGCAATGATATCCCTTGTTTCACGTCCTCATCTGGATCGGGCCTTGGCCCTCTTCCAGCTCGTTGTCAATGTACTACTGCAAACCTTGTTGGATGATCTTCACTAAAATTTTCCTTGTTTGTGATAGTAATGTCATTGTTTTATAATTTGAGCATTCTCTTGGTCACCTTTCTTTGGAATGTGATCTAACAGTATGGATTATACTTCAACATGAAACAAAAATCTCACAACTGGACTAATAAGGAATATAATTATAAAATGGTGAAAGATTTAGATTGTCTGCTTGAACCCAAAATCAATACCCATGGAAGCACCATTAAAAAAAAAAGATGTATTACATTGGGCAATTCTGTTGCAAAGACCACTTTAAAGTGCCAAGTCACAGTTTCAAATACTGCATATGCATGTGAAACCTAAAGATGAACTGCATTATATCAGTGAAAACGAGGAAGATTCTCAGCCAGATGGAGTGCCACAGTGGCTGCAACAGTAATCTCAAATAGCAACAATTTTAAAGATGATACAGGATAACACAGTGTTTCATTCTGTTGTATATGGGATCACTATGCTTCAGAACTGACCTGATAGCGTCTAACAACATTGTGTTCTGGGCTCAGGGGGAGTCAAGAAGCATCGCATAATGCTTCTCATCACTATAACATTCCTTCTTAATATTGATATCTATTTTGTTAATGGATTATTTGTGAACCTCATGATTTTGTACTTATGGCCTTGTTTGCATGGTTTTCAAAAATCTATGTGGTAAGGCTAATATCTATATATACTAGAGAGTAACTGATTTGTATTAAGTGGTTTGTAAGTCTATATTATCAAAGTAAGAGCCTGAGAGTAGATATGAGAATTAGTGGTAAGGGGCTTAGATGGAATTGTTAAAAATGCCATTGTTTTTTTTGTACAGGAGCCATGAATAATAGAGGTTTTCGTCAGGGAAGTTTTTGTAGCTTCCAGAGCAGCACCAGTGATGAAGACTTGATGGACATACCAGGGACAGCTATGGACTTCTCCATGAGAGATGATGTTCCTCCCTTAGACCGAGAACTAGAAGGTATTACTACTAATAAAAATGTATCTTTTTATTGTTTTTGAATACCAAACTATACTTACTGTTCACAGTGGTAAAGGACAACAAATAATGTTGAAATTGGTGAAGAAACAACAGAGCTAACAATCACCCCACCCCTGGCCCAGAGCTAAATACAAAGGAAGCAATCACATTTTCAGCAACATTTCACACAAGCAAGAGATGAAAGGTCATGTCAAACCACCAGGTGACTACAAAAGCAGAGAATGGCCGTTAAAGCAGCAGTGAACCCTAAGGACAAGAGGCATAGATCCCCAAATAATTCACAGAACTGAAGTCACCATAGTAGTGCATATAAATTCCATACACATTTGGAAAGCAGCACAGCAAAAGTCCATGAGAATAACATGATGTCATCTTTCCATGGGCTTCATCTGTCACCACACTCCAAGGTAGCTGTTTACAGAAGTAGAACACAACATAACTGCACTTTTTCAAGTAACTGAAGTCCCTGATTTAGTTTGGAAAGTAAAATCTATATAGCAGTCTTTTGAATGGTAGATTATAAAATTGAACATCTATGATAAAATATCGGACAATGACAAGATCCACAAATACCTACTCCAACAATCTATGTCATGCATATTATAATGATATGGTATACCCCCTCCCCACCAAAAGACTCTTCTTGGTAATTGAACTAAGTCCTAAGTTGGGCTCCACATGTATGTGCAGTTACCCATGTGTCACTTTTTGAGTCTGTCTTCCTTCACTCAATAGTCATTCGAATAGGTGTGATGTGGTACCGCTTCTTGGTTTAAGCTTGCATTTCTCTAATGGCCAATGATGTTGAACATTTTT
>NW_022103916.1:3817439-3826957 GCF_000313985.2 Echinops telfairi | reverse complement strand
AACCAAACTCAGTGCCATCAAGCAGATTCTGATTTCAAGCGAACCCATATGTCAGAGTAGAATTTGTCCCGGTGGGTTTCCAGGACTATAAATCTTCCCAGGAGTAGAAAGCCTCATCTTTTTCCTGCAGAAGGGCTGGTGGTTTCAAACTACTGAACTTGCGGATAGCAGCCCAACAACCTACTACACCAAGCCTCCTCTATTTATGAATTCTTTATATATAACTTGATGGCAATTAGCTCGAGTTTTGTATATAACTAGTAATCCTTTTTCTTTATAACTTCAAATTTCATATTGCACTTAGACAAGATTGTACCACTTTTAGATTAAATTATTATAATTATGTTAAAACTATTGTCTGGTCTTCCAATTGATTGGGATTGTAATTTTCAAAGTAAAGTCAGAGAGCAAGGAACTACTGTCAGAGTTCATTTTTTATATTTAGGGCTTATGACATTTGTAGGTACCAGGAATTAAACCAAAACCAAATTCCCTGCCATCAGATTGATACTGAATCATAGTTGACCCTACAGGATAGGGTAGAACTGCTCTCTTTTGAGTTGCTGAGACTGTAACTGTTTACAGAAGTAGAAGGCTTCGTCCTTCTCTCAAGGAGCTGCTAGTGGTTTTGAACTGCCAGCCTTTCAGATGGCAGCCCAGTGCATAACCACTACACCACCAGGGCTCCAGTTCCAGGAATTAGCAAGACTTTCAGACCCCAGAATTGTCTTCATGCGGTTAATTATAACTAACGAAACATACACGTATGTACTTAAGATAGAACCTACCTCTTAGAGTTGCTGTGTGGATTAAATGAACTTATAAATGCTTATTAATTATACCTGGCGTAGTTAACTATTATTTTATTAATATCATAACCCTATATCGCTATAAGAGCTTAGTAGAGGAAGCATGTATGTATATACGTGTTTGTCTGTAAAGGATTAAATAAGGTATCACAGCGGGAGAAAGACTGGGCTTCCACTCCCATAAGCAGTTACAGTCTCAGAAACCCCTAGGGGGTTGATAGGGGTCAGCATTGACTCAATGTCAGTATGTTTGTTTTGTTTGTTTTTTTTGTTTCAAAAAATTAGGTATTTGGTAGAAGGAAGGCCATTACAGGGAGAGAGAAAGCATTTATAGATCTATTAACAGACATAATACAGAGATGTAAAAAGCAGGTTATGAGCCCAAATGGAAAGACACATCATGTTTGGTGCAGTGGAAGGTCAATGAAAGGGAGGAAAACCATCATGATGGATTGACAACAATGGATTGCAACAATGGCTCAAATATAACAATGATTGTGAGGATAGCACAGGTCCAAGGCTGTGCTTAGGGTTGTTCTGAGTTGGGGCTGACTCTGTAGCACTTAACAACAAGCCCAAATAGATAGTTGAAACATTGGTGCTAAACATTTGAATTTAACTTTATTGTTATTTTTGAGGACAAAGCTCCTTCACCATTCATTCAACGTACTATTTTGGGTTACCTGCTACGAACCTAGGAGACACCCTGGTGGCACTGTCAAGTAAACTTTGGACTGCAAACCTCAAGGGCAGATGTTCAAACTTAGTAGTCTCACCTCTGGTGAAAGACGAGGGCATCTGCTCCCATAAATGGGGTCAGAGTGGGTTGAAGTGCATCCAGTGGCAGTGGAGTTTGTTTTCTTTTGTTTTGTTTTCACAGTTTGGATATGAGCCAGACACTATTGTAGTCACTGAGTATACAGTGGTAAGATTACGATAGATAAGGTCCCTGTTGACCTGGAATTTAGAATCTATTTGAAATAGACAGTAAATAAACAATACATCACCTAAATAGTTACTCATTGTAGTAAGTCATAAAAAAGAAAAGGTTGCTGTCAAATCAGTTCTGACTCAGCAATCCCATGTGTAGAAGTATGTTTTATAACATTTTGAAGGACTGATTTTTTTAAAAATAAAGTTTGCCAGAACTTTCCTCCAAGTTGCCCCTGGGTAGACTCAAACCTCCAACCTTTCACCAGTTGTCAAACATATTAACCCTTTGCACCTCTCAGGAGCTCCATAGTAAGTTGTAGGAAGTAACAACCCGAATAACAATAAAAAAGAAATAGGGACTAACACTAGCTCGGAAGATCAAAGAAGATCTTTCTGAGGTGGTGGTGGGTGTTAGGTGCCATCGAGTTGGTGCCAACTCATAGTGATGCTTTGCAGAACACAACAAAGCACTGCACAGTCCTGGGCCATCCTCACAATTGTTCTTGTTGGAGCCTATTGATGCAACCATTGTGTTGGTTCCTCTTATGGAGGGCCTTCCTCTTTTTCGCTGCTCCTCTACTTTATCAAGCATGATGGCCTTCTCTAAGAACTGGTCTTTCTTGATAACATGTCCAAAGTGTGTGAGATGAAGTCTGCTCACCCTTGTCTCGAAGGAGCATTCGGCCTGTACTTCATCCAAGACAGATTCGTTTGCTCTACTGGCAGACCATGGTACTTTCAATGTTCTTCCCCAGCGCCAAAATTCAAATGTATTCATTCTCTTTTTATCTTCCTTCTTCAATGTCCCAACTTTCACATGCATATGAAGCAATTGAAAATACCATGGCTTGGGTCAGATGCACCTTAGTTCTCAATGAAACCTGTTTGCTTTTCACCACTATAAAGAGGTCTTGTGCTACAGATTTATCTGTCAGTTTATGTGAATATTTATTTATTTGTCTGTCAGTTTGTGTACTGTTGCACCTTGTGTGTTGCTGTGCTGCTGGGAGCTATATCACCCGTATTTCAAATACTAGCGGGCTCGCTCGGAGTGAACAGATTTCAACAGAGCTTCAGACAAAGAACATACTATGAAGAAGGAATAGGCTGTCCACTTCTGAGGAATTAGCCACTGAAAATCTCATGGGCAGAATCTCTCTGAAGAGATGATAAAAGTTGGGATGGTCATACCAGCATGAAAACCACAGGTTAAAAAAGGATAAAAAATTAGAAATTTGCTCAGGGCAGATTCTCAGGAAAGCAGCAGTAGAAAATATCCTTGAATTTGTAAAGTTGATAAAAGAAAGTCATTGATGCTTTGATATTTGACTACTTTATGAAAGGGAAATGTGTTTGTATATGAGTTCCCATTTTTGTGTCATTATAAACATAATGAGTTAATTAAAACAATCAATGGCTCCTGTGAAGTGGTCATTTAGGATGCTCATAAACTTCAGTCACTACGTAGGCTTCCACCTAAACCAGACAGGTTCGGCTTAGTTATCATAATCGCTTATAATAGTTTCTGGTAACATCATATCACCAGGTTACTTTTTGTGTGTTCATGTTGCTGTCAGTAGATTATTAGGGCAAGTGGGTATCCATTATGCCCATTTCATTTACTAGTCTATAAAACTGAGGCAGAACAAGATTTTGGCATTTCCTATGCCTAGAATGTGTATGTGTGTTTTAACACAAGTAATCCTTTATCACTTTTAACTAGCCTTTACAGAATAATTACTGCTTTGGGCTTACAAGGTATGACCATAAAATAATGAGGCTCATTTCTATAGCTACATACAAAAATCAGTCACTGCAGTGATGTCATTTTCTTGCTGTTTTTTGTTTCTGTTTTATTTACTATTTTCCATTGGGGTTTCCTAGGGTGGTATTTGGTGAAAGTCCGTGGTATTTGGTGAAACTGAACATAAAGTACTACATTTTATTCCAGGCATAATAATACACATTAAAAAGATTAGTTAAGGGTGACAAAAACAGAAACATGGGTGAAGGGAGACAGCAGATGGTGTAAGATATGAAAATAATAATAATTTATAATTTATCAAGGGTTCATGAGGGTGGGATGGTGGGGGAGGGATGAAAAAAACGAGGAGCTGATACCAAGGGCTCAAGTAGAAAGAAAATGTTATGGAAAGGATGATGGCAACATATGTACAAATGTGCTTGACACAATGGATGTATGGATTGTTATAAGAGCTGTAACACCCCCCAATAAAATGATTTATTTATTTTAAAAAGATTAGTTAAAAGAGCTTGAAAGGCAGTAAAAGTGGTGCTCTTGTTTTCCAGGTGGCTATAGGCTAGATTGATTTATGAAGAATGAATAAATAAATAATGCACAGCATGGTTAAATGCATTTGAGTTAGTGTAGTCTATAAATTAGAAGAAATCTAAACATGGGATCTGTAACAAAATGGAGGGGAAGGAAAAGAGGAAAAGGGTATGAAGGTGAAGAACAAAAAACGAGTCAGTTCTCATAGTCTATCTCACTTGATTGCCTCAGAAGTCTGGAACTCATAGTCCACAGTTCATTTGTTCATTCATTCAATAGCCATAGAGCATAGCATACGTTTTAGTAATATTCTTCTATTCCTTTATTTCCCTCATTTCCTTGTCTTTCTACCTAGAATGGCTTTCTGCTCCCTAATTGTGGAATTAGGAGACATTCCTGGCAGACAGAGCAGCACAGGTAAAGGCACGGCAGCATGAGACAGCCTTTTACTTTCAAGATATGTTGAGTCAGCTTGTTCCAAGTGAAAGACTCTTGAGGTGCAGGAGGAAGAATGTCAGAAACCAGGATGGAAGATCTAGGTAGACATTTAGGTGGGGTCCAGATTGTATATACTTTTGGACCTTGTCATGTAGCCAAAACACCAAAATCCACTACCATCTAATTAGCTCTCAGTTATATGGAGGACCTCATGCTTGGTAAAGTGTTAGGGCAGTTAGGGCAAAGGAAGGCGCTCAACAGGATGGATCGACACTATAGCTGTAACAGTGGGCTCAGGCAGAGGAAAATTGTAAGGATGGTACAGGAGTGGGAACTATTTTTCTGCCAAAGGCCATTTGGATATTTATAACATCATCCTTGCGCCATCAGTATGGCTAATCAAACATTTAATTAGCTCAACCCTAATGTGATAGTTGGAACTGCTCCTTTTTGGTGAGGTGTGTAATATTAGCTGATATTGATTTCTTGGACGCTATATAGCCTATGACTTTCCCCACCTCTGGAATAGGATGGAGTAGAACTGCTTCTTCATAGGGATTATTGTTGTTGTTAGGTGCCATTGAGTTGGTTATGACTCATAGAGGGCCTGTGGACAACAGAACAAAACACGGTCCTGTGCCATTTTCACAATTGTTCTTATGTTAGAGCCCACTGTTGAAGCTACTGTGTCAATCCATCTTGTTGAGGGTCATTCTTCTTTTATACTGGCCCTCTGCTTTGCCAATCATGATGTCCTTTTCCAGGGACTGGCCTCTCTTGACAACATGTCCAAAGAGTGAGACAAAGCCTCACTATCCTTGCCTCTAATGAGTTATCTGACTGTACTTCTTCAAAGACAGGTTTGTTTGCTGTTTGGGCAGTCTATGATACTTTCAAAAGTGGGTATTCTTTACCCATGCAATTTAAATACATCAATTGTCCTCCAGACTTCCAAATTCAGTGTCCAACTTTCATATGAGGCCATAGAAAATATCATGACTTGGGTCAGGTTTACCTTAGTCCTCAAAGTAATATCCTTGCTTTTCAATACTTTAAAGCAGTGGTTCTCAAACTCCTAATGCCACGACCCTTTCATACAGTTCTTCATGTTGTGGTGACCGCCAACCATAAATTATTTTCGTTGCTACTTCATAACTGTAATTTTGCTACTGTTATGAATGGGGCGACCCTTGTGAAAGGGTCGTTTGACCCCCAATGTGGTCACGATCCAAAGGTTGAGAACTGCTGCTTTGAAGAGATCTTATACTGATTTACCCAGTGCAGTACATCATTTGATCTCTTGACTCCTGCTGCCATGAGCATTGATTGTAGATCCAAGCAAGATGAAATCCTTGACAATGTCAGTGTTTTCTCCATTTATCATGATGTTATCATGTGACACAGGGGTTAAAATGCTTGGGCGCTAACCATATTGGTCCAGTTGTGAGGATTTTGATATTGTTTACATTGAGTTGTAATCCATACTGAAGACTTAATCCTTAATCTTCATCGGCAAGTGCTTCAAGTCCTCCTCACTTTCAGCAAGCAGGGTTGTTTTATCTACTTATTGCAGATTGCTAAAAACCCTTCTCCCGATCCCAATGCTACATTCTTTTTCATATAATCTAGCTCCTCATTATTTGTTCAGCATACAAATTGAAATAGGGATTGTGACTTTTATAACTCTTTACAGAAACAAACTGCCTTACCGTTCTCCCACAGAGCAGCTGGTGGGTGCAAACCTCTGACCTTTTGGTTAGGAGCTTAATCTAATGCACCACCAGGGTTCCTTTTCCATAGCCAAAGAGCAAGCAAATGCTTTAAAAGCAGAGGAATAATATGATGAAATTTGTGTTTTAGAGAGAATATGTGACAATGTGGGGAATGACTTTTAAGAGCAGGAATAGTTGGGATACTGGAAGACCAATTAAACTTACTTTAAAAAAATCAGACAGAAGATGAAAAGGACAGAATTGAGACAATGAGAATGGAGAAGGAATAGTAAGTTTGTGAGAAATTTCAGAGGTGAAATTGATAGAACCCATTAGATACTGAGAAAAGAACAAAGTCGTGGATGAATTCAAAGTTTTAATATGTGTTCTCCCTTGTTGTTGTTAGCTGCTGTGTAGTCAGCTTCGAATCATGGCAGCTTTATGCACAACAGAAGAAAGCATTGCCTTGCCAGGTCTCAACATAACCTTTCCGTATCGAGAGAGAGGGGAAAAAATCTTTGCTGTCAAATGGGATAGAACGAAACACATAAAGTCTATTAATTGTCAAACAGTCCTGTTTGTTCTGCCACAATGTCAAAATATAGTTTTCCTCCAGATAAAACCAGAAAACAACTCAGGGACTCCAGCTCATGGCAAAATCTACTCTTATCACTTCAGTTATGCTTCCCTCAAAATGTATACATTGAAAACCTGTGGGTGGTGTGGTGAAGGCAAGGAAAAAGTACGTTAGAATCAATTGTCTTCATAATTTTAAAGTTCTCCCACATACTTAACCGGAGAGAATGACAATTGTGTCTACTCTTCTTTTGGGTTACTTAGAAGAAAATATCTGGCCATATTTTCCCAATTTATAATCTCTAATTATACTAGGCACCCTGGTGACATAGTTACGCACTGGGCTGCTTACTGCAGTCAGTAGTTCTAAACCACCAGCACTCCTGTAAAAAGATACAGTCTTGGACACTCCCTGGGACAGTTCTACTCTGCACTGAAGAGTTGCTAGGATTAAAAATGGACTCCATGGCAGTGAGTTTGGTTTGAGAATTTTACCCTCCATGAACTCTGGTGGCTTAATGGTTATGGATTGACTCTATGGCAGTGAGATTGAGGATTAGCACAGGGGTTCAAGTACTTGACTGAAACCATGAAGTCAGCGGTTTAAACCTACCAGCCACTCCATGAGAGAAAGATGTAGCAGTCTGCTTCCACAAAGATTTGTAGCCTTGGAAACTATGAGGGTAGTGCTACTCTATGGAACCATTTACTAATTTATGTATTTGCATTACTTTTTATTAACGAATGTCCACATTTTTATTCAGATTTACATATTTAGTTTTTACCTCTTGTCCATCCAGAATACCACATTGCATTTTGTTGTCATGTCTCTTGTGCTCTGCTTGCTTGTAATATTTTTCAGTCTTTAGTTGTTTTTCCATGACTTTTATAATTGTCAGGAGCCTTGCTGGCATACTAGCTTATGCATTAAGCTGCTAACCGCAAGTTTATCAGTTCAAAACCACCAGTCATTTTGTGGGAGAAAGATGCGTCTTTCTACTCCCATAGTTACAATCTTGGAAACCCACAGGGGCAGTTCTACTCTGTCATTATGAGTCAGAATTGACTCAACGGTAGTGATTTTTAGTTTCTTTTTGTGCCTTATTTTGGGTGGTCGTGGTGGTGGGTGTTATAATTGTGTGGAGTATTGACCAGTGTTTTGTAGAATGTTCCTTAATTGGGATTTGTCTGATTTTTTTTAATGATTAGCCAGACCTAAACCTATTGCTATCAAGTAGATTATGATTCATAGTGACTCCTATATAGGATTTCCAAGGCGATAAATCTTTATGGGAGCAAATAGCCTTTGCTTTCTCCCACAGAATGGCTGATATGGTTCAGACTGAGGATTTCTAGGAGTAAAAGGAACAATGATATTTATAGTAAAGGAACATGGTATCAACATGACTTATCACTGTGTTAATGTTGATCACCTGCCTTGCCTGAGACAGTAGGTTAACCCAGTGGTTCCCAACCTTGGTTGATCATTGGAATTACCTAGGGATCTGGTGATACTACAGTTCCCAGGGCTCCTCTCATGAGATTCTGATTAATTAGGTTGCAAATAGGACCCAGGGATCTGTATTTTCACCAGATCCCCAGGTGCCTTTAATGATCAAGTTTGGGAACCATTGGGTTAACCATTTGTTAATTTCAAAAACCTGTTGCCCTCTCGTCAGTTCTGACTCATCACAGCCCATATGTGCTGGAGTAGAAATTGGTTCTATAGGATTGTTCAATGGCTGATTTTTCAGAAATAGATTATTAATCCTTTCCTCTGAGATACCTCAAGCTCCCAACCTTTTGATTAGCAGCTGAGCACATTAACCATTTTTATCATCAGGAACTCATATTTGTTAGGTTCCAAAATACTCAAAGCAAACTCACTACCACTGAGCTGATTCCAAATCACAGCAACCCTGTTGGATTCCAAGACTGTAACTCTTTATGGAAGCAAAAAGCGTCATCTTTCTCCCAAGGAGCAGGTGGTTGTCTTGAGCTGCTGACTTTGCAGTGGTTAGCAGCTCAACATATGCCTCCACATGTTTGAATTGGAGTTGGATGCAAGACAAAAGTAAGGGGAGTTTTCTTGGGCTTTCAATACCTTTTATCTTGCAAGAGATATAAAAGATAAAAGGAGAAGTGACCAGTGAAGCAGATCTGATCAGTACCAAGAAGAGCTAGGGAAAGAGGGCATCTTTTGGACTCAGAGACTTCATACTGAAAATCTCAGAGACCCAGTGGAAGATTAATGCAGAGATACATGGAGATCTCCAAGAGACACCGGGTTCACCGATATTTAGGCGCTTCCTCTCAGAGCACACACAGAGAAAGCTTTCTCCTAGAGCTGGCACCATGAATTTGAACTTCATAGTCTCTTTAACTGTAAGAGAATAAATATCTGTTTGTTAAATCATATGTGGTAGTTACATAATCTGGTGTCAATTTGGGACTCGAGAGGATTAAGAATGAAGGGGTGCAGCCTAGTCTGTCAATCGGGCATAGCCAATTGAGGCCTCTGTGTGGGCATGTCCTTCTCCGGAGAATTTTGGGAACTACTGGATTTTCCTCCTTGGAGGCAGGAGAAACACTCTCCTGCTCACTCCCTTGGAGGTGCTCTACTGACAAGACACATGGCACTATACTGATAGATCCTGTGTCCTGGGAACTAGAGGAGCCACGTAGAAAGCCCTGCCCCTACCGAGATGTCTCTACCACCACTGGAGCCACAGACTTTGCACCCACTGGCCTATGATT
>NW_022103916.1:3813398-3815719 GCF_000313985.2 Echinops telfairi | reverse complement strand
GATGTACAAATGCGCTTTACACAATTGATGTGTGTATGGATTGTGATAACAGTTGTATGAGCCCCTAATAAAATGTTTTTTAAAAAAAGAGCTATAAGAGCCCCCAATAAAATGATTTTTTTAAAAAAGAATGAAAGACATACTACCAGAGCATGGGGCCCTCTGGTCAAAAGACATTCAGAATGTGACTGAGGAGGGAGGAGTATCTTCTTGGAGTAGGCTCGACTGTAGTGATGTGAGTGGGATAAAGCTTGTAGGAGTGTGGCCCTCTGGATCTTCATTTGCTTATGGAGCACAAATCAAGAAACAGAAGCTGAAAAATTCTGCTAATGATTAGAACTTGGAATCTGTGCAGTATGAATCCAGGAAAATTGGAAGTTGTCTAAAACAAAACGGAACGCATAAAGATCAATATCCTGGGCATTAGTGAGCTGAAATGGACTAGTATTGGCTATTTTGAATCAGAATCATATGATTTACTATGCTGGGAATGGAAAGTGTCAAAAAGAGCATTGTAAAATCAATCTTGAAGTACAATGCTGCCTGTGATAGAATTATATCTAACCACCTTCAATAAAATCGAATCAATACAACTAAAAAATCTTGAAAAATTTATATTATTCAAATTTAGGAAACAACCACAAAAGCTAATAATGAAAAAACTGAAGAATTCTACCAATGTCTTCAGTTAGAAATTGATCAAACATGCAATAAATATGCATTGATAATTATTGGTGATTGGAATGCAAAAGTTGGAGATAAAGAAGAAGGAATAGTAGTTGGAAAATATGGTCTGGGTGATAAAAATGAAGCTGGAATTTCGCTAATAGAAATTTGCAAGACAAATGACTTGTTCATAGTAAATACCTTTATAGTAAATTGTTTAGGAGTTAGGAAAACCCTAGTGGCATAGTGGTTATGTGTCGGGCTGCTAACTACAATCTCAGCAATTTGAAACTACCAGCCATTTCTCTGTTTTGGGGGAAAGATTGACTTTCTACTCCCATAAATAGTTATGGTCTCAGAAATGTAAAGGGGCAGTTCTATCCTCTCCTGTAGGGTCACTAGGAGTCAGTATTGACTCTGGCAACAAGTCTAGGCATTAGCCTGGCAAAACCATTAGCTACTCTGTGGGGGAAAGATAAAGCTTTCTAGTCCCATAAAGTTTTTTAAACAAACACAAAGATTTAAAACCTCTGAAAACCCACAGGGGCAATTTTACTCTGTCCTATAAGGTTTGCCTATGCATCAGAATCTACTTGATGGCAGTGAGCTTGCATTTTGGTTAACATTAAACATGTTAACTGTTGGTTAATATTAAACATGTTTAATGTTTAATACTTCTTTAGGGTTTGCTTTTCTCTTGATTTTAGGCTTCTGTAAATACAGCTAGGGAGAAAGATGCGATTTCTACTTCCGTGAACAGGTAGTCTCAGAAACTCACAGGGGCAGTTTTACCCTGTCCTGTAGGGCCAATACAAGTCAGTATTGACTCAGTGGCAGTGACTTGGTTATTTGAAGTACAACTACAAAGAGCCCTGGTGGTGCTGTGAGTTAAGTGCTGAACTGCTAACTGAGATGCTGGTAGTCCTGATAGTGTAGTGCTTACTTGTTGGGCTGCTCACCACAAGGTCAGCAATTCGAAATCAGTCTGCTTCTTGGAATAAAGACATTGCTTACTACTCTGGTCAAAGAGTTACAGTCTCTCTATATTTTTGCCGGAAACAAAATAATTACTTGAGTAACGATGAGTTAGGGGTGGGGCGCAGGAAGGGTGGTCTCCCAATCCAGTCCCATCCGGTTCTCCCACCGTGGGTCCTAGCTGAGCGGCAGGGGCCAGGCAACCCAGCTTCTCTAAAGCTTTCGGTGTCTGCAGTCCGCAGGCATCTGGGGAACGCTGTCCCCTCAACCAAGAGGCCCAAATGGAAGGTCAGCTCAGCAGAAAGGGCAGTGAAGGGGGAGTCCAAGAGGTTGTCAGTGAAACCTATGCCTGCAAAAGTGGAGCTGAAGCCAAAAAAATGCAGCAGGAAAGAATAAATCATCAGACAAAAAAAAATACAAGCAAAAGGGAAAAGGGGAGGAAAGGGAAAACAGGCTGAGGTAGCTAACCAAGAAACTAAAGATTTACCTGTTGAAAATGGAGAAATGAAAAAGGATGAGAATCCAGCCTCTGGTGAAGCAGGATAAAAAGAAGCCAAGTCTGATTAATGTTTATCTACCATGTCTTACCAGTGGGCCCTGATATCTCCCTTCTTGTACAATACAGAGGAATATTTTTATCAACTGTTTTTTAAATGCTAGTTTTTAGTAGCTTTAAAAAA